>NC_045782.1:7717500-8027500 GCF_008692025.1 Phocoena sinus
CTTCAGGAAGCATGTGCGTATGGGAGGTGGGGTACTTTCCACTTTTATTGTGATCACTTAGGTCTAAGCTTATCTTCCGCAGTGGATCCTGGTGGGTAGGACTGTCACCTTGCATCGTGGAGGTCCACAACGTTCTGGGAAAACCCTCCTCCCTGTCACTTGTACAGCTGGTTCCATTCCAATTCCACACAGCCGCCTTGACCGAGGCTCTACCTCTTCACCTCACCTCTTCAAATGTTGGAAATCAGCCATCTGTCATCCCTCAGTTTTCTTTCTTCTAGGTAAAATGTTCCCAGTTCTTTTTTTTTTTTTTTTGGCCACACCGTGCGACATGTGGGATCTTAGTTCCCCAACCAGGGATCGAACCCGTGCCCCCTGCAGTGGAAGCATGGAGTCTTAACCACTGGACCGCCAGAGAAGTCCCCCAGTTCTTTTTTTTTTTTTTTTGCGGTACGCGGGCCTCTCACTGTTGTGGCCTCTCCCGTTGCGGAGCACAGGCTCCGGATGCGCAGGCTCAGCGGCCACGGCCCACGGGTCCAGCCGCTCCACGGCATGTGGGATCTTCCCGGACTGGGGCACGAACCCGTGTCCCCTGAATCGGCAGGCGGACTCTCAGCCACTGCACCACCAGGGAAGCCCCCGCAGTTCTTTTAATGAGTTCTTGCAGGACACTTTGCCAACCGCTCTGCAGCCTCTCTTGACGCCTTCTAATTCGTCAGTGTCCCTATAGCATACTGCCCTTTGAGGGGACAAATGCAAAAAAACAGATGTCCAAGTGTGGTGAGAGCTTCTCAAAGTGGGGGTTATAAATACACACCCAAAAAGGCGTGTCAGGCTCTGAGTGGCAGGATTCACAGTACAAACTGGTGTTTCAAAACACAACAGTGAGGCTCTTGGGTGAGAAAACACATTCCCAGGTGTTTGGGCCAGGAATGCGATCAGGAGGCGGAGCCAGCGTTCTTGGCACCAAGCCTTACGTGGGAAGCCTGAGGATCGCCTGTGCGAGACAAAAATGTGGCCGTTTCATGAAAACTTATAAGTAGCCAGAGTAGGGGCTTCCCTGGTGGCGCAGTGGTTGGGAGTCCGCCTGCCGATGCAGGGGACGCGGGTTCGTGCCCCGGTCCGGGAAGATCCCACATGCCGCGGAGCGGCTGGGCCCGTGGGCCATGGCCGCTGAGCCTGCGCGTCCGGAGCCTGTGCTCCGCAACGGTGGGGGGGGGGCGCCACAGCAGTGAGGCCCGCGTACCGCAAAAACAAACAAACAAAGAAGTAGCCAGAGTAGGAGGGAGAAAACGGGGAGACTCAGGCGTCCTACACACCAACGGCCAAGTTCCAAGGAAGGAGGGGCGGTGAGCGGTGTCGCATGCCTTCAAGGTCAAGATAAGATCTGAAAGAGTACTTTGGATTGAACTACAAGGAAGTCCTTGGTGACCTTGCCTGGTGGTGGCAGAAGAGTGGTGGGGACAGAAGCCAGACCACCCCAGGTTATAGAGTGAATGGGAGGTGAGAAAGTGGAGATAGCAAGGGTAGACAACTTTCCAGAAGTGTGAAAACAAGTGGCAGGAAAGAGGGTGATTGGAAGGTGACATGGGATTGAGGGAAGGTTGGGATTTTTTTTTATTGTTGTTTATAAGATAAGGCTATTTGAACAGGCCTGAATGTTGATAGGAAGCAGAAGGAGGTTGAAGACGGATAAAAACTAGCTTCGTAAAACAGGTGGTCAGGTGGTACAAAAGCGTCTCTTGTTACAAAAGAATAGGAAGTAATGCCACCTGCTGAGAGCGAGGGAGCAGATTTGGAAAGGCAGGAAGTCTTGATTGGGTCATTATGGAGAAGCGGATAATGCTTGCTGGGCAGAATTCAAAGACCTATTGCAGTTGGTGACCATCTACAAGAAAGAATGCCACCCAGCAAAGTCATGCCCCAGCAGTGCTCAGCGGCCCCTGTGTAGACCTGGAGAAAGCAGAACCGTTGGATTAATCCAGAGTTGAAGGTTTTTTCCAGGAGGTGGGACAGAGGGACAATGTGGCTGATGTGATGATGGACCATGGAGACAAAGCTCAAGAGATAAGGTGGTGAAGACAGGCCACTGATGGGAGAAGAAACAAAGAGGCCGGGGTCCAGAGCCCATGCTGTTCAAGACAGTAGCCAATAACCACATGTCACATGTTCCATTTCAGCTTGAATGAGTTAAAATTCAATAAAATGTAAAGCTAAGTTCCTCCGTTGCCCCTGACTTAGACAGCACCAGTAAAGAACTTTTCCATTGGGACGTCCCTGGTGGTCCAGATGTTAAGACTCCGTGCTTCCAATGCAGGGGGCACAGGTTCAATCCCTGGTCAGGGAACTAAGATCCCATGTGCTGTGTGGACAAAAAACATTTTTTTAATTAAAAAAAAAAAGATCATTTCCCATGATCACAGGAAGTTCTGTTAGACAGAGCTGGTCTAGAGGGTCAGAAAGATAGAAGTGATGAGGTGGGAATAACTGAGGAGACCATGGTCCCAAACTGGATGCCTGCACCGAGGATTCCAGAGGTGGAACAAAGCTGAGCTGCGGGTGATGACAAGCCCCACCAAGGGCAAGAGGGGGGTTTCCGCTGGGAAGCAGAGGGGGAGGTGTCTGAAGATGGGGAGGTTGACCAGATGGCCTGCCCACCGGGGATAAAAGATCCTCAGGACCAGCATCCAGGCTTGCTGACCCAGATGCTGATCTTGAAACTGAGCGGCACCCTGTGGGGCTCCTGGGCACGAGAGCCTTTCTGTTCAGGCTCCATGACCTCTGAGTTCCAAAGGGCAGGTTCAAACAATTGCTAATCAGGGAAGGGAGGGGATGCAGAGACAAGGGGTAGCAGTCAAGAAAAAATAGTGCAGCCTTGGGACAGGTTCCTGGTTTCGCCTCAAGGGATACACATAACAATATCTTCGCTCTTGGGCAGAACTAAACCCCCAACAAATGGAAGATGCTAACTACTTGAAGCATTCTTCAGAGATCAGATCACCTCTGGCCAGATTAAAGGAATACAGGCCCTGCACAGAGGCTGATCCTTATCAGCAACCCCGCCCTTGAACCATTGCTGTAAAACTCCTCACCATATTCCCCCGGCTGGGACACACGGTTCCTGAAGGGCATGAACCCGCTACGTCCCGCTTTGCCTGGCAAAGCAATAAAGCTATTCTTTCCTACTTCACCGAGAACTCTGTCTCTGAGATTCGATTCGGCACCAGTGCACAGAGGCCGAGCTTTCGGCATCAACCTCTTCAAAGAAGGAGAAGAGTGACCTCGATGGGGAGGAGATGGCATGGATGAGATGTGGATGGGGGGACAACTGTGTGGTTCTGGCCTTAAAGGAGCAGGGGTTGCCGTCGTTTTCATGAAGATGGAAAGAGTAACGGGGATTGAAGAGGAGAACAGTTCCCCCTGCCTGGGCACTGGGTGTGTGTGGCGTGGGTGAAGAACACAGCCCCACTGAACAGCGTGAGTGGGGCCTCAGGGGCGGGCCAGGCTTGGGGGTAAGCATGAAGGCGGAGCGGGAATTGGGGACAACCAGTGAACAGGGTGAGGATGCAGGGGAGGGAACATCCCATAATGGGGGGGGGGGCCCAGATGGCACAGGCTAATGGTTTGCAAGGGAGGAGGATAGGAGGAGAGTCCGGACTTTGGAGAAATGAGATGACCTGAGGGACCTTCACCTTGGGCATGACTGAGGGGTTTACTTTTTTTTTTTTTTTTTTTTTTTTTTTTGCAGTATGCGGGCCCCTCACTGTTGTGGCCTCTCCCGTTGCGGAGCACAGGCTCCGGATGCGCAGGCTCAGCGGCCATGGCTCACGGGCCCAGCCGCTCCGCGGCATGTGGGATCTTCCCGGACCGGGGCACGAACCCGTGTCCCCTGCATCAGCAGGCGGACTCTTAACCACTGCGCCACTAGGGAAGCCCTGAGGGTTTTACTTTTGAAGTCAAACATTTATATAAGGCTTGCTGTGTGCCAAGCCCTCTTCTGAGCACTCTGTCAGTCATGAACTCATAATCCTTGTAAGAACCTTATGAGATAGGGATATTATTAGCTCCATTTTACAGAGGACGAAAGTGAGACTCAGGAAAGTAATTTGCTGAAGCTCATATCACTAATGAGTAGAAGAGCAGGGATTTGAACTGAAATGGTCTGGTTCCAGTGTTTGGAGCTCTTAGTCAGCACCTGTGGGCAAGACGGGCTTGGCTGACATTATCTGACACAAATGGGTCTCAGCCATCTCTAGACAGGAGAGGGGATCCAGGTCTACCAGAAGTATGAGCTGTGACCTGGCTTGACTGTGCTTCTGAGCACACCCGGTCCAGTTAAGAGAACACACGAGAACACACGTTAAATGAAGTGGGTCCCAGGACTTCCAACACAGACTGGAAATTGTAGCAGCAGAGGAAATTTATGCAGGCACCTGGCCTCCCCAGAAGGTTCGATGGAGTCTGCATTGATTGTGTTACTTTCGGAAACAGAAAGAACTTGACTTCGACCAACCTTGATTCCAATTCACAACTTAATTGTGTGACCCTGAGCAAGTTGCTTCGGCCATCGAGGAGGAAACCCGTCAGTTTTCTCACGGTGAAATGGGGGTCATCACACTTACCTTATAGGCTTGACAGGGTGATTAGAAAGATGCACCTGTAAAAAGAAAGAAGCTGGCAGAGTAGATGCTCAATATATGACGGTTGAGGGTGTTTGGGATTTTTTTTGGTTTTTTACTAACTCATAATCCTCAGATCACTCACCCTGGAAGAGTTTAGAGGCCTCCTCTCATTTCGGGGCTTTGAGAGCCCAGCTCCCCTGATCAGCCTCATGGAGATCGCTCAAGGGATCCCAGGTTCCTTGATAGGAATGTCAGGAGATGTGACTGTTCCGGAAAGGGTTTTAGAGCATGTAAGAGCAAGCGGGTATAGTGTGTAGGTTTCCTGGGGGGTTTGTCCGTTGCGTCAGTGCTGTTTATCTGCATCTTCGCTCAGGCCCTCCCAGAGTTGGGCAGAGAAACCCATACAAACCCCAAATCCGCCAAATCCTTTAATCTATCAGAGCTCTTTGAAGGGGTGAAAAATGCCTGTGGATAAGGGGAACCAGCAGATGTAATTTATTTTCATTTGCACAAAGCTTTTGACAAGGTCCCACCCTGAACACTATTACAATAAAGAAAATGGGTCACCATCCGGGGAAGCTTTGTCCTGGGTGGAAGACTGGCCTTGGAGGAAGGAAACAAAGGGTGCAAATAAAAGGATGATTCTCTGGGTGGGGAAAATCGTAGGGGACCTCTGAGCCCAGAGTTGGGGCTTGGCTCACTGAACATTTACACAAAATCTGAAGGAGGGGGTCCCCTCAGTGAGACCAGCAAATGTAGAGGTGGGCCTGGAGTGACATCAGGAGGAAGACGGTGAATTGCAGGATCTCTAGAAGTTGTGCAAGTGGTTCGTGGGACACAGACAGGTTTGGCAGAAGGTGATGTATTGGGGGAGAAATAATTTGAAATACTCTTCTAGGGTGAAAGGTTATCGAGCACAATTGAAAAATACCATTTTAGGACTCAAATACAAACTCTTTCCCTAAGACAGTTTCTCCGCAGAGGTGCTGTTGGCAATTGGGGCAGAATAGTCATTCAGCATCCCTGACTCCTGTCCACTAAATGCCACTCGGCCACATCCCACCCCCCCACCCCCACCCCCGCCCACACACATGTCATTGTGACAAATGAAAAATGGCTCCTTTCATTTACAAATTCCTCCTAGAAGAGGCCCCACCCCAGCCCCATCCTGATCCACTTGAAATTTACCTCAATGTCCTACTAAGGCCAAAAAAGTAAGAGAACTGGCAATACGAACCAGGATGCATTTGGGTATAGGATCTTCTGGGAAGTTCTGGTCATCACATCTCAAAATGCTTGTGGAGGTGGTGATAAGAGCTAGGGACACAAATAAAGCAAAGGAGGCGACAGAGTGCCAGGAGGGGAGGTGGATTTTAGACGAGGTTCTTGGGGGTGGGGGGGCTCTCTGAGAAGGATCCAGTAGAGCTGAGTTAAGTGATGAAGGGAGCTTTGGGGATATGATGGGGGGACAGGGGACCATGCGTTCCAGGGAAAGGAAACAGCAAGTGCAAAGGTCCTGTGGCAGAGCTTGACTTGTGTAAGGAACGGGAGGAAGGTCAGTTTGGTGGGGGCTTGGTGAGCGAGATGGGGAGTGGTGCGAGGTAAGGTCAGAGAGGTCAGTACAGGCCAGAGTATGCAGAGCCTTGTAGACTTTGATAAGGAATCTGAAACTCTTAATGATGAATTCTGGGTACGTCCAAGGCCTTGGAGGCTTTTCCTATGGCTCTTAATATCATATTGTTTCCCTGACGAATCCGTGAGCTTCTTGAGACAGGAACTGTGTCTTTTCCCTTTGAATCCCCAGTGTTTAACAGACTGCCTGGCACAGAATAGGAGTGCACTACAGATTCATTAAAATTAATCAAAGCACAAAATTATGGACAATTGATGTGACCAACTGCAGTAGGCTGAAAAATGTTCCCCACCCCCAACCCCAAGATATCTATGTCTTAATTCCTGGAACATTTGAGTGTTACCTTATGTGGCAAAAAGGGGTCTTTGCAGATGTGATTAAGGTAAGGATCTTGAGATGGGAAGATCACGGTGGATTGTCTGGGTGGGCCCTAAATGCCATCACATGTCCTTATAAGAGGGAGGGAAAGGGAGATCCGAAACGATAGAAGAGGGAAGGCCACGTGAAGACAGAGGCAGAAATCAGAGTGATGTGGCCACAAGCCAAGGAATATTGGCAGCTACCAGGAGCTGAAAGAAGCAAGGAACTGATTCTCCTCCAGAGCCTCTGGAGAAACCACAGCCCTTGATTTTAATCCAGTGATACTGATTTCAAATTTCCAGCCTCCAGAACTGTGAGAGAATAAATTTCTGTTGTTTTAAGCCACCAAAGTTCATGGGAATTTGGTACAGTGGCCATAGGAACTAATACACCACTAAATTCTAGGAATGCCAGGATTCAGCGGGTCTCTGGCAAATCTTAAAAGGCGAGCTTGGGTTAAATGAAAGGAACAAAAAGAGGGAGCGTTAACAGTGTGGTTTTGAAACATTCCTGAAGTCTTCCTTTGGCATCCTCTTTTTTTTTTTTTTTTTTTTTTTCCGGTACGCGGGCCTCTTACGGCTGTGGCTTCTCCCATTGCGGAGCACAGGCTCCGGACGTGCAGGCTCAGTGGCCATGGCTCACGGGCCCAGCCAATCCGCGGCATGTGGGATCTTCCCGGACCGGGGCACGAACCCGTGTCCCCTGCATCGGCAGGCGGACTCTCAACCACTGCGCCACCAGGGAATCCCCTGAAGTCTTCCTTTGGGTCTTCTTCCCATGGGCTGTGTGACCACATCGTCCTGTTCTTTACCGCCCACAAGGCTGAGTTCAGTGCCTCCAACATAAGCTTGCCAGGTGCTTGCCGTCTGTATTAACGTAGCATAACCCCCCCTTTCTGGAGGCCAGGGTTACGGCATCCCTTTACAATTCAGAATGGCTGTGGTTGTGTTAATAGTCTCCCGGGCCTTTGAGAGAAGAGTTGCCATGATATCCGGGGATTTCAGTCTGCAGTGAAGCCAGAGTTCTTCACTTAGACGTGTTCATGAGGTCAGGCGTCTTCCGTTCTTCCAGGGTCACAGAGAGCCACAGACCAGGATCGTAGGGGAATGGGTGACTGGGGGACACTGACACACTGAGAAGTGACAGCTGACAGTATAATTCATCCAGCCACCACCCAGGGGTCAGGGCAGGTCTTACAACCACCCAACTTACCAAGGGCATTACTGTCTGAGAGCCCAGTGGAGTTAAGAAAGCATGGGAGCAGCTCTCAGAGAGCATCCATCCGTGCTCCCCTGTTTACAAGTAAGGAGACTGAGGCAGGGAGGCTGAGTGAATTACCCAGGAGCCAATACTCCAAAAGACGTCTTCTGAATGACTCCTCAGAATGGATTGTGGGTCACCCCTTCAACCACACCTAGGGAACACCTGCTAAATTCAGTTCTGCTAAATTAGGTGGGAAAAAAAAAAATCATGATTTTGTCTTGTTTGTTTTTTGGCTGCGCCGCACACATGGGATATTAGTTCCCCAATCAGGGATGGAACTGGCGCCCCTGCGTCGGAAGCACAGAGTCTTAACCACTGGACCACCAGGGAAGTGACAAAAAATTCATGATTGTGGAGGGGGAAATGATTACCAAAAAAAGTTTCTATGCTTCAAGGAGTAAGCTTCTGTTATCTGCAAAACTCAATTATGTGGAACACCTTGTTTTCCCCAAATGTCAGTAAAATGAGGTATTACTGGTCTACACGTCACACAGGGAGAAAACTTAGGGGACTAATTCCAAGAGGCGGTGCGGGATGAAAACAGACATGGACTATTGATCCCAAACAGATTGAGTAAGCGCATGGATTATTGAACTAAAATAAGGTATTAAAGGAAAGTAGGAGTGGTGGGGAAGGAGGTGACCTCTCCTCCACCGATGCTACCATCAGGCAGGGAGTACCACCATGCTAGCCCCCAGAATGATGCCAGAAACTAGACACAAGGCTGGATGGACATGACCTAGCCTAGGGAGCTACCTCCTTGCCTCTGGCTGAGCACCTGGCTTATGAGGCCTCCCAGGGATCCCAGGTCCCTAGACCTGTTTGCCAGGAGCTGCTTGGGTAGGCGGTAGGGTGGTACAGGCTTGGATTTGCGCCAGGCATACACACTTCCTGACCTTCACACCTCTGTGACAGTGGTTGCTAGGGACTGAATGGTTCTGTCCCTCCCCCCAAATTCATTTGAAGCCCTAATCCCGAATGTGATAACATTTGGAGGTGGGGCCTTTGGGAGGTAATTAGGTCATGAAGATGAAGCTCTCATGATAGGATTAGTGTCCTTATGAAAGAGACACGAAACTAATATAATGTGACATGTCAATTATGTCTAAATTCTTAAAATTTAATTTAATTACAAAAATTTTTTTAAAGAGACATGAGAAACATGACCTGTCTCCCCACCATGTCAGGACACAGCAAGAAGGCAGCCATCTGCAAACGAAGAAGAGAGCCCTCACCAGTAACCAAATCGGCCAGAACCTTGATCTTGGACTTCCCAGCCTCCAGAACTGGGAGAAATGAACATTTGTTGCTCTAGCCACCCAGTCTATGTTGTTCTGTTTATAGCAGCCTGAACTGACAGTGGGCAAATCATTTCACCCCTCTGAGCTTTGACTTCCTCTTCTGAAAAATGTGGATGGTAAAATTATTTGTCCCTTTCCTCCCTTCCATCCTTCCTTCCATCTCTTCCATAGATATCAAAGCATATACAAAAGACCCTGGAGGCGACCCTGGGGGCTTCCCCGGGGCTTCCCCGATGGCGCAGCGGTTGGGAGTCCGCCTGCCGATGCAGGGGACACGGGTTCGTGCCCCGGTCTGGGAGGATCCCGTGTGCCGCGGAGCGGCTGGGCCCGTGGGCCGTGGCCGCTGGGCCTGTGCGTCCGGAGCCTGTGCTCCGCAACGGGAGAGGCCACGGCAGTGGGAGGCCCGCGTACCGCAAAAAAAAAAAAAGACCCTGAAGTGTCCAAAGCCCTAGACAAATATAATTTTCATAAAGTCCTGTGGAACCAGTTAACCCAGTGCCTCTACCATCACCATGGTTACGACAGGGATGCTACCCTCTTGAGAGGATGACAAACTGCCCCGGGCAACAGAAGCTCATGTATAGGACGGTGACAACTAGCACTACAGAAAGACTGGACTTTGGTGTTAATGCACGTCAATACTGTTCATAAATAAGTCAACAGGCATGAATAAGAAGTATCCATAGAAAGTATCCACTTCAGCTTGGGGTCAAGAGTGGAGTCTCATAACGGCAACCACAGTCGTAATCACAGCCAACCATAATCACAGTCACAGCCATAATCACAACCACAGCCATCGTCACGACCACAGTCATAATCGCGATCAGGACGGCAGCTCACATTTACAGAACACTGTGCTCGCTGCCAGGCCTGGCCTGGGAACTGGTCTGCTGGGTCTCAGCCAGGGAGCTTGTTGAGGCGATGGTGGTGGTGGAGAGGCTAGAAGGGAAATTGTGAGAAGATTCTATTCTTGGGGAATACCGGGGAGGGAGGGAAAGGCAGACTGTAGGCTCCACGACTGGGGGTAACATCTTTCTCGCTCACTACTATTTGCCCAACACCTAGCACAGAGCTTGGCACACAGTGGACACTCAAGAAACGTTTGCTAAAGGAACACTGAGGGGCCCAGACAGGGCGTCCCTGGGGAAGGAGCGGAGACTTCTTGGTGTCCAGGAGCCTATCTGGACCTGAGGTCAGAGGACCGAATTCTCTCTCCGTGAGCCTTTGATTCCCAGTAACTCTCCACCCACATGAAGAAGATTCACACTGCAGGTCACGTTGGCCTTGCTCAAGAACTCAGATGATCCTGGCATCGTCGACATACCCTAACCTGTGACACACACACCACACACACACACACGCCACGTCTCCTGGCTGCAGAGTTGGAGCCAGGCCTCTGCAGCGGGAACCAAGGACCCTCCCTGGGCTGGGTGCCCTCACCCTGGATCCAAAGGGCTCACGGCTGCCTTCTGCCTGGGCCCCCTCGGCTAGGATCTGATTTTCTCATCATCTGGATAGTCTCAGCAACTCGCAGCACAGGGATGAACCAGCCTGACCTTTCTGGAGGTTTGTTTAAAAGCAGAACAATGTTTGTCTTGTCCAAACACTATGAATTACTCCAGAGAATCCTGACCAGTTTTACAATCCGCAGCTACAAACGGCTTACATAAATAGGGACTCGTCCCCTTCCCGGCCCCCCTCTGTTCCTAACAGCTTCTCCCCCGCCCCACCCCCGACTTTCTTCCACTCTTCCAGGCCTTCCCCCTGGTGCCCCTTCACACCTTCTCTCCTCTGAGCCCCAGCCTGGTGAAGGGCAGGTGTCGGCTGTTCTGGGCTAACGGCTCGCACCTGGGTTATTGCTGGCACAGCTGCGGACGGCTCAGGACGGGCTGCTCTGGCCCTGGCGTGGGCCGGGTTTGCCTGGCTAAGAGGGGCCCCTGGGCACATTGGTACTGTCTGTGTGGGGCCTGCCATGCACAGAGTTGGGTCCAGCTGTGAAAGCGCGTTGGTTAGAGGAGCCCCCTAGGATTGGGGGTCCAACGCCCAGTCAGCCCGCGGCCCACTTGGACCATTCCTCGTCTGGCGGGGTACTCAGCTCCCCCACAGCTGATGCCGTATAGGCTGCACATTCAGGGGATCCCGAGGCATCTCCTGGAGGTACACCCCACCCACCACTGGCCTCCAGTGGGGGGTGGGAGACAGTAAAGGCTGTTCTGCCCATTAAATATGAACCACAGAAAGCGGGGGGGGGGGGGGGGGGGGGGGGGGGCGGCGGGCGCTGCGGTCCTGGGACGGAAGGGGCTGCTGAGGAAAGAGCCCAGTTTGGGCTGGATTTCCCTAAATATAGTTTCTATCCCACCAGGGTGGAAAGGCTTTGGGAAGCTTGTGGAAAATGTAGATTTCTGGGCCCCTCCCCAGGCCTACAGAAGCTTGCGGGTGGGGATGGGGGAGCTGATGCTCAGGGTTTGAGATTCACTTCTCTGCATGAAAATCCTCACCAGTTCAAGTCCTCTTACTGACTAGCTGGATGACACCTGCCAGCCACTTTGGGTCTCAGTATCCCCATCTGTACAATGGACTGAGAATCTTTGAAAGGCCCCTTCCAGCTCTTAGAATGAGTGGTTTCACGGAGAGTTGGCTACCAGAACCCAGAAGCAGCAAAGGTGGGAGCAGCCCGAGAAAAAATCGACAGAGTCCTTCAACTCTGAGGAGAGGTGTTGGTGAATACTTGGGGAGGCGCCCGGGGAGCGTGCTGCTGGTGGGCTGTGAGTGGTGTGTGGAACCCTTCCACCGAGGGCCCTGCACTTGGCGCCAAGTGTGATCTCATTTCGTCCTTGCTTTGCAGACAAGGAAACTGAGACTCAGAAGGGAGGAGGGACTGCTGAGAAGTTGGTGAGTGGCTGGCCGGGATTCGATCCCAGACACACCCTGGGACACCCATCTGGCCATTCCAGAAACGTCTCTTCCCCGCGCTAGCTACTTCCCTTGTTGTTCCAGCCTCTCAACCCCGCTGAGGTTGGACCTTAGGGCCAGAGCTCCTTCTCTTCCCCCGACGGGAAGGTCCCACTGGGCGGAAGGGCCCAGGGCCAAATCGGCCCCCGCGAGCTGGACGCGCGGTGAGCGCCCCCGCCCCCCACCGCAGGAAATCAAGCGCCAGGAGCTTCACTCTGGAGAGAGCCAAGTCCACCCTGCCCACCCCGAGGCTCCGCAGCCGGGCTGGGGGCGCCGTCGGGGCGCCGTCGTCGCGGTTAGGGCTGCGTCTGCGGCGCACAATCCTCCTTCGCCGGAGGGAAGGGGGCGCCGCCAGGAGGAGGCTCCAGCTTTCAGAGCGCGCAGACGTTTGTGACCAACATTCGCCGGGGCGACTCATGGTGAGAGGATAAAGCCGCCGTCACCCGCTCAGCTGATGCTCCGGGGCAGACCCTAGGGTCCCATTAGAAGTGGCAAGCTGGAGGCGGGGAAGGGCACGGTGTCACATCCCCAGCCCCGCAGGCGAAGAGCTGTTGTCGCGGGGAACCCGAAATCAAACGTCTGGTGAGGGTCCGGACTGCACCAGCGGGCCCTGTCTCTACGATCTCGGCTTGCGCACTGGATTCCATTTGCAATTTGGGATCCAGAAGCTTGCTGTGTGACCTCAGGCAGCCGCGGACGGCTCTGGGCCGCGGGTCCTCTTTTGCGAACCTCGGGGTTTGGGACGGACGCTCTCCCAGCTCAGCTCCAAAGTGCGCGCCTCGGATTAGCTGCGCCTCCTTCTAGTTTAGCATTTGATTTTCTAATCAAGCTCTTTGTCCCCTGCGGCCTTACCCCGAACCCCCTGCTTCCCCGTTTCCCCTAGGGCCCCGCCTGGGTCTCGCTCTCGCTCGACTTTCCCGTCGAAGGCAGTCGAGTGAGTGATTCCCGGGAGCCGAGGCCGAGGCCGGCGGGTCCGCGGCGCGGGCCGGGCTGTATGGAAATGGCCAGAGGAGCCGGCGGGCGCGGCGGCGATTTATTCAGGGAGTGACAGCCCCTTTGAGCGCTCAGCGAATGGCATTTTCTGTCTGTGAAAGCCTTTCTTCCCACCTCTGTTCAGATTAGCCCGGGGGATGAATGCGCCCATTATCCAGCCCGCTGACCATTCTGAAACGCCAAATTAATTACTAAGCACTGAATCAGGCGCCGGGGCCGGGGCACCGGGAGGTGTGAAAATAGCGAGCGACTGGAGCTGGGGAAGGCGAGGGGCGCAGCGCCGAGAGGCCGGGCGGGGTGGCCCGGGGCGCAGGCGCTGGCGCGGGCGCGGGCGGGGCCGGGGAGGGCTTGGCCGGCCGCCGAGCGCGACCTGCCGGCGTGACCGGGCGCGACCGCGGGGCGAGCGGGCTGCCGGGGCCCGGGGCGTGCGGCAAGGCGCGGAGCGGGGGTGGCGGCTCCAGCGGGCTGGGCCTCGCCGGGGCGCGGCCGGAGCGCGCCAAGTGAGCGGGGGCGCGGGGCCGAGGCTGGAACGTGCGCCGCGCGCCGGTAACTCCCCGGCATCATCGCCAGGGACGGCCGCCCCCAGACGGCCCGGCCCGAGGCCGCCCTCCGTCCCCTACCAGGCGCTCGCCGCTCCAGCTGCCCTCCGAGGCCTTCAAACAACTTGGGTACCGCCCGGCCACCGTGGCCCCGGCCGAAGCTTCCTGAGCGCGGAGGCCCGGGCACCCCACCGGGCCCCGACTCCGGCTCGGCGGACCGCACTTACCTCCCGGGGCGCCGGGCGGGAGAGGGAGGCGAGCTCTCGGCGGCTCCAGCTGGAGTGCGCTGGGCGCGGAGAGCGCGCGCCTTTAAGACTCCTCCCCGAGACTCCGCCAGGTGGTGTCAAGCCGGCCGGGCCCTCCCGGCTCCGTGCTCCCCAGCCCGCCCCGGGCAGAGCCCAGCCGCTCGCTCCCACTCGGCGCCCCGCCGCGCCCGCTCCAGCGGAGAACAGGATGGGTGTGATTTGGGACCCAAGGATGCTCAAGAGGAAGGCACCCATCCTACCCACTCCAGCTTTGGTGGATGGAGGAATCTCTCTTTGGCCGGATGCTGAGGGTGGGGGAGGGAAGAGGCGAGGACTGAGGAGTCTTGTCCGAGGACTTCCGATTCGGTCCCCACTGTCATCACGCCAGGACGCGCCTTAAGTCCGAGCGAAACTGGTCCTCTCGCCCTTGATCCAAGATGGCGAGTGACACGCCTCCCCCAGTCACCGCTGAAATGACTGAAGCGATAAAATAGAGAACTGTCGCCACTTGAAACTAGGGAAATGTGATATTCACACTCCTGAAACAAAAGTTTAAGAGGACCCGAGGGAAGGTTGAAGGAACTCCACCTTCAGCAGGCGAGAAGCAGGGGTCGGCCCGGGACGCGCAGAGAGTAACCCTCTCTCCCGGTGCCTCCTCCGAGCTCAGGGGGGCGAGTTCACGCGCGCGGCCGGCACCTGGGGACCCTCCGCCGACCTCACCGCCGCTGCAGGGCACACGTTTGCAGGCATAAACTGCGATTCTAGCTTCAGGCCATTATTAAAATTTTACATCATGTGTCTTCTCTTTCAAAAATTATTTTTTGACATTTGTTGAGATTTCAAACTGCATTAGTAGTTAACTCAGGTTTTCTGTCTTCGTTATTTTATGTAAACGTCTTCCTCATTCCTGCGTTGCTTATTTTGATTAATTTCTCACACGACTGAAACCGATTCATCATCTTCTGATTTTTTTTTTTTTTTTTTTTTTTGCGGTAGGCAAGCCTCTCACTGTTGTGGCCTCACCCGTTGCGGAGCACAGGCTCCGGACGCGCAGGGTCAGCAGCCATGGCTCACGGGCTTAGCCACTCTGTGGCATGTGGGATCTTCCTGGACCGGGGCACGAACCTGTGTCCCCTGCATCAGCAGGCGGACTCTCAACCACTGCTCCACCAGGGAAGCCCCATCTTCTGATTTTTATAGTTGCAGAAATTTCTCCTAGGTTTTAGAGACTAACATCATTCAGAGCCTTTCATCTTTGGGGGGCCAGCCGGCTTTAGGTTACTTTCTTAAAAGAAAAAAAATATATGGGCTGTATTACTGCCTTCTTTACCAATTGTGCCCTAGGATTAGTCCCTTCTCTCTTCACATTCACTGTGTCACCTGTGAAATGAACGAATTGGGCTACATGATTGCTGTGGTCCCATCCAGCTTCAACGACCCGGGAGTCTAAAAAGCAATGGCCCTACCACGGTGAGCTACCACTTCACACCAACTAGGATGCTATAAAAGACAAGACAGATAATGACAAGTGTGGGCAAGGATGTGGAGAAACTGGAACCCTCATGCATCCCTGGTGGGAATGGAAAAAATTGGTGCAGCCATTGGAAAAGTCTTGGCAGTTCCTAAAAAGGTTAAACAGACAGTTACCATAGGATCCAGCAGTTCAACTCCCAGGTATATACTCAAGAGAAATGAAAACATACGTCCACACAGAAACCTGTACACAAATATTCATAGTAGCATTACTCACAGTGGCCCCAAAGTGGAAACAATCCAGATGTTCATCAACTAATGAACGGACAAATAAAATGTGGCATATCCATATAATACAGTATTATTCAGCCATAAAAAGAATGAAGTACTAATACATGAGACAACACGGATGAAGACAGTATGCCAAATGAAAGAAATGTCACCAAAGGTGACATATAATATGGTTCCACTCACTATGAAATGTCTAGAATAGGCAAGTCCATAGAGGTAGAAAATAGATTTGTGATTGCCTCGGGCTGGGGGTTGGGGGCAGTGCTAATGGGAGTGGGCTTTCTTCTGGGGATAAAAATTGATTGTGGTGATGGTTACACAGCTCTGTGAATACACTAAAAGCACTTTAAATGGATGAATTGTATGGTATGTGAATTGTATCTCAAGCCAGATGTTCTATTACAAAATACTTACCGTGTCTGTGTTCTCATGAAGCTTACAGTATAACTGGGGGATTCAGAGCCCTACAATCTGCCCAAGGAATGAAGCACCCTCTTCACACTTACACACCAAGATTTCCATGGCCCATACAAAGGTAAGACTTTTCTGGATCTGTCCTAAGATAGGTATTAACTTTCTATTCTTCCTCTCTTTTGGAAATCCTCCAAATGGCTGCAGGTAGCCCTGCAGACTCAGTAGTCTAGCTCTCCGATTAGGGTCTCCCAAGAGAGCAGTCACTTGCAAGCCCATAGCACAGTTATTAAGAGTAGCAACTGTAGGGCTTCCCTGGTAGTGCAGTGGTTAAGAAGCTGCCTGCCAATGCGGGGGACACGGGTTCGAGCCCTGGTCCTGGAAGATCCCACATGCTGCGGAGCAACTAAGCCCGTGCGCCACAACTACTGAGCCCACGTGCCTAGAGCCCATGCTCCACAACTACAAAAGAAGCCTGCGCACCGCAACAAAGAGTAGCCCCCGCTCACTGCAGCTAGAGAAAGCCCACAAGCATCAACGAAGACCCAATGCAGCCAAAAATAAATTAAAAAAAAAAAAAAAGGTAGCAACTGTAGAGCCAGGCCTCCAGGGTTCAAATCCCAGCCCTGCCTCTCACTATCTACCCGACATAGTCAATTCACTTACCTTCCCTGTTCCTCAGTTTCCCCCTGTGCACAATGGGGATAACAGTGCCTATTTAATTAGGATTATGGCAGGATTAAATGAGTTAATATATGTAAAATGATAGCACGTGGTAGGCTATCATAAGTGTCAGCTGATGATACTACTGGGGTATTATTGTTATCCATCGGCAGGGTCAAGCACAGACCTGCTACTTTCCTATGTCACACTAGGTGGCGCAACCGCACCACTTCGGACAACGAAAGTGGCCCCCTGGGTCCCTTGCACGGTTAACTCTGGACTTTGATAAACCATGGAAGGAGAGAGGCGGTTGCGATTCCATCTGTGAACTATACATAGTAATATCACCTACAGTGCGGCAAATTTCTCTAATCGGTGCCACTCACTGGAAAAAAATTCTCTCCTATCCAGAGAAACCAGCGCATGTGTACAAATAAAACGCATGGTCTGGGTAAAATGTTAGATCCGTACCAGCTCAGGTGCTGCCATCCAACCAAGGCGGTGAGGCCCATGTGTGTTTCCCCACAGCATCCTCCTCCTTTTTATTACACACATCTGGTAACAGTCCCCCTTATCATCCTGAAATGAAATTTCTAGACAATACAAATAACACAAAATTTCTCCTCTGTGTCAATACCATGCCCTGATGGTAATATAAGGAAGAAAGAAAAAGAAAGTCAGGTAGAGTCAAATAACTGCATTTCAATAGGCAAATGCTCTGAATAGAATTACCAAGAGGACCGCGGGAACAAATGGCACCTGATAGGGGTGTATCGCTCTGGTGGTTCAAACACCTAGAGTGGCGTTGCCCTGGGCAGCGTGATTTTCCAAAGTGGTCAGCAGTTGTGGGTCAAGTTGCCTTCCTGGAAATGTTAGTATGTGTAAAAACTGTGAATCAAGACAAAACAAAACAAATCCTTTGTGTTCACAGACAAAATAAAATTAGGCTCGGGGCACAGATGGTTTTTCGTCTTTATGAACGTCCAGTGGGACATTTAAAAGTTGTACGGGAAGTTGTGTTGTGATTGTCCCCAGTGTGCACTGCAGATGTCTGCACCTCTGGCTTCTGACTACTAAACAGGAGAGTGTCCCCCATCACTGTGACAGTCAAAACCACTTCACCACAAATTTCCAATTGGAACAATAGCATCTCCACTGAGAACCACTGGTCCAGGGTCAAAATTGCTTTGGGCATTTCCAGCAAAGCTAGCACTCGATCTGCTTAGGGCTCAACTTGTCAAAGGCATTGGCTTTTCTCTAGTCTACACAAATACACTTGGCTGGGACCAGGGTGGGGACTCGAAGGGGGTTCCAGAGAGAGGGAGGCTGTGGGATGCGGCTGTTTCCTCTGAGTGTCTCCCTTCCTTGTCCAGGAAGAGGAGGCCTGAGGAGGAAGGTTGGTCTCGCCTGCCAATCTCGGGCACAACCCAGTGGTCTGTTTGAGGCTTTTCCTAAAACCCAGCTGGGAAGTAAATCAGCAGAGACATAATCCTGATTTTAGCCATAGGGGCCAGGGCCTCTGAGCAAACCCCTGGCTTATGAGGACTTCCTGCTGTACATTTGCTTGGCATGTCAATCTCAAGCTATTCTTGTTCTGCTTTCTCAGGGATGGGGCCAGCAAGCCCAGGGCTCCTGGGGACAAGATTTTGACATACTGGCATGTACAGGCTTGCTCACTAGCTCCATTAATTATGTCCACCTCCACCTGCTATGGGGCATTTTCCGGTCCTTGCATCCGGCCCTTCCTTTCTCTAGGCAGCTATGGCACCAGCCCCCGCCTCCCCACCCCAGCTTTCAGCTTGTTTGTCTCAAGAGGCAGGTAAGACATGACCCAATCCCCCTGCTGGTATTCCTGGAATTCAGCTGGTTTAGCAAAGCAAGACTGGATCTCTCCTGAGCAGGGCAGCTGCATCTTTCCGAACACATTCCATCACTCCTGCCGATTGATGTCTCGGGGCCAGCTGGTCATCTACGACACAGGTTTTGACGCCTCAAGAATTCCCTCCCAGACTCTCTGGTCTTAAAAGGGCAGCTGGAGGGCCCAGGAGCCTTCCCGTCATCAAACGAAACTGTCAGAAGCCTGTAACTCGGTGTATTTCTGCTCTGCAGAAAACAGTCCAGATGGCTCCTCACTGCGGCATCTGTGCACCTGCAGCCGTAAGCCTTCATGGTGTATCCAGTGACTAGACATTCGGTGACCATCTCCTGTATGCCAGGCATTCTGGGTGCAGTGGGAACCTGGCAGACACAGTTCCTGTTCTCCTAAGATGTACAGTCTATGGGGACAAGATAGGCATTCAGTAAACAATAACACAAACAGCTATGTGATTGCAGCTGAGATCAGCATTACAAGAGCCACGTGAAGGAGTGTATCACAAAGGCTGGGGTGGGACAGGGGACTGGGGACTGGGGCATCACGGAGGAGGTGACATCATGTTGAAACCTGAGGGATGAGAAGGTGTTAGCCAGGTGAAGAGAGCGGGGAAGAGCCTTCCCAGTGGCGGAAACAGCCCAGGGGAAGGCCTGAAGTCAGATAGCAGGTTGGAGTGGTCAGAAAATCCTAACAATAGCCAACACTTATGGATCATTCACTATGCGCCCAGCCTGTTCTAGGAACTTTACTACCGGGATCAGTGCTTCTAATGCCCACAATGCTATGAAATAAGGTATTGTCAGCCCCGTTTCACAAAGGAGGCCACTGAGGCATAGAGAGGTTAAGTCATTATCCCAAAGTCCCACAGCTACAAAGTGGCAGAGCCAGCATTTAGACTCGGGTCATTTGACTCAGAAAACTGTATCCTTTTTTTTTTTTTTTAATAGATCTTTATTGGAGTATAATTACTTCACAATACTGTGTTAGTTTCTGTTGCACAACAAACAAAGCGAATCAGCCACATGCATACATACTTCTCCATATCCCCTCCCTCTTTTTTTTTTTTTTTTTTTTTTTTTTTTTGCGGTACGCGGGCCTCTCACTGTTTTGGCCTCTCCCGTTGCGGAGCACAGGCTCCGGACGCGCAGGCTCAGCGGCCATGGCTCACGGGCCCAGCCGCTCTGCGGCACGTGGGATCTTCCCGGACCGGGGCACGAACCCGTGTCCGCTGCATCGGCAGGCGGACTCTCAACCACTGCGCCACCAGGGAAGCCCATATCCCCTCTCTCTTGAGCCTCCCTCCCACCCTCCCTATCCCACCCCTCCAGGTCATCGCAAAGCACGGAGCCAATCTCCCTGTGCTATGCTGCTGCTTCCCACAAGCCAACCATTTTACATTCGGTAGTGTACGTATGTCGATGCTATTCTCACTTCACCCCAGCTTCACCCTCCCACCCCATGTCCTCAAGTCCATTTTCTATGTCTATCTCTTTATTCCTGCCTTACAAATAGGTTCATCAGTACCATTTTTTTTTTTTTTAGATTCCATATATATGTGTTAGCATATGGTATTTGTTTCTCTCTTTCTGACTTACTTCACTCTGTATGACAGACTCTAGGTCCATCCACCTCACTACAAATAACTCGATTTTGTTTCTTTTAATGGCTGAGTAATATTCCATTGTATATATGTGCCACACCTACTTTATCCATTCATCTGTCGATGGACATTTAGGTTGCTTCCATGTCCTGGCTATTGTAAATAGTGCTGCAATGAACATTGTGGTACATGACTCTTTTTGAATTATGGTTTTCTCAGGGTATATGCCCAGTAGTGGGATTGATGGGTCATATGGTAGTTCTATTTTTAGTTTTTTATTTTATTTTATTTTATTTTATTTATTTTTTGCAGTACGCAGGCCTCTCACTGCTGTGGCCTCTCCCGTGGTGGGGCACAGGCTCCGGACGCGCAGGCTCAGCGGCCACGGCTCACGGGCCCAGCCACTCCGCGGCATGTGGGATCTTCCCGGACCGGGGCACGAACCCGTGTCCCCTGCATCGGCAGGTGGACTCTCAACCGCTGCGCCACCGGGGAAGCCCCCTATTTTTAGTTTTTTAAGGCAGTTCCATACTGTTCTCCATAGTGACTCTATCAATTTACATTCCCACCAACAGTGCAGCAGGGTTCCCTTTTCACCTCACCCTTTCCAGCATTTATTGTTTCTAGATTTTTTGATAATTGCCATTCTCACTGGCATGAGGTGATACCTCATTGCAGTTTTGATTTGCATTTCTCTAATAATTAGTGACATTGAGCATCTTTTCATGTGCCTCTTGGCCACCTGTATGTCTTTCTTGGTGAAATGTCTATTTAGGTCTTCCACCCATTTTTTAACTGGATTGTTTTTTTGATATTGAGCTCCATGAGCTGTTTGTATATTTTGGAGATTAGTCCTTTTTCTGTTGTTTCATTAGCAAATATTTTCTCCCATTCTGAGGGTTGTCTTTTTGTCTTGTTTATGGTTTCCTTTGCTGTGCAAAAGCTTGTAAGTTTAATTAAGTCCCCTTTGTTTATTTTTATTTCCGTTACTGTAGGAGGTGGGTCAAAAAAGATCTAGCTGTGGTTTATGTCAAAGTGTCTTTCCTACGTTTTCCTCTAAGAGTTGTATCTTTTTTTTTTTTTTTTGCAGTACGCGGGCCTCTCACTGTTGTAGCGTCTCCTGTTGCGGAGCACAGGCCCAGCCGCTTCGCGGCATGTGGGATCTTCCCGGACCGGGGCACGAACCCGTGTCCCCTGCCTCGGCAGGCGGACTCTCAACCACTGTGCCACCAGGGAAACCTGAGTTGTATCCTTTTTTAAAAAAATTAATTTTCCCACAGCTTTATTGAGATATAATTGACATACAATATTGTGTAAGTTTAAGATGTACAATGTGATGATCTGATACACGTACGTCATGAAATACTTATCACAATAAGGTTAGTTAACACATCCTTCATCTCACACAATTACCGTTTTGTTGCTATTATTGTTGTTGTTATGATGAGAAAATTAAAGCTCTACTCTCCTAACAACTTTCAAGTATACGATAAAGTATTGAGAACTATAGTCACCTTGCCCTACCTTAGATTCCCGGAATACATTTATCATATATTGAAAGTTTGTACCCTTAGACAAAAATCTCATTTCCCCCACCCCTCATATAGTACTTTTATTTCTAATTTTTTGAATACTGTTTTCCATAGTGGCTGTACCAATTTAAATTTCCACCAACAGTACACCAGGGTTGCCTTTTCTCCATATTCTCCCCATTTGTTATCTCTTGTCTCTTTGACAGTAGCCATTCTGACAGATGAGGGGTGCTATCTCACTGCGGTTTTGATTTGCATTTCCCTGACGATTAGTGATGTTGAACATCTTTTCATATACCTGTTGGCCATCTATATGTCTTCTCTGGAGAAATGTCTATCCAAGTCTTCTGCGCATTTAAAAAATCTGATTGTTTATTGCTATTGAGTTGTATGAGTTCCTTGGATATTTTGGACATTAGCCCCTTTAAAGATGGGTGGTTTGCAAATATTTTGTCCTATTTTGTAGGTTGCCCTTTATTTTTGTTGTTGTTTCTTTTGCTGGGCTTTTTAGTTTGATATAGTCCCACCTGTTGATTTTTGCTTTGGTGTTTATACTTTTAATGTCATATCTAAAAAGTCATCCAAAAATTTCCAAAAATCCAAGACTGATGTCAAGGAGCTTTCCCCTATGCTTTCTTCTAGGAGTTGTATGGTATCAGGTCTTATGTTTAAGTCTTTAATCCATTTGGAGCTAATTTTTGTGTGTAGTGAAAGATAGGAGTCCAATTTCATTCTTCTGCATGTGAATATCCAGCTTTTCCAGCACTATTATTGAAGAAACTATCCTTTCCTTATTGATTATTCTTGGCTCCCTTGTCAAATAGTAGTTGACCATATGGGTGTGTGTTTATTTCTGAGCTCTCTGTTTCATTCATCCACGTGTCTGTTTTTATGCCAGTACGATACTGTTTTGATTATTATACCTTTGTAATACATTTTGAGATCAGGAATTGTGATGCCTCCAGCTTCATTCTCCTTTCTCAAGATTGCTTTGGCTATTTGGAGTTTTTTGCAGGTCCATAAGAATTTTAGTATTTTTTTTTCTATGTCTGTGAAAAATGCCATTGGTATTTTGGTAGGGATTGCACTGAATCTATAGATGGCTTTAGGTATTATGGATATTGAAACAATATTAACTTTTCTGATCCGTGAACACAGGATATCTTTCCATTTATTTGTGTTTTCTTCAATTTCTTTCTTTTCTTGTAGTATCCCTGTCTGGATTTGGTATTAAGGTAATGCTGGCCTCGTAAAATGAGTTTGAGAAGGACTGGCATTAATTCTTCCTTAAATGTTTGGTAGAATTCACCCATGAAGCCATCTGGTCCTAGGTTTTTCTTTGTTGGGAGGTTTTTAATTACTGCTTAAACCTCCTTACTAGTTATTGGTCTGTTCAGATTTTCTACTTCTTCCTGATTCAGACTTGGTAGGTTGTATGTTTCTAGAAATTTATTTATGAATTCTAGGCTGTTCAATTTGTTCATCATAGTCTCTTATGAGACTTTGTATTTCTGTAGTATCAACTGTAATGTCTCATCTTTCATTTATAATTTTGAGTCCTCTCTCTTTTTTTTCTTGGTAAGTCTAACTAAGCAGTCTTGTTTATTTTTTTAAAAAAACAACTCTTAGTTTTGTTGATCTTCTCTATTGCTTTCCTATTTAATTTATTTATCTCTACTCTGATTTTTGCTGTCTCCTTCCTTCTGATTACTTTGGGCTTAGTTTGTAAAGTTAGGCTGTTTATTTGAGCTTTTATAAAATGTAGGCATTTACCACTGCCTTTGCTGCATCCCATCACTTTTGGCATGTTGTGTTTCCATTTTCATTTGTTTCAATATTTTTTATTTCCCTTTTGATTTTATCATGACCCACTGATTGTTCAGGAGTGTGCTGTTTAATTTCCACATATTTGTGAGTTTTCCAGTTTTCTTTCTGTTAGTAATTTCTAGTTTCATACCACTATAGTTGGAAATGATACTTGGTATGATATCAGTCTTTTAAAATTTGGTAAGTCTTGTTTTGTAACATAACATCCTGGAGAATGTTTTATGGGTACTTGAGAAGAATTTGCATTCTGCTGCTGTTGAATGGAATGTTCTGTATATAACTGTTAGGTCTATTTGGTTTAAAGTATAGCTCAAGTCCAATGTTTCCTTACTGATTTTCTGTCTGGATGATTGATCCATTGTTGAAAGTAGGGTACTGAAGTCCCCTACTATTATTGTATTCTTTCCTACTACTCCTTTCAGGTCTGTTAATATTTACTTAATATACTTAGGTGCTCTGATGTTGGGTGCACATATATTTAACAATTGTTAAATCCTCTTGATGAATTGACTTCTTTGTTATTATATAATGATCTTCTTTGTCTCTTGTTACAGTTTTTGACTTAAAATCCATTTTGTCTGATATAAGTTTGACTACCCCTGCTCTCTTTTAGTTTCCATTTGCATGAAGTATCTTTCTCCATCCCTGCACTTTGAGCTTATGTGTGTCCTTAAAGCAGAAGTGAGTCCCTTATAGGCAGAATAGAGTCTTTTTTTAAAAAATCCATCCAGCCACTCTATTCCTTTTGATTAGAGAATTTAATCCATTTATATTTAAAGTAATTATTGATAGGTAAGGACTTACTATTGCCATCTTGTTAATTGTTTTCTGGCTGTTTTGTAGGTCTCTTGTTCTTCTTCCTTTCTTGCTGTCTTCCTTTGTGAATTGATGATTTTTTTGGAGTAGTATACTTTGACTTCCTTCTCTTTATCTTGCATGCATCTACTATAGGATTTTTTTTGTGGTTACCTTGAGGCTTACTTGAAACATCTTACAGATATAGCTGTCTATTTTAAGCTGTTAACAATTTACCTTTAAATGCATACAAAAACTCTACCCTTTTACTTCCCTCCCCCCATTTTAGTTTTCGATTTCCTCGTTTACATATTGTAATATTCTGTATTCATCAACAAAGTATTGTAGCCACAGCTATCTTAAATACTTTTATCCTTTAACCTTTATACTAGAATTAAGTGGTTAACACACCACCATATTACAGTATTAGAGTATCCTAAATCTGACGATTTATTTTACCAGTGAGTTATATATTTTCACACGTTCTCATGTTACCAATTAGTGTCCTTTTGTTTTGACTTAAAGAACCCCTTTTAGCATTTCTTGTAAGGCAGATATAGTGGTGATAAACACTCTAAGTTTATGTTTTTTGAGGAAAGTCTTTATCTTGCCTTTATCAGCTTTGAAATCATTTGAGAGGCAGTGTGAGTAGTTAAGGAACAGACCCCAGCCCACCTGCTTTAGAAACCCCAGCCCTGCCATGTACTTAACATTTGAATCTAGGCAAGTTATTTAGCCTCTGGACGTCCATTTCCTCATCTCTAAAGTGGAGATAATAATAGTACTGACTTTTTAAGGTTGTTAGTGGATTAAATGACATGTTACACAGAAAACACTTAGAAGCCTACTGGTCCTCCTTAGATTTCATCAGATGCTGCCCCTGTGAGGCCTGGCACCCCACCAGCCACAGATGGATAGATGGCAGGGCCTGAGCAGCTGGCACTGGAACCAGAGACTGTGATATTCCTACGGGTTATTTTTTGGCCCTGCTGGCCTGGAGTCAGGACTATCATTACAGCCAAGGACCTAGACCCAGGCAGCCTTGAGTGGCACCCACTGTGTTGGCAAACCCCTCTGAGTGCTGGCTGGCAGGTGGTTCATGCCCAGGAAGCCTCTGTGTATGTCACAGACAATTACACCAAGAGTTATACCTCCACCGTCAACAGAGTGTGCCTGTGAGGGTTTGGAGGTGGGTGGAAGGCGAGGAGGAGGTGGTCTGAGGCTGTGAGGTCTGGGCAGAGAAAAGGGCAGGAGACTCTGTCATGGGTAGTTTATACTCTCCCTCAGCTAAAGGCATAAACTCCTCTTTCTAAAATACCAGCACCCTCTAGTGGGAGTAAGTCTCCATTCACACTTCAGCGTTCTTAACCTGGAGTTGCTGAATTAGAGGGGAAAAATATACATCTTCATTTTCAATCACTGCCAACTGAAATCGAGCATTTCCTTCAATAACGGATGTATGCAACCAACCACAGGGGTGCCGATAAACAGAAACTGTGACTTTATCACCAATAAATTAACAAGTATTTTTATATCACGTTACAGTTGTTGCAGAAATATCATTTACGTTTATCACTACTTTGAAACTATGCCAGCAATTATCTCTGCCCCTGGAGCATGTTATTTAGCACATTAATAAAGAAGCACATATATTATCAGACTTCCAATTTGTTTTTATTTATATTGAAGCTGTAATACAATATAATTGTTTTCTTTTGAGTCTTATGTGTTCTATTTTATGCACTTAAAAACATTATCCTGAAATAGGGTCCATAGGCTTCACTGGGCTGCCAAAAGGGTCCATGTTTTGCAGATTCTATTCCATTATAGGCTATTACAAAATAATGGGTACAATTCCCTGTTGCTTATCTATACCTGATTCTTTTTTTCTGAATCCAGATGTTTTTATTTCAAATTTACTGTTCTTGGCAACATCCGATAACTCATTAACTACTCTTTCAAAAACAGCTTTACTGAGATAAAGTTCACAGGCTATACAACTCACCTATTTAAAGTATACAGCTAAATGTTTTTTTTGTATAGTCAGAGTGGTGCAACCATTACTAAAATAGACATTTTCATCACCCCAAAAGAGAAACCCCATACCCATCAGCAGTCAATTCCCATTTTCCCAACCATCCTATCCTTAAGCAACCACCAATTTACTATTTTCTGTCTCTATGAATTTGCCCATTCCGAACATTTCATGTAAATAGGATCACACAATATGGGATCCTTTGTAAATGGTTTATTTCACTTAGAATAAAGTTTTCAAGGTTCATCTATGTTGTAGCTTGTGCCTGTTTAAAGAGGACGCTTCCAATATTTTCTTATTAAAACTGTTTGTTTATTATAAGCATTTGATAGATACCTTATTTCAGGTTAAGGAAGTTCTATTCCTGGTTTTCTAAGACCATTTTTTTTTCCCCATAAATTGAGAATTTTACCAAATGCCTTCTCAGTATCCAATCAGATAATTACACAATGTTTCTCCTTTTACACTCTTTAGATCATGAATGACACCACAGAATTTTCTAGTGTCAAATTACCCTTGCATTCCTGGGATAAACCCAAGTGGTCATAATACATAGTCATTTTCAGCCTCCTAATATCTCTGCATCTAGATTCACAAATAAAATTGGCCTGTAATTTTTGTTTTTTCTACTATCTTTATTGAGTTTGGATATCAAGGTTATGGTGCCCTTATAAAATGACTTGGGGACTATTCCTTCTTCTTCAGTTGTCTGAAACAGTCAGTATATATTTGGAATGAACTGTTGCTTGGAAGTTTGCTAGAACTCACCTGTAAAGTCACCTGGGTCTGAGATTGTTTTTGTGAAAAGGTTTTAGATTACTGCTTCAATGTTTTAATAAATTACGGAATTGTAGGCCTTCTATTTCTTAAGTTGGTTTTATTACTTTTTCTAGGAAAAAAATTCCCATTTCATCTAAGTTTTAAAATGCATTAGCATGAAGTTATTGAACAATTGTATCATATTATAATTTTCATAACCTTCACTGTGTCTGTAGTTACATCTCCTTTTACAACCCTAATATTATTTTCCTGTGCTTTCTATTTCTTATCTCTCTTGCCAGATGTGTGTTTGCCTTTTCAAAGAACCATCTTTTGGTTTTATTTGGTTCTCCCTGTTTTCTATTTGATTTTGGCTTTTATTTTTATCTCCCTTTTTAGGGGCAGGGTGGGGACTTATTCTATTATCCTTTTTATAACTTCTTAGAAACTTAGCTAATGAATTTCAGCCTTTCTTCTTTTCAGATTAGCATTTACTATAAATTTCCTTCAATTTACCACTTTTACTGTATCCCACAAGTTTTGATATGTAATATTTTCTATTATCATTCAGTTCTAAATATTAAAAAAATTTTTCCATTGTGATTTTTTTCTGACCAAAGGGCTATTCAGAAATATCAAGGTTTAATGGTAATTTTAAACTGTCTTGGTTGTTGATATCTAACTTAATGGCACTGTGGTCTGGGAATGTGGTCTGCATGACATCAATTCTTTGAAATTTGTGAAGACTTGCTTTGTGGTCTTGCATGTGATGATTTCAGTCATTGCTGCATGTGTGCTTGAGAAGAATGTGATTTTTAAATTACTGAGTGCAGGGTTCTGTGTTCATCAAATCCAGTTTGTTTTTGATTAAATCTTCTACAGCTTTATTACATTTTATCTTTTGAAGTAGTAATAATTCAGAGAGGCTTGCTGAACTCTCCCACAATGATGGTACATTTCTCAATTTCTCCATGAGGTTGAATTAATTACTGCTTTATATATTATTTAGATTTTTAAGATTAGTTCTGTACAGGTTTAGATTTATCTGTTGGTGAATGAAACGACCAGAATGTATCACTCTAATAATACTTAAGTCTATTTTAATCTGAATTTAAGTCAACTGACCACCTTTCTTTAGTTAGTATTTGCTTTTTTCATCCTTTTACTTTCAACCTTGGTGTCTTCATACCTCAGATATTAATATAAGCTGCAAGTAACTGGATTTTATTTCATCCAATCTAACAGTCTCTGACTGTTAATAGTCACCTTGTTCCACTTACATTCGTTATGGTTGCTGATATCTTTTAACTTGTTTCTACCATTTTAGCTTGGTTTCTATTTGTCTCACTTTCTCTATGTTTCTTTTTTCCTCTTTCTTGTAGTGTGTGTGAGTTTTCTTTTGTTTTGTTTTCTTTTGTTTTGTCTGTATGTTTGTTCATCTGGGAGATTTCATTTTATTGGTTTCTAGTTTGGCTTTGTATTTAAATTGTTTGCTGTTAGACTTTACCCAGTATTTCTTTGAAAGAAAAATTATTTATTTATTTTTGGCTGAGTTGGGTCTTCGTTGCTGCGTGCGGGCTTTCTCTAGCTGTGGCGAGCAGAGGCTACTCTCTGTTGCTGCACGTGAGCCTCTCATTGCGGTGGCTTCTCTCGTTGCGGAACTCGGGCTCTAGGTTCGCGGGCTTCAGTAGTTGTGGCACGTGGGCTCAGTGGTTGTGGCTCGCGGGCTCTAGAGTGAAGGCTCTGTAGTTGTGGCTCACGGGCTTAGTTGCTCGGCGGCATGTGGGATCTTCCCGGACCAGGGATCGAACCCGTGTCCCCTGCATTGGCAGGCAGATTCTTAACCACTGTGCCACCAGGGAAGTCCTTACCCAGTATTTCTGTATTATTTAAGAGGGAGGAACTATTTCCTTTATCAGTATTGTCTGCCATTTTTATCTAGAAGCCTATATATGTATGTACACACCCACACCCACACCCATTCTCTCTCTCTCTCTCATATACAAGAATTTCTGTGAGACTGATTCCCAGAAATGTAATCTTTAGGTCAAAAAGTTATATACTATTTTGAAACTACATTTTAAACTTAATATTTCATGGACACCTTTTCATGTCATTAAATATTTTTCTATAATACTCTTATTTAATTGCTCACAATATTTTACTATTGTAAAATTATTCATATTTAAAACTAACTCCCTATTTTTAAACACTAATTTTGCTTATAATTTATCACTTCTTATAAACAAACCGATGATTAATATTCCTGGGCATACAAGAATGACTTATTTCTTTTTTTCTTCAGATAAAATCCTACAAGCAGAATTACTGAATACTCTTTAGAGTACATGTACTTTAATATGTTTCAATACCAAATTTATACTTACAGTGAAAGTTTATGAGACTTTGGGGTCTCCAAATGTTTGAAAACTCTGGGTAATATAATTTCTCTTATCTGTGCCTGGTTGTCAGATGGAAGTTTATATCTCATTGTTTAAATTTACATTTTTTCCTTATAAAGTTAAACATTTTTCACATGCTTACAGCTACTTGTATATCTTTGGTGAATTGTCTAATCTGCTCAGACCACTGGATGGTATGCTTTATACTCGCTGCAAACATTTTGCCCTAGTGTATCATTTGCCTTTTAATTTAATGTTTATGTGATTTTTCATGTACAGAAGTTATTTTTCTATATGCAAATCAATCTTTTCCTTCATAATTTCTGATTTTGGCATCACACTTTAAAAGGCCAGCTACAATTCCAATGATATATACATATTTCCTTTTTTTCTTCTGGACTTCCCTTGTTTTAACTTTTACATATGGATCTTTAATTAGGACTGGGGGGAGGTACAAGATTTGAGGTAGAAACCACACTTGCCTTTTTTCTCCTAATGTTTAATTAGTCATCCTAGCTGATTTATTGGATAATTGATCCTATCTTCTTTATCATATAATAAATTCATTCAGATACTTGTGTTTGTTTCTAACTGATCAATTTGGCCCCACTGATCTCTTTACTTCCTGCATCAGTTCATCTGGGAGATTTCACTTTATTGGTTTTTAGTTTGGCTTTGTATTTAAATTTTTTGCTGTAGATTTTGACCAGTATTTCTGTATTATTAAAAAGGGGGGGGGGCTTCCCTGGTGGCGCAGTGGTTGAGAGTCCGCATGCCGATGCAGGGGACACGGGTTCGCGCCCCGGTCCGGGAAGATCCCATATGCCGCGGAGCGGCTGGGCTCGTGAGCCACGGCCGCTGAGCCTGCACGTCTGGAGCCTGTGCTCCGCAACGGGAGAGGCCACAACAGTGAGAGGCCCACATACCACAAAAAAAAAAAAAAAAAAAAAAGGGAGGAACTATTTCCTTTATCAGTACCGTCTGCCAATTTTTATCTAGAAGCCTATGTATGTATGTACACACACAGGTGCACGTGCACACACACTCTCTCTCTCTCTCTCATATACAAGAATTTTTGTGAGACTGATTCCTAGAAATGTAATCTCTTTCACTCTGTGGTACATGGGACATCTTCATATCTCAGATGGCAACTCCTCCCTCAAGACTGAACTTTTGAGGGAGTTTCTTGGCTATTCTCACACAATTATGCTTCATGATGAAATGTGAAGTCATTTTGTCAATCTCCTTCTCTTCCCACCAAAAGCTTTCTTTTGATTGAAACTGTGTTATGTTTATATACTCCGTCGGGTAAGAATGGATATCTTTTATAGTATCATTTTCCAATCCCAGAACATAAAACGTTTTTCTGTTAACCAAGGCTTCTTTTGTATCCCAAAATAACAGCGTTATTGAGATATAATTCACATACCATACAATTCACCCATTGAAAGTGTACAATTAAATAGTTTTTAGTATATTCAGAGTTGTGCAATCATCATTGCAGTCAATTTTTAAACATTTTTCCACCACAACAAAGAAATCCCATACCCATTAGCATTCACTCCCTCATTTTCCTCCAATATCCCTGTACTAGGCAACCACCAATTTGCTTTGTCTCCATGGATTTGCCTATTCTGAACATTTCATATAAATGAAATCATTCAGAATGTGCTCCTTTGTAACTGGCTTCTTTCACCTAGCATGTTTTCAAGGTTCATCTCTTTATGGTCAAATAATATTCCACTTTGTGAATATGCAACATTTTATTTATCCATTCATCAGTTGATAGACATTTGTGTTGTTTCCACCTTTTGGCTAATAAATAATGCTGCTATAGATATTTGTACATATGTTTTCGTATGCACGTTTTCACTTTCCTTTGGTATATACCCAGGAGTGGAATTGCTGGATCATATGGTAGCTTACCTTTTGAGGAATTGTCAGACTGTTTTCCAAAGCATCTGCACCGTTTTACATCCCCACCAGCAGTGTATGTATGAGGGTTCCAAATTCTCCACATTCCTGTCAACATTTGTTATAGTCTTTCTTTTTGATGGGTGTGAAGTGGTATTTCCACTGTGGTTTTGATTTGCCTTTCTCTGATGACTAATGATGTTGAGCAATTTTCACATGCTTGTTGGTCATTTATATATCTCCTTTGGAGAATATCTATTCTTATCTGTTGCTCATTTTTCAATTGGTTTTTTTTATTATTGATTTATAGGAGTTCTTTATATATTCTAGATTAAAGTCTCTTATCATATATATGATTTGCAAAAATTTTCTCCCATTCTGTGGGCTGTCTTTTGTTTCTTTTTTTTTTTTTTAATATTTATTTATTTGGTTGCACAAGGTCTTAGTTGCAGCAGGCAGGCTCCTTAGTTGCAGCTCCAGGGCTCCTTAGTTGTGGCTCACCAGCTCCTTAGTTATGGCACATGGGCTCCTTAGTTGTGGCATGCATGTGGGATCTAGTTCCCTGACCAGGGGTCTAACCTGGGCCCCCTGCATTGGGAGCAGGGAGTCTTATCCACTGTGCCACCAGGGAAGTCCCTGTCTTTTGTTTCTTGATGGTGTCCTTGAAGCACAAAAGTTTTAAATTTTGATGATGTCCACCTTAACTGTTTTTTTCTTTGGTTGTTTGTGCTTTTGATGTCATATCTTAAAAACCATTGCCTGGTCCAAGGTGATGAAGATTTACACCTATGTTTTCTTATAAGAGTTTTATTGTTTTAACTCTTACATTTAGGTCTTTGATTCCTTTTGAGTTAATTTCCATGTGAAGTGTGAAGTAGGCATTCAGTTTCTTTCTTTCATTCTTTGCTTTTCTTTTCTTCTCTTTTCTTTTGGATATGGGTATCCAATTGCCTTAGCACCATTTTTGAAAAAACAATTCTTTCCCCCTTTGAACTGTTTTGGCACTCTCATCAAAAGTTGATTGTAAATGTGAGAGTTTATTTCCAGACTCACGATTTTATTCCACTGATATATAAATATATCTGTAGCTTTGTGGTAAGTTTTGAAATCAGGGAGCTTGAGTCCTCCAACTTTTTTCTTCTTTTTCAAGATTGTTTGGGCTATTCTGGGTCCCTTGAATTTCCTATCCTCAGGCTTTTTTGCTGCTGGGATGAATGAGCTCTCTTTTTGATTTGGTCAATGCTGTGTACAGAAAACTACTGAATGTCATATATTTATTTTTGTGTCCAGCTACTTTACTCTGCTCTCCCATAAGTTCTAAATGTTCCTCAGTCCATTAGCCAGTGTTTCTCATCTAGACAATCATATCTTTTGTAAGTAATAGTAAGCTTGACTCTTCCGTCCCAAGTTTATGTCTCATTTATTTTTCTTCTCATTGTTTTTCCTTGAATTTCAGAATATGGTTGACACTATTCACAGTGTGACATTCTTGTTTTGCTCCTCGTTTTCATAGGATTGCCTGTTATTAAGGACGATATTATCCATTCCAGGTCATCACTAGATATCACACTGTCTGTTGAATTGGAATAAACACATTTATCATCTTGAAAAAGTCTTTTTACTCCCAGTCACTAAGAGTTTTCATCAGGTCACATCACATTAGGATAATTAAATGGTTCTTCTCCTCTGTCCTATTCATACGATGAATAATATTAATAAACTCTTAACGTTGACAGCCCCCTGCGCCGGCCCCATGTGTAAACTGTATCTCCTGAGCCAGTAGGAACAAATTAGCTCACACTAACGGGAATAACTCAGGTCTTACTGGTGCAGCTCCCACCTGTATAATATAGAACAGATGTCATAAACTGAAAGTCAGTAGGTCATGTCTGGTTTGGCCTACAAAGCGGTTTAAAATACTGTTTTGAATTAGTTTCCAGCATTTAAAAATCAGGAGATTTCAGATTAAGAGTTCCAGTTTTTGGTTTCTCTTTACAAATTAAAAAATCTGATCACACTAGCCCTGCATTCTCACATGATCACAGTGAGCTGAAGTTGCCCCCCTCAGTGGGGGGTGCTTTAGAGGTCTCCTCATTTGCATCCTTTCCACACCCTATTGTCTCCATACTGTATTGTCTCAAGGGTCGGTTGCCATGTTCTGTATTTGTGCAGTAGTTTTTCTTATAACAGAATTGTGTAAAAGTGAAATATGTCTTGTAATCATGTCTCCAGCAAATGTGGAAAAATAAAAGGGGCCAAGAGGGAGATGTGCTTCGGGAGACATGGGTGCATGCATATTTCCTGGCAGAAGTGAAGAATATTCCTATAATGTTTAATACACAAAGTGTGCCTGTTGAAAGGATACAATGTGAGATGCCACCAGATAAAAAACTCATAAGAAGAATATGGAAAAGATGCGTAGGGGAAAGAAAACCTTACTGAACTGGAAGAAAGAAAAAAAAAAGGCTGAAATGTCAATAGGGTTTGTTTCAGGAGGCACAGACCATCAACAATACTATCGTGAAATGCCGTAATCTAGTAAGTGAACACCGTCTCCCCAGTTCTGTCCCTGAGTCTGAGCTGTTTGGCTCTTGGAGACATTTGAGTGTCTGACCCCTGCTCCAGTCCTGGGTGGCTGCACTTCTAAGTCCTGGATAATAGGTGTCAGGTGCTGATCATATCTCCCAGTTGGTCTGCCCTCTTGGGACAGGGAGACACAGGTGGAGCTGAGTGGGACACTAGGGGTGGGGTGGGGGTGGATAACAGGCAAGCTTAACACCTGGGTCACACCTGCTGGTGGAGAAAGAGAATGTCCACTTTTGATGTGGGATGGGACCAAGTGGTCTTCACGGGATGCTCAGCTCCCTGGTAGTGAACCCTAATGGGCACCTCTGTTTCGGCTTTCCTCCACCTTCAGTTTTAGGAACACCAAAGACATGGAAGAAGGCAAGGATGCCATAACTTCTCTAGCACTCTCTGTAGCTTTCAAAGTGCTCTCAGAAGCCACCATGTCAATCTGGCACACGCCATGTCATTCTCACTACTCAGTTCCTGCTTCCAGAGCCTGCTTCCTGCTTCCCTTCTTCCCTACTTGGCCACGTCTCGGCTGTCTCCATCTTCCCCCTTCTTCTTGTTTTGTGGTGGAAAAAGTAAGGACAGGGGAGACCAGAGTCCGTGGCCACCCTTCTCAAGTCGTATGACCTCAGGCACATCCTCTCACAGCCTTTGTGGCTCTGTTTCCTTATTTGTAAAATGGTGGGTGTGAAGGTCCGGGTGGTGGGTGAGGAGTAGAAGTACTAGATGGTTCTGGGCGCCTTCCCATCTCTAACTGTAGGCTGGAACCAATTCTCTGCGTTCATCCAAGGGTACTTTCTGTTTCTATGTTTTTGGGGAAGTTGCTTTTTCTTGGTATTTAGCGAGTCAGGAAAAGAAAACTCATTGGTGTTCACATCTCTCAACGCCTCAGGTAGGGCTGTGGCTTTTGACCAGCAATAACGGCTGATCTTGCGGCCAATTTTGAACGCCTCTAACAGATATTGTGACACAGAGTCCCGTTCAAGAGTGGAAATGGAAATTCCAGCCTTGCCCTTTGCGAACTCTGACATAAACTGCGATTCTTTCGTTGCCAGGGCTGTCAGCACAGTAGCCAACCTTCTCATTCCCAGTTTGCAATGAGAAAACGGAGGCACAGGGAAGTGCGCTGACTTCCGGGATCCCGCGAAGAGTTCTTCCAGCTCCGGTAAAACTACATCTGCCGCGTGGCCTGTGGGGAGAAAGGGGGCGGCCAGAAAAGGGCCTCGACTCTGGAGACTACCCCAACCCGCCTTCAGGAGCCGAGAAATGGCTAAGTCACAGCCACTGGTGGTGGAAGGCGAGAAAGTCAGACCAGAGGCTGGAGCAGCAGTGCGCAAAGTCTGGACCGGCTGGTTATTTCTAGGAAGGTTTCTGCCGAAGGGTGAGGGTCACGGCACCCGTCTGCACAGCAGGAGTGCAGACATTTTAAATGTTAACAGCACCCAAAGAAAATAGAAGTAGGAGGAGGAAGTGGGGCGCTCGGTCGCAGTGAGAGAAGGAAGCAGCTCGTCGGAGCTTCCCCTTTCTCCTCCTTCCCCGAAGCCCTCACCCCAGGCCCCTCTCCTGCTCCGCCCACCCATCCAGCCCCGGCCAAAGCCGCGCTTCCGCTCCCCCGGCCTCACCTCACCTCATTCCTGGGGGGGTCGCTGGTGCTCGTTGCTGGCGTCCCTTCTGCCGTGCCCGCCCCCTGCCAGGGCTGTTCCTTCCGAGGGCAGACGGGCTCAGAGATGGGGCAGCTTCTCAGGCGCGCGGCGGCCTCGAGCCAGACTCCGAGGACGCTTGGGTCAGGCCGGCGCCTCGCCGACGCTGCCCGGCCACCAGGTGGCGCTAGAGGCCAGCTGGGTGGCCAGCCCCGCCCCGCTCCCGTCCCGAGCGGGCCCGGCCCCGGCGTGGCCCCGCCCCCAGCCCGCCGTCGGAGCGGTGCCCGGATAGATGCTGGGACTTACCGCGCGCGTCTCCAGCTCGGGCGTGGTGGTCCCGACCGTACCCGGAGTCGCAGGGAGTCGCCGCTGGAGAGGGGCTCGGCGCCCAGCGGGGACTGCAGGTGTGTGGCCGGGGCGCGGGGGCGCGGAGGGCGCGCGTGGGGGCCCGAGGCCGAGACAGAGTTGCCCGCGGACCGTCGGGGAGCCGTACGCCCTAAGAGCATCAGCTGCAGCGGGTGGGCTGGACAGAGCCTGCTGTCTTCTGGCTCCGTGAATAGGGTCCACTGCTGGGGACGGGATCCGCACACATGCGTGCCCAGTAATCCCGGAGATAGAAGGGCGTTTCGGCGACTGTCCGTCCTTATCTAGGTAGCCACTGCTGGCCGTGTCTGTGCGGTCCGAGCGTGGCCGCAGCCTTCTGCTGCCTCTTTTAAGGCCGCCCTTTGTCGTGGGGTCAAAGAGTCTGCCCTCCCGTCTGAGAGCTCTCTCGGTGAGCCTTCGCATAAAGGGTCCTTAGCCACCAGGACCTCTAGCGAGCGTGGGTCCCCAGACAGTGGCTGCTGTCAGCGGATTCGTGTTTACACCCCGGGTGTCCCTGTGTGACTGTGTGTGCGTGTGTGCGCGCGTGGGCGTGCGTGCTGGCCTATCCCAGGCCTGGGGTAAATAAGCAAGTTCAGGTCAGTAGGAGGAAGGAGATTGTTCGGAGGGAAAAGGAAGGCGAGATGAAAGCAGCTGGATGTGGTATCAAGTGAGTTGCAAGCCTCCTGCAGAGAGGAGGGGTGGGTTTAGGCGAGATGAGGGCCAGAAGTAGGCCAGGTCTGCCTCCGGGGTCCTGTCTGGGTCCCCTTCTCTTCCTGCCTGTGTGGTCGTTCTGTCTTCTCCTCCACAGCTCCCTTCCTCCTGGCCTGGGACCACCCAGTAGGGCACTGGTTCCCAGAGCTTGTTAAAACACACATTCTCCAGGCACCCCCTACAGCACAGCTTTCCAAGGGTGGGGTCTGGAATCTGTACTTTTCTAAAATTTGAATAAGCTCCTGAAGTGATGGGGCCGGTGCCGTTGCTTGGGAACCCTGTGTGGTGTGGAAAGGAGGTGGTGGGGGGGGGGGGCTCCGGCCGTCCCGGCTGGCACTGGGTGTTTGCAGAACAAGGGAGTGGACGTCTTGTGCTTACCTGCTTCCTCAGTGTGGCCATCGCGGTGTGGGTCCAGGAAGACAGAGAAGACAGTTTCAAATGGTCCAGCTCTCTCTTCCTGCTTCAGGGTACCCTCCTCTGCTTTCTGGAGAATAACTAGCTGGGACGCTGGGTAGGGACAGCTCAAGGTCTTTGTATGCTGGGCCTCATTGGGGTTTTAAGACCCCTGCCAATCTCTTAGGTGAAGGATGACAAATTATCTTCTCTCCACAAGCTGTAGTGGAAGAGGACCTTCTGCCTCCCCTCCCTGTCCCTCCCTCCCTCCCTCCCGTGCACCCCTTTTCATTTCTTTCGAGAAGAATCAAGTGGAAGCTAACTGGGTGAAAAGCACGTTTGGGGTTACTGGAAGGGTCGTGATGGGGAGGCTTCACAGTGGAGGCTGCTCCGTAGTCCCAGGTTAGTGGTTGATCACGAGCTTAGTGGCTGAGAAGTGGGAGGAGAGCCAGTCGCCTTTGCGTGGGCAGCCCAGCGTTGGAGGCCCCAGCTTGGGTTCAGACAAGCACTCAAACAGTGTTGACTTGGTATTAGTTCAGAGAGGCTCACCCCAAGAAACCGAGCTGGCCAGCCCTGTGGGACCTCTGTGAACCAGAAGGCTTGTCTGGTGCAGCTGTGGGTGGGCTGAAAGCCTGGATCAGCTTCTTAAGAGGGGAAGCTTCTGGAGGGGCAAGATAGGGTGGTCGCCAGCAGCTCAAGGGAGAGGCGTGAAGTTTTGAACTTTGAGCTTCTGTCATAGATGGGGTGGGAGGCGGACAAAGGAAAGACTACATCTGACTTCTGCCCAAAGGCAAGATGAGACACTCCCACAGTGAACATATATTACATATTAGGGTATTCCATCAATTCGAAGATGTACATATTTTCACTTTTTTTTGAACAATTCTGAAATCGAGATGCATCTTACCATCCATGGTATCCTACCATTATAATAGGAGCAATATTTCTTTCTTAATGGCACACAAAATAATGGTGCATCTTACAATTGATGGCATCTTTTTTTAAATTTATTTACTAAATCAGAGTTTCTAAAACCGTTCCAGCTGTCCTGCAAGATGTTCCACGAAAAAGAAAAGGACTCCTGTCTAAACGTTCATGAAATAGGAAACCCTGTTCCCTCCCTAGAGATTTATCAAGCATGCTAGCACAATAAAGTCTGTGAGAAGTCTTATAGGTGAAAAAGTGATTTAATTTTTTTTAACATCTTTATTGGAGTATAATTGCTTTACAATGGTGTGTTAGTTTCTGCTTTATAACAAAGTGAATCAGTTATACGTATACATATGTCCCCATATCTCTTCCCTCTTGCGTCTCCCTCCCTCCCACCCTCCCTATCGCACCCTTCCAGGCGGTCACAAAGCACCGAGCTGATCTCCCTGTGCTATGCGGCTGCTTCCCACTAGCTATCTGTTTTACATGTGGTAGTGTATATATGTCCATGCCACTCTGTCACTTCGTCCCAGCTTACCCTTCCCCCTCCCTGTATCCTCAAGTCCATTCTCTAGTAGGTCTGCATCTTTATTCCCGTCATGCCCCTAGGTTCTTCTGATCATTTTTTTTCTTTCTTTTTTTTTTTTTTTTTTTAGATTCCATATATATGTGTTAGTATACGGTATTTTTTTTCTCTTTCTGACTTACTTCACTCTGTATGACAGTCTCTAGGTCCAACTGATGGCATCTTATTCAATTCTGTTAAACACGATGTGTGTTTTACAGATATGGGGGGATGCTTTCGATGTACACAGATACACACAGAATTATGTCATTCTTGTAAGTGAATTTGCACACATCACTTTTTCCGGTAGCTCTACCTTCTAAACACCAAAACTTTCATGGCATCCAGTTTTAAAGGAAATCTTTGTCAAACGTGTCGCTTGCCTTTGTAGATCTAGCACACGGTATGTGCTTTAATAATTTCTTGAAAATATCAAACGGTTCTACCTGCCGTATTGTACCTTGGGTCTGCTCGGGGCAAAATTTCTGTCATCTTTCTTTTCGTCCTTTCCCCCTTTAGCTATAACTTCATGGTGTTGGGCAGCGGGCTAAGTACTTCTCCATTTCCTTTAATCTTCACAGCCACACTCTGAGGTCGCTACAGCTGTTATCTTTATTTCATGTGGGGGGGAAACTGGGGGCCGAGACCACACTGCCAGGAAGCACCAGAGCTGGGCTGATGACCAGAGATGACCCAGCCCAAGTGGCAGCCTGTCTGTACCTGTGGAGATCGTGGCTTGTAGCGCATGACTTTGGGGGCCTGAATCGTGGCCGTCTCCAGGTCTTTTCTGTTTGCTTCCAGGCTAGTGGCTGGGAGGTTATGGATAGTTGGGTTATCAGCTAAGTGACTTCCGGATACGCGAGGTATAGCTGTAGCAAGGTGCGTGCGATTGGAGGGTGGAGGCCGATGAATGGGAAAAAGTGGCACAGAGCAGACACTGGCTCCTTCTTGTGTCTAGCGGCTCTAGCAGTCGGGGCACATGGCTTTGAGCTTTGGAGTTTGTCCTCAGCGGGAGACGCCTGCCTCCAGCCTTCCCCAACTCCCAGCCCAGCCTCTTTCCTGTTGCCACGGTGACGTAAGGCAACCAATCTGAACAAGTCACTTTTCAGCTGCAAATCCTTCAGAGCTGCTCTTGCCCTCTGGAGAAGGTCCGTAACCCTTAGCGTGGCTAGCAAGGCCCCCTGCCCCCCAGCCCGGGTCACCCTGCCTGCTTCAGCTCCTGAAGCTCGGGCAAACCTCTGTACCTTTGCACGTGTTCTTCCTTCCCTCCACGTTGCCCTTCCCTTCCTCTGCCTGCCCAGTGGAGCGTGAGTGCATCCTTGGATGCCCAGCTCCAACCTCATCACCTTTAAAGTCTTTCCCAGTCCCCTCCTCACTCCATAGCACTGGCCACCCTGTCCTTCCGTCCTCACCGTGCCTTTCATGTCCTACCAGAGCACTGGCCCGTCTGGCCTGCAGGGTCTGAGCATCAGTGACCAGCCGTCTGATGCTCAGCCTGGCTGTTCAGCCATCACCACCGCAGGATCTCTCCCCAGGATGTCTCAGGTGAGAAATCCCCTCGTAGCAGCAGCAGGAGGATGTGAGTACAGGGAGGTGTGAGGGGCAGAGGGTGGGGTGCAGAGGGAGTGGTGCACTTTTCATTTTCGTGTCCTCCAGTCTTTCTGCTGTTGTTGTTGACCTAGGCAAATGAGTCTGTGTGGTTTCCTCGTGGGGGGCAGGGCTGGGCTGTGAAGACTAAAGGCAGCTTCCAGGCTTCTGCCTCTTGTGGAGTCAAGGGACCGTGTTCCTGCCTGACTCCTCCGCTCCCAGCCCTGTGACCCTGGGTGAGTCCGTGTACGTCTCTGGGTGTCAGTTTCCCCGTCTCCCTCCAAGTGCACACGAGATGCTTTCCATGGCCCCTTCCTCACCTCCAACGTGCCATTCCTTGGCTTAGCACTTCTGCACGGAGCACCTTCCGGGTGCCGGGCACGTACTGGGCTCTGAGGATCCTGAGTGCGACAGATAATGTTCCTGCCCTCGTGGAAATTAGTCTAGTGGGCAGGACACTAGACACATATCGTGTAATGACAGTCGTGACAATGATGGGGTCCTCTGAGAGTACAGAAAGGGAGCCCAGTATAGTTTGGGGGTTAAGGAGAGGCTTCCTTGAAGAAGTCACATTTGAGTTGAGACTTGAGAGACACAAAATAGAAGAAAATAGCAATGCTAACAAAAATAATTCCTAACACTGAGCAGACACATGCTAAGCGCTCTTTGGGTGCACCCTCTCAGGTATTCCTTTCGGCATCTCTGTGGGGTGTGGGGTCCTCCTCTCCTGCGAGAACGAGGTGAGATAACTGTGGCATAGACCAGGGGCTCATCCCCTGTGCCCCATCTCCTCCTTCCTTGCCCCTCCCCCATACTCCAAGGTCTGGCTTCACGGCATTAAGGCCATAAGCGCTGTTAGGGGGCGCCTCCCTTTCCCTTTGCACTGATCGTCGCCAGAGAACGCGTTTCGTTGCTCCCTGCAGGAGTCCCCTGCAGGAGTCCCCTGCATTTGTGCTTTTATGTTGGCCATCCACGGAAAGCCACCGCGTAGTCTACTGGCCCTTCATTTCGTCTGTCTTGGAGCTGCTGTCCTTGCAGGGTTAAGCAACCCGATTTTGTGTATTCTCTAAGAAGTCACCTCTTCAGCCTTCACATCCTTCTTCTTCATCCCAAGTTTTCTTCCCAGGACCACGATGTCTCTGCGGACGTACCTCTGGCTTTTGGGTCTGAGCATTTGTTCCTGAATGGCTTGGTGGTTTTGACTCGTGTCAGGCAGTTCTCCCCACGGCCATTTCCATGCAGCCGGGCTGAGGCCACCCACCTCCTCAGTGCATTTTCTGGGTGAGATCACATCCACATCTGCAGCTCTTACGGAAGAGTTTTGAACCCTCTCTCAATAACGGGCCTCTTTGAAAACTGATAAAGTGATAGATCATCTCCTCCACCCCCTACCCCCCTGGCAGAAGGCACACACACACACGCTCTTGCAAAGTTTTGCAGAAAACCTCAGGGTCTTCTCAGACCTCTGCTGTCCACCACGGAGCCCAGGTGAATAGCCTGTGTTGTGGAAAACAGGACTTTGTCTTCACTGATTTCTTTGGCTAACCCCCAGCACAGCTCCACGCGGGAGTTGGCTGTTGTCAGAGGCAAGGTGGGGTGATGATGGGTCGTGAACACATGCAGGCTGCAGAGGAGGCCGCTGGTGACTCCCTGGGGTGCTCTCGGGGCTCCGTGCAGGGACCAGTCCCGAGCCACATGCGCGCTTTCTGGGTTTATTGTCAAGTCTTGAATTCAGTCCGTTTCCAAGATGATTAAAGAACATTACTTTGGCTAGTGGTGTCCTTAAAAGAAACCCTCTGATCCGCGCGCCCCCCCAACCAGGGAGCTAGATTTAAGGCTCCAGAGAAGCCAGAGACCACGAGACCAGAGAAGGTGCGCGTTTGTACCTCTTCGCACGAAGACACTGTCCAGGAAGCAGAGAGGCAGCCACTGCTGCTGTTTTTGCCGCATGTATTCTCACGGCCTCCCGCATGCCCAGGGACTGGGGGGAGCCTGAGGCTTTGTTTCACTGATGTGGTCACAGCTCTTTAAGGGCCGATGCCTTGAAGTCAAGTGTCACGTGTGAAGGAAGTTTTCTTCAATTCCTCATTTGTAAGGATTTGTTAAAGCATGAATGGAAGTCAGGTTTGTCAGTTACAACTTGAAGCATCTACTGGGAAACTCTCGTATTCTTTCACCTTGAGATAGATTTGCACGACATGTTATATTATTAACTTCCTTCTGCTCTGCTTGCACTTCTGGAATAAACTCTACTTGGTCAAGGAGTTTTGTTCTTTCCGTACAGCGCTAGGCTTGATTTGCTGCGATTCCCTTTAAGATTTTTGCATCTATGCTCGCAAGTCAGGTCGGCCTATATTTTCCATTCCCGTACTGCCATTTTCAGGTTGTGATGTGCTGGTTTTGTGACGTGCTGGGTTTGGAGGCATTTCATCTCCTCCTGCACCCTGCGGACAGCTTGTAGAGCTGGGAATGATCTGTTCCTTGGAGGCTGGGAGAACAACTCTGGTCTTAGGTCTTCCACTGCTGGATTCTTGGTTTCCCACCCCCCCCAAGCCTTCCTCTCCTTTTCTCTCTTCCTCAGTCCTCCCACGTACACACCTAGCACCTCAGTGCTCCCAAGCTGGAACCCGAGAGTCATCTTTGATTCTTGGGTCTCCAACAGTCAGCCAGTAATTCCCATGAGTCCCAACTTTCTCTGCCCTTTGGCTAAGGGAAGGCCCATTTCCACGCTTAGATGCTTCCATCCATCTGGAGAGCAGTTCAAGGCCAGGGGCTGTGTTTAGCGGGGATGCAGATAAACCACGTTATACCCGGAGAAAGGTAACCAAGATAGTGGTGGCATAATACAAAATGTTTACGGAAGGAGAGATGTTCTTCTCTAAGAGGATGTAAGGGAGAAGTCATGTCCATCTTTAGATGTTTGAAGGGCAACATCCTTTGGAAAAGGTGAAGACCTGCCCTGTGGAGGTCATTCTCCAAGAAGGAAAAGGGACTAATGAAGGGAAATTATAAGGAGATAGACCTCAGCTCGCCACAAGGAAGATCTTGAAGAAAGTCAGACCGGATTAACAATGGAATGGGCGGCCTTGTGGTAGTGAGTTCCCCATTGGGAGATGTATTCGGGGAAAATACATGTCAGATGTAGAAACTAAAGCCATGAGAATGGAGACGGAGATCACTTCATTTCTAAGAGTTGGTAGCTCTCCAGATCACAGTGGCCGTGTCATACTGGCTGTAGAAAAGTTGGTTGTTCTGAGAACATGATTTGAATTTAAGAAATTCAATGGCCTTGAATAAACAGATCCCAAAGCTGGGCAGTCCCCTTACGAATCCCACAGCCCTGCTTCACAGCCCGTTTCCCCAGACCAGGAGCCTGTTGGCAGTTAGAAAACCAGAGCCGTCCATGGTGAGACCCTGGAAGCACGAGTGGACACCGGGCTGCTTGCCCATATCCTGTGCTGGAGAAGGGGCTTTTGTGATGGTGGTGGGGGTCTCTTGTTCTTGCCTCCTTCCAACACCTGGTGAAGTAGACTACTTCAGAGTCACCTTCCTGTGTGGCTGTCACAGATAAACTCTCAGGGCCAACCCCCCCAACCAGGTTGCGCTGGAAATTACTGGCCTCTTGTTCTTGGGGTTTTCGAGCCAACGTTTTGTGGGCCTTTGCATCTTGCATTCACTTCTGTACTGACATCTTGGGAGTTTCATTTTGAGAAAACCCCAAACTCAGAGCTCTCCTTGGCCTGTTGCTGTGCTTAAGAGAACACAGGGGGCTGTGGTGTGAAGTTCAGGCTCCAGGATGGGAATAGAAGATGAGCTGTCTCATCCTAGCTGTCCCCCACTCACCTCCTTGCCTCTCTGAGCCTGTTCCCTCTTGGATCAATGGGCTGTATATTCTGACACCCCATGAGTCTTCAAAGTCTGCTGTCCTAGAGTACATCAGTAGGAGCTGCTCTGACGGGCTGAGCAGAGAGGGGACCCGCTCCTTCCTTCATGGTACCCATGTCATGGCGGGACTCGCAGAGACTAGAGTCCTTCTGATCACGGTGGTGCCCTGCCTCCCTCTGCCCAGGCTTCTCTACTGGATGGCTTCCTCTAAGGTCATTGGTGGCCTTGTAATGGCAGATTCCAATGGCCTCCTCCCAACTGCATCTCTCTCTGCAGTGTCGGTAGCATTTGCTGCCCAGCACCCCTTGCTAGAGCCTCTTCCTCACCGTGTGCACCTCCTGGCGTTCCTCTGCACATTTCTCTTCTTGCCGGCCGTGGATGTGCTTAGCTCCCTCACCCCAGACCCTTGTCTCCAAGCCCATGCTGGTCATTTTCACCATTTCAACATCAACACACGCCCAGAGCCCAACTCTTCATCCACAGAGCAGGCTTCCTCTCCAGACTTCCCCATTTGGGGGTCTCTAGTGAAACCAGACTCCTGGTCTGGAGATGTCGCAGTCACCTCTGAGTCCTTCCTCCCTCTTCCTGTCCCCGCTCTCCAGCCAGCTTTGATGGTGCTTCCTTTCCCCCAGGGTTCTTGCTTCTTCTCATTTCCCCATCGTCCTCCCGGCCACACCACTCAGCTTTCGTCACCATCACCGTAGGCCTGCTCATGGGCCTTCCGGGCCCTGCTCTCTTCCTTGCTTCCCCAGGAGATTCTTCTAAAGAAACTCCTTCGTCATCATACTCAGAAGCCTTTGGTGCCGCCCGCCTCCTAGGGAAAGTCCAAAGTCCAAGGTCTTGTGTTCTAGTTTCAAAGCTGAGTCCCGCTATCTTCTCCATGAATCCACACCCTCTCCTCCAGCCTGACTCAGGTCCCCCAAGACCTGATGGGTGTTCTTACCTCTCGCCTCCCCCTCCCGATGAGGAAAACTTCCCAACCATCGTGTTCAGTGCCAGCTCCCCACTGCAGGGCTGGCATCTGGTGATGCTCAGCTCGTGTTCGGTGCATGAATGATTGCCTGGTAGCAGCCAGCACAGAGGAGGCCTGGGTCAGCCCCGGGGGCTGATGACTCGGTGTCTGAGATCTCTGTGGGGTTCAGTCATCCTCTGGGGATGCACCCTCCAGGCATCTCCCTGGATTCTGTGGGCATCTGAAGGGGCAAAGCCCTGTGTCTTTGCAGTCCAGTACGGGCGAGACAAGGCAGATGTCCTCCCCTGGGGGGCTTCAGACCCCGGAGCCCCTGGCAAAGTCCAGCTGCTAAGCCCTGGCTCCTTGGGAACTTCCGTCCCACCCTCCAAGTTACTCAGATTCAAGGCAGCAGCTCTCTAAGTCAGGGAGCTGGGAAGCCCTGGGGAGCTGCCCCGGGGACAAGCCACTCCCAGGCTGGTGACCCCGCCTTACACAAGCCTGGGGAAGTGTCTGTTTGCAACATGGTGTTTACAAGGCAGAGGGGCTTCCTGTCTGCCTACCAGGCAGGCTGTGGGGCAATCAGGAGCTGTGTCTTAAGGGGAGTGGGGCAATGAAATGCTTGGAGGATTTCTGAGGATTCTTCAGACATCCCAGGGGGTGCCTGGCCGTGCTGACCCTGGTAGACGCCAAGGGTGAAGTGGAACGAGCTCCAGTTTTTAAACTGGGAGAAAGTTAAGTATGACTGATAATAATTATTAGTTTGCACATTGCCCTTTACAGAAAGCATTGTTAACAGTCGTGGCCCTGCTAGTTTAATGTGCGGGCCATCAGAATGAAAAGCGGTTCCCTTCTGTCACTCCCAAGCAGGGATGAGCTGCTTTTTCCTTGCCTTTTTTTTTTTGGTGAAAGGGAGTTATGCTTTGGGGAGGAAAGAAGGCTTTCTGGGGGAAGGAGAGAGTAGTGGAAAGGCCTCCCCAGGAGAGAGAAACTTTCCATTCTACTTCCGAGTCCATCCAAGGTGGAGAGTGACGCGCCTCTCTGTGCCCACCTGAGAAATGGGCTGAGACTGGCCCACCCACCAACCTGGAACCAACCGGCATGGCGCCCGCAAGAACATGGGCCTGTGTCCAGGGCCCCTGGCTATCTCTGGTTTCCAACATAAGCACCTGGAAAGGTCTGGGAACGTGCCTCGTGATCTCTTGGCTCTGGGGACAGGAATATTCCAGGTTCTCTCTCTAGAGAATGGGTGATCCAAAGATGGGGCTCACCCTCTTTACATGACTTCTGAGGACCTGAGTTTGTTTACTGTGGTGAATTCTTTCTCTGAACCCATTAGAAAAAAGATGCAGAACGTGAGCTGCCCCTCCCCCCACAGGGCAGAGGTGCAAGGGACACCTGTGCCACCAATGCACTAGCCTGCCGGTCATGGTGCGATAATCCTGGTTTGTGTAGGGAGGTTTGCTGTAAAGTGCAAAGGAAGAAAACAGTAAGGGCACAGCCCTTGAAGAATCTGATACTCAAACCTCCTACTTGAAAGTGGCAGAGGTTGGCCTGAGGGCTGGGGTTGAGAAGGGAGGTGAGAAGTTGAGTTGAGCAGGGACTAGCCTTGTGTGGCATCAGGAAAACACACTTCTGAACAAGTGAGGCTACAGGACTCAGGTCCAAGGCATGTGAACTGTTCCGGGGTCGGGAGAGGAGGTCGTTCTAGAAGGCACCTGAGTCAGCTGGAAAAACAAGATGGCGGGGACGTGTGGGAATTGACAGAAGCAAGCCCCCAGTACTGGGCCAAGTACTGGATGCAATGGATGCAGAAGGAAATACCACCAACTTCCCACTCCCCTTATCCTCCCTCCCCGGCCCAGGTGCTATCACTGTCCCACATTCTCGCTGAGATGGGTGTAGCGGCTAAGAACGCCCCTTCTTGTGCCAGCCCTCATCCCTACTGGGTTCCCGTCAAGGCTCCTGTAGAGGGAATGTTGGAGGGATTGGGTTGGCCTCATGGTTGGGTCCACAGCTCAGTCCTCTCAGAGAGTCCCGTTGCCCCTCCTCCCCCTACCCATCCAGTGCTTTTGAAGATGTGATTACTTCCCATTGACTGTGTTACTCCTAAGACCTGCTCAGTAGATGGAGGTGGGAACGTTATTATTTTTTTAATTAAAGACTTAATTTTTTAGAGCAACTGTAGGGTTACGACAGGACTGAGAGGAAGGTCCAGAGATTTCTGCACATGCATAGCCTCTCCCATTATCAACACCACTCACCAAAATGACACTTTTTTTTTAACCAAGGATGAACCTACATTTAAAAAAAACTTTTATTTTATATTGGAGTATAGTTGATTGACAGTCATGTGTTAGTTACAGGTGTAGAGCAAAGTGATTCAGTTATACCCACACAAGTATCCATTCTTTTTCAATTTCTTTTCCCATTTAGGTTATTACAGAATACTGAGCTGAGTTCCCTGTGCTCTACAGCAGGTCCTTGTTGGTTATCTATTTTAAATACAGTAGTGTGTACATGTCAATCCCAAACTCCCAGTCTATCCCTCCCCCCCCACACCCTTTCCACCTGGTAACCATAAAGAATGAACCTACATTGATACATCATAATCTTCCAACGTCCATAGTTTACCGTAGGGTTCACTCTTGGTATTATACATTCTATGGGTTTTATAAATGTATAATGACATATATCTATTATTATAATATTATACGGAGTATTGTCAATATCCTAAAATTCCTCTGGGCTTTGTCTGTTCGTCTCTCCCCCTCCCCCTCCCCCAGGAAAGCACTGATCTTTTTATTATCTCCATAGTTTCATTTGGAGGACATAATTTTTCACTAAACTATTTGATCTTGTCTAGGGAGGAAGAGTTTTGTAATCCCCATACTTTATTCTCATGGTACCTTCTTATCAACCCATAAACGATTATCTCCAATTCATTTACCAAAACAGTACCCTCTCAACCTGAATTGCTTCAGTGCTGGCCAGTTAATCCAGTTTGCTCTGAAGAGTGTCTGACCTTTAAATAACTCAGTCACCGCTGCTCCCCACAGAGCGGGATACACAGAGGTGGGCACACCATATGGGAAAGATATGCTGCTTCTCTAGAGGATGACTTCGGCTTTCCAAGGGAATCTTGGGTACATCATGTAGTCTCTATTTAAGGTCAGACCATAAAACACAGTCTACAAATTTGAGGAAAATCCCACCCGCTGTATCTAAATGACACAGTAATGGACAAACAAAAACATAATTTTGCTTCTTAGATAACTCAGTGTTGGCTGAAATATTGGTTAGTATATTGGTGTTTTTTATTTCGGAGAGACCCAAAATGGTAGTGGCTTAAACAAGATAGAGCTTTATTTCTCCTTCATGTAACCACAGTCTGAGCATAAGTGGTCCAGACTTTACATGACAACGTCGTAGGCTGGGAACCTATGCTCCTTCTGTCTTGTTTTTGCCTTCCTCAACATGTAGCTTTCATCTCATGGTGCATGATGGCTACTCTAGCAATTGCCGTCACATCTGCATTCCAGCTAGCAAGAGGAAGAAAGCAGCATGCTTATTCCTTTTAAAAGCATGATTTGGAAAGTACACTTATCAACGTCTACTTATATTCCATTGGCCGGAAGGTAATCAGGTGGCCACACTTAGCTACAAGGGGATCTGGGAAATACAATCTAAATTTTCAAAAAATTATGTTACTGTAGAAGAAGGGAGAATGGATATGGAAAGACAGTTATGAGTCTCACCCACATTTGAACTTTACTAGTTTGAGATCTTTCTGAATCTTCACTGTCGTATAACAGTTCTTTATCCCTTCCATCGTGCAGTAGCCTACCTCCTAAGCCCTGTTGAAAACTGTTAATAAAAAAATGACATCCTGGGCTTCCCTGGTGGCAGAGTGGTTGAGAGTCCGCCTGCCGATGCAGGGGACGCGGGTTCGTGCCCCGGTCCGGGAAGATCCCACGTGCCCCGGAGCGGCTGGGCCCGTGAGCCATGGCCGCTGAGCCTGCGCGTCTGGAGCCTGTGCTCCACAACGGGAGAGGCCGCAACAGTGAGAGGCCCGCGTACCGCAAAAAAAAAAAAAAAAAAGGCATCCTATACCAAAAGGTGGAATCAGCCCAAATGTCTATCTCCAGACAAATGAGTAAACAAAATGGGATCTGTACGTACAATGGAATAGTATTTAGCCTCAATAAGGAATGCAGTTCTGATATATGTTATAGTATGGATGAACCTTGAGGACAGTATGCTAAGTGAAATAAGCCCATCACAGAAAGACGGTATTGTCTGATTCGGCTTCTATGAGGTACCTAGCGTAGTCGTACTCATAGGGACAGGAAGTAGAATGGCGGTTATCGGGGGCTGGGGAAAGAGTGAAGTGGGAAACTAGTGTTTAATGGGGACAGAATTTCAGTTTGGGAAGATGAAAAAGTTCAGGAGGTGATGGTGGTGATGGTCACACAACAATGTAAATGTACTTAATGCCACTGAGCTGTATATTTTGAAATGGTAAATTTTATGTTATTTATATTTTACCACAATTTTTACCATGGCATGCTCTAAAGGATCAAAAGCAGAGTTCTCCGGCGTTTTAGGAGAGGTGACCCCCAGATGAAGACCCTTGGCTGTCTCTTTTTTTTTTTTTTTTTTTTGCGATACGTGGGCCTCTCACCGTTGTGGCCTCTCCCGTTGCGGAGCACAGGCTCCCGACGCGCAGGCTCAGCGGCCATCATGGCTCACGGGCCCAGCCGCTCCGCGGCATGTGGGATCTTCCCGGACCGGGGCACGAACCCGTGTCCCCTGCATCGGCAGGCGGACTCTCAACCACTGCGCCACCCGGGAAGCCCTCCTTGTCTCTCTCGAGTGAGGTTCTTAAGCCAGTGGTGATTCCATTTATCTTGTGGTCATTCTGCTCACATTTTTTTTTACACTGTCAGGGGCCTGTAGCAGGATTTGCTAAAATTCAGATGTGCAGTTTTTGTGCATTTTCTTGTATCACCTGTTTAGTTGGTGAATTCCATTCTAGCCCCTGGTGGTCCCTGGACCCTTTCCTGAATGTTGTCGGGGGGGCTGGCAGACTCAGAGACTGTAGTTTCCAAGATTCTACCTTTTGTAAAGTTTTCCAAAATTGGGACAGCCTCTTCTAGGGTTTGTCCCCGTCTTTCTCTGTCTGTCTCACCCTCCGTCTTTGTCTCGTACATCTTTCATTTTCTCTGATCCTTCAAAGATTATTGGTAGCAGTTCCCTTTCACAACCTCAAGTTTCTTTATGACTCTGAGAGGTATTTATACTCATCTGCAATCCTCAACTCATTTTAAGCAACTCAACTCTATTTGACTTTAGAGCCCTCTGTGTCGGCGGACCCTTCTCCTCCCAGGCTCCCCCGACCCCCTTGCTGGTGTGATCATCTAATTCCCAAGGCCAGAGTGACACTCACCCATTGAAAAATTTGCAGTAGCTCCACAGGGCCCTGGAGTAAACCCTTAAGCACTTCACTTGGCACGTAAGGCCATTCTCAGTCTGACACCCCAGCCCGGGCATCTTCATCTCCCGACGCCCGTGTCATGCTTTATCCTCCGGTAGTTCTGAATGCCTGGTCGTTCCCTGCAGGAACCAAGCTGTCTCACATCTCTTGCCTCTGTCCATTTTCCCACCCCCGTGCCTGAATCCCAGGGCAGCTTCTTCCTGTAGACTTACCTTGGGAGTTACCTTCTTGGAGAAGCTTTGCTAATTGACCTTGGCCCTCCTCCATCACACCTGTCCCATGTTAACTTCTGCGGGGATGCCTCACCCATTGGGGAGGGTCTAGTTGGAGGTTATTTTGAAAGGTGCTGCTCTGAACTTTCTGGTGCATGTCTTTTTTTGTTGGTTTTTTTTTTGTGGTACGCGGGCCTCTCACCGCTGTGGCCTCTCCCGTTGCGGAGCACAGGCTCCGGACGCGCAGGCTCAGCGGCCATGGCTCACGGACCCCAGCCACTCCGCGGCATGTGGGATCCTCCCGGACCGGGGCACGAACCCGTGTCCCCTGCATCAGCAGGCGGACTCTCAACCACTGTGCCACCAGGGAAGCCCTGGTGCATGTCTTTTGAGCATGTACCCGGGGGTGGAATTGCTGTGTCATGGGGCAGGTTGTGCTGTGGTGGGTACCGCTAAACGGATTTCCATTTGGAAAGTGGCTGGACCAATTCACGCCCCACCTGCAATCATGAGGGTCCAGGTGTTTCACATCCTCACAGTGTTCTCCATCTTTTTCGTTTCAGCCATTCTGGTGCATGTCTAGTAGCATCGCATCGTGGTTTGAATTTGCATTTCCCTGGTGACTGATGAAATTGAGCACCTTGGCATGTTTATTGGCCACTTGGAGATCCTCTCTTGTGAAGGGTCTATTCATGTCTTTTGGGCGATCTGTCTTTTTCATATTTTTTTTTCTTGGTGGTGATCCTACCACATTGCTTGGTGACCTTCAGAAGCCCATCTTCCCCTCTGACCATGAACTCCTTGAGATTTCTGGACCCCCCCCCCCCCCCCGCCAGCCGCAGTACCTAGAAAGACCCTCAGATAACAGACACTCAGTACATGTTTGCTGTTGACTAAATAAACCGTCTTTGATCCATCCTTCCTGGTAGGATAACCGTTCTCCTTGAGAAAAAAGATGGAGGAAATAGCCATGGAGCAGTTCTGCTTTCTCTCCTGCATCTGTAACTGTGCCCCCATCTTTCGTGAGTGGCTAGCCTAATCTCTCCAGGTTTAGGCTCTGAAGTAGCTCCGTGGGCCCTTTTTGATGTCTTCTGTGTTTTCCTCAAGCCTCCCTTTTGTGACATGCTCACCCCCACTCTTTTGTGATTTTTCTTGGGGACCTCACTTCCCACTTCTATGCACACCCCACGAAGTCACGCTGGCCCCTGATATCCCCCCTCTTTTCTCTTTCATGAGACTCTGTAGCTTGCCTCCAGAATTTAATTTTCTGAGTTTCTTTCCCTGCTAAGCCATCCTCTCCGATTCCTGGCCCCTTAGGAGTCTGCTTCCTTAACGTCTAAGACGGGGGTCTGACTGTCTAGCATTTTCTTCTGGGATTAGTCCACACTTTGAGATGAGGTGGTCATTTCCCCCTGTTTTCCCCTCACTCCTATTTTACAAACCTTCCGTTATTCTCGGTCAGAATTAAAGACACAAGATGGAATAGTAGTTTTCCTCTTTGCTTCCTTGCCCTTCCAAGAGATGAGATGATCAGAGGAGCAAGCCTTTCTCAGGTGGCCTGGTTTTCACCTAAGTCTCTAAGGAGACACCCAGCTGCCGTCCAGGTAAAGCACGCGGCCATGCCTAGCCTTGCAGTGGCTCAGTTCTGGGATTCACACGAGGAGAGCGGCACCCTCATCTCAGTCAAGCTAGTGTGCGATCCCACGTGCTTCTCTCTTCTGTTTTCTTTCTTCAAACCTCTTGGTTATCCACTTAGTCATTCATCATTCGTTCATTCATCCAGCAAATACGTGCCGGGCACCCTTCCAGGTCCTCATGGAATGACGTCCTGATGGGGCTGGAGGAGAGAGACAATAAGCACGCTATCGTTTATTATTCATATAATAAGTAACATGAGTAGTGTGTCAGCTGCTGATAAGACAGGTGGAAAGGGCTTCCCTGGTGGCGCAGTGGTTGGGAGGACACGGGTTCGTGCCCCGGTCCGGGAGGATCCCACATGCCGCGGAGCGGCTGGGCCCGTGAGCCATGGCCGCCGCGCCTGCGCGCCCGGAGCCTGTGCTCCGCAACGGGAGAGGCCACAGCAGGGAGAGGCCCGCGTACCGCCAAAAAAAAAAAGAAAAGAGAGAGAGAGGTGGAAAAATAAAGCAGAGGTGCCAGAGGTTTACCAGAAGATTGCATTAAGAGCGTAACATAAAGACCGGAAATAGTGAGGGAGTTAGCCAAGCAGACATCTGGGAGCAGAGCACTCCAGTCAGAGGGAACAGCAGGTGTAAAGGTCCCGAGGCAGGTGTGTGCCTGGCATGTTGCCCTGGTCATTCTAGTCCACGGAATGTGGCAGCCGCCATGCTGGTGTCGGCGTAACTCAGTATCTGAAATGAAGGACAGTGTATCAGCCATGTTTGTATCTACCACAGCATCCAGCAAAGTATCTTGTGGTCATATATACTCCATAAGAGAAGTTTCTATTCGAATAAGTGAATTTAGGTTGGACACCATCAAGGACCCTTTCATCTCTGAATTGCTGTGATCATCTTAGTTGCCTGGTGGCTTGCACCCATCTCTGAGTAGCTTGCTTTCTAGCTGTCCCATCTGGGCTCTTCTGAACACATGGTCCGGTGGCTTCTGGTCACGTCGCCTGGTCTCTGTCAGGGTGTGGGGTCTACACTGGATATGTATGTTCCAGATACTATTGCTTGTAACAAACTACTCCAAAACAGAGTGGTAGAAGACTCTAACCATTTTAATATGCTCATGGATTCTGTGGGCCAGGAATTTGGGCAGGGTACAATGGGGATGGCTTGTCTGTGTTCAGCGATGCCTGAGGCCTCAGCTGGGAAAGCCTGAACCGCTGGGGCCTGGAACTCTATATCAGAGTGCTCGCAAAGTGGCCACTCCACGTGGCTTGGGCTTCCTCACATCATGGCGACCCCAAATGGGTGGTTAGATTTCTGACGCAATGACTCAGAGCTCCAAGTGCAAGTCTTCTAGTACGTGAGGCCGTAGCTGCATCACCTTCACGGCACAGCTTGGGAAGCCGCACAGTGTCACCTTCACCGTCATCTGTCCGTTGAAGCAGTCACTTCAAGCCTGCCTGTGTTTGAGGGCAGGGAATCAGATTCCACCTCTTGCTCGGGGAAGTGGCAAGGCTGCCTTGTAGAAGAGGCCGTGGGATGGAAAATGTTGTGGCCGTCTTTGCAAAATACAACCTTGGGACGTGCCTTCTATTTCCCTGGGGAGGAATTCTCGTTTTGTGTTGTCACTGGGCCGTGGTGGATTTTCAGATGTCTGCTTTGTACCCTGTCCAGCGTAAACTCCCAGTGTAAGAGGGTTGCTAGGACCAGCAACCTTCCTCCTCCCACTTCTCAGCCCCTGGGCGGATGAGGCTCCCCGAGGCGCCGGGGTGGTGGGTAGTCAGGTACAGAGCAGGTGCTCTGTAAGAGTGTGCACAGCCCTGGGGCGTAGCAGCCGAACCTGTGTAACTGTCGTTCTTTTGCTAAGTCTGAGGACGGTCTCGGGTCGGAGAATGTCCTTGTCCTTAAGGGATGCATGCTGAAATATGAGATGGAACCATAGGAACTTGCTGATACCTGCTCGCGTTTAATACGGTTCAGTCTAATATTGAGGTGTGATTTGTCGTGATATCCGCAACCTGCACCTTACTTTCAAACGGTTCAGCAAAATATGTATGTGTATGGTGTCGACCTGAGAATTGGGTCTACCCACTGGAGTGCAGCCAGGTAGGAGGAGTAAAGGCTGAGAGCAGAGGGAGGCTGGGGCACTTCTGTCCCCCTTCCTCCATCCACAACCCCTACTGGTAGCCTCCTTCCCAGCCCTGCCTCTGGGGGGAGAAGGGGTGAGGGGGGTGTTTCTGGTGGGGCTCAGTGGGATCTCTGCAGGGGTGGGGGAGGGATGGCAGCCTGGGGCTCTTGAGTTGTCTGCTCCCTGGAACGCCCCACGTGCTCCTGACCGGAAATTCTCAAGGATTCAGACCTGCATGGGAGCAGCCCATCCACGTGCACCCTCCGAAGGGGTCCTCTGAGCCCCACGGACCTTCTGCTTCCCTGTTTCCCAGGCGGCATCCTGCTTCCAAGTGTCCTCGAGCTGCGACCTTTCGGGTGGCTCTGCCACATCCTGTGCCCGGGTACCATTCTCGAAGCACAGCCAGATGTGCAAATTCTGCGGCTGTGCCCGGGGCCGAGCACAGCACAGCTTGCTTTTCTTGGAAGTCATTGGTGATTTGTTAGAAAAACAGGAAACATTGGGGCTGCTGGTGTACATTCTGCCTTTTTTGTTTTTGTTTTCGAACCGCTTTCATCCGTCTCAGTCTCAGGACGTTTTAAGGGCATTTATGCTCTACCCGGCCCTTCAGGCCTCCTCCTTGACATTCCTCCCCACCTGTGCGTCCTCTTTCTCTCTCCCTCTCGCCTTCTGCCGCCACCCTCCACCCCACCCCCAATCACTGCTACGGGGAGGAGGCAGGTCTAGGGAGCCACGGACACAGGTGCCGCATCTCGGTGATGTATGTAACTTCGGGCACGTGCTTCTGGGGAGTCTGGCTTCCCCGCACCTGCCCTTCTCCTCCTACCCCGTCCCCCACCTTTATCACGGTGGTTAGACAGGAAGCAGAGTGGTCTCTGCCCACCGGGACCTGCTGGGGCAGCTTCCTGCTGCTGACACACGGGGGCAATGCGGCTGGGATGGGAAATCCCTCATCCCTCCTGGGTCAGACTGGAGCTGGAGGTGTCCTCGGAAATCACTTTATCTCTCTGGGGACACAGAGGCCCCAGGTTGGATGCCTTGATTAAAAAGGAGGGACGGGAGGGGGTGAGGAGGTCTGGGTCCGGCTCTGGCCTTGCTCCAGACCATCCCCTCCCTGGCCGTGTCTCAGAAATGCAGAGGTGGGGCCTGTGGTCATTTTGTGCATTGAGCATTGGTTAAAGTGCCCGAAAGTGCTGCTGCTTCTTGGTGTCCCTTGGCGAGTTTTTCCTGGGTCTCATCTTGTCAGGGGTGAGCTCTGAGCGTGCCCGGTGCTTGGCTTGGGGGTGTACTCAAGCCTTCTTGCTGTCTGTTCCCCACCCCATAAGGTATCATGATGGAGACGCCCGTTTCCCATTTTATGGATGGAGAAACTGAGGTCCAGAGAGGCTATGTGGCTTAACCACTGTTCTCTGCCTCTCTGCCCAGGGAGCCCCCCTGACTGGGCTTTGCCCTGGGTTCTCACCCAGTGCCTCTGCACCACGCCAGCAGCGGGGGCCTCCCCCTCTCCAGGGGGAACCGAGCTTAGGGGCTGCCTTTCTGAAGTCATATGAGAAGTGTTATATGAGAGATGAGAAACTCCCCAAACCTCTCAGGGGCGATGTTTGAAAAAGGCATTAAACTGTCCGGAGAGAGATACGCGTGGTAAGACAGAGACTAAGATGGGAACCAGCCCAAGAAACTGAAACACTGTTTAGGGAGCTTCCCAGAAAAGATGTGGTTTTGAGGAATTCTGGGCTAGGGACGGAGAGTGGGTGGGAAGGCAACCCGTCCTCGCACCGGGACTCCTGAACGTCCAGGGCAACAACAGGTTCTGGGAGGGTGGGGACAGGGGCAGGAGGCGTGGGCCCTCCCTCCTCTCCTGCCCACATTCCCATTCCTCCTGGTCCCACAGCTTCTGGGGAGCAGAGACTCTCACCCAGCGGTCTGTGAGCTTGGATGGGAAAGATGTGACATCTTTATTGTCACCCACCTCTAACTGAAGTTGAGTGTTTCCTGCCATGAGCAATGTAGGCAACAAACCAGTTACACTATTAGTAGCACCTGTGAACTGATCACCAGTAGAAATCCAGATGTTTTCCTGTCACTTTGCAGTTGTTGTATGTACTGCAAACATCACTTATGCCTTTTATTACTTCAAAGCGATGCTAATGATTAGACCCACTGCTGGATTTTGTTATTTCATGTGTAATGAGAAGAACAGATATTACCATGTTGAAAGTCTGATTACTGCAAACAATTGAGAATTATATTTCAGTGTAATTCATTTCCTCTGCAGTCCCATGCATTTTATTTCGTGCGTTTAAAACATTATTCTGAACGGGGTGGGGGGGCGGTCTGTAGACTTCTCCAGTGGGTCTAGGGCATAACGAGGTCAAGAATACCCACTATTGGAGCATTTAGGTAAAAAAATTCTAGGTGTTACCTGACAGCTGAGGAGGGCTTTGGTGTTAGGCAGACCTGAGTTGGCATCCTTGCTGCAGACCCTGAGAAAGTGGCTTTATCTCTCTGACCTGTAGTTTCCTTATGGTATATAGAGATAAAAGAAGGTCTATCTTGAAGGACTGTTCCATGTGCAAGTGCCGGGCAGGCATTGGGAACCATGGTGGGTAGTAGCTGGGGGTAGTGGCAGTGGTTTATTCAAGCCCATGAGACCCAAGCAGGATTCTTTTTTATTACAGAGGAAACTCCAAGCTAAGTTCATTTCTTACCATCCCTCATACAGAAGGGAAAACTGTATACCTGGATAATGCCTGTCATCTTTTTCTTTTGCTCTGGACTGGGAGCAGCTAGCCCCCAGGTATCCAGTGTGAATCTTGGTCCATAAATTGAAGTATTTAAGAAATAACCACGTCCAGGCAATGGAATAGTATTGAGTCATAAAAAGGAGTAAGTACTGTTACATGCTACAACATGGATGCACCTAGAAAACATGCTAAGTGAAAAAAGCCAGATGCCAAAGACCACATACTGTATGATTACATTTCTATGAAATGTCTAGAATAAGAAACAGAGAGTGGATTAGTGGTTTTCAGATGATGGGGGAAGGAGAATGGGGAGTGACTGCTAATAGGTATGAGGTTTCTTTTTGCGGTGGGTGTTAAAAATGTTCTCGATGTAGGTCGTGTTGATGGGCATACAATATCACGAATATGCTAAAAACCACTGAAGTGTGCCCTTTAAAATGATGAAGTTTTTCTTCATGTTTTATTTTATTCATTTATTTATTTATTGGGCTGCACCAGGTCTTAGTCGTGGCATGTGGGATCTAGTTCCCTGACCAGGGATCGAATCTGGGCCCACTGCATTGGGAGCATGGAGACTTAGCCACTGGACCACCAGGGAAGCCCCAAAATGATGAATTTTATGTTATGTAAATTATATACTATGACTAAGTGGGATTTATTCCTGGTATGCAGGCTGGTTCCACATGTGAAGACCAGTTAATGTAATTCATTACACTGATAGGCTAAAGAAGAAAAATCATATCATCAGTAGATCATCAGTAGATACAGAAAAAGTATTCGACAAAATCTAACACCCATTCATGATAAGTTCTCTTAGCAAACTAGGAATAGAGGGGGAATGTCCTCAACTAGGTGAAGAATTATCTACAAAAACCCTACAGCTAGCATCATACTTAATGGTGAAAAAATAGATGCTTTCTCCCTAAAATTAGGAATGAGGTAAGCCTGTCCCCTCTTATTCCTCCTATTCACCATTGTACTAGAAGTCATAGCTAATGCAATAAGACAAAAAAAAAAAAAAAAAGGGAAATGAAAGCTACACAGATTGGGAAGGAAGAAATAAAACTGTCTTTGTTTACACATGACATGATTGCCCATGTAGAAAATGCCAAAGAATTAAGAAACTCTTGGAACTAATAAGCTATTATGGGAAGGTTGCAGGATACAAGATTTATTCAAAGAAATCTATTGTTTTCCTATGTACCAGCAATGAGCTATGGGAATTTGGAATTAAAAATACAACATTATTTACATTAGTACCAAAAAATTTTGCACAAGATCTACATGAGGAAAACTACAACACTGACGAATGAAGTAAGGAAACATCTAAATAAATGGAAAGATATTCCATGTTCATGGATAGGCAGACTCAATATGCCAGTTCTTCCCAACTTGATCTATAGATTTAGTGCCATCCCAATCAAAATTCCAACAAATTACTGATTCTAAAGTTTATATGGAAATGCAAAAGACCCAGAATAGCCAACACAGTATAGAAGAAAAAGAACAAAGTAGGAGAACTGAACTACCTGACTAAAAGACTTACTCTAAAGCTGCAATAATTAAAACAGTGTGATACAGGTGAAAGAACAGGCAAACAGATCAATGAAACAGAATAGAGAGCCCAGAGATAGACCCACACAAATATAATCAACTGATTTTTGACAAAGGAACAAAGGCAATTCAATGGAGAAAGGACAGTTTTTAAACAAATGGTGCTGGAACAATTGGACATCCACATACAAAAGGGAAAAAAAAGAATCTATATACATACCTTAAACCTTTCCAAAAAATTAACTCAAAATGGATCATATACCTAAAGGCAAAATGCAAAACTATAAAACTCCTAGACGATAACAAGAGAAAACCTAGCTGACCTTGACAATGAGTGTTTAGATATAATACCAAAAGCATGACACATGAAAGAAAAATTTGATGAGCTGGACTTCATTAAAATCAAAAACAGTGAAGTAACTGCAAAATGTTTATCTGATAAAGGACTTATGTCCAAAATATACAAAGAATTCTTAAAACTCAACAAAAGAAAACAAATAACCCATTTAAAAAGTAGGCAAAAGATCTGAACTGCTCACCGAAGAAGATAAACAGATGACAAATAAGCATATAAAAAGATGCTCGATGTCATAGATCATTAGGGGATTGGAAGTTAAAACAATAAGGAGATACCAGTATATACCTATTAGAATGGCTCAAATCCAAAAAACTGACAGCACCAAATGCTGACAAGGATGTGGAACAACAGGGACTCTGATTCATTTCCAGTAGGAATGCAAAATAGCACAGCTACTTTGGAAGACAGTTTGGTCGTTTCTTAGAAAGTCAAGACTTAGAAAGCTAAGTCTTGCAGTCGTGCTTCTAGATATTCACCCAAATGAGTTGAAAACTTATGTCCACCTACAAACCCACACATGAATGTTTATAACGGCTGTATTCTGATTGCCAAAAATTGGAAGCAACCAAGATGTCCTTCGGTAGGTGAATGGGTAGACAACCCAGGGTACATCCACAGAATGGAATATCTTTTAGCAATAGAAAGAAATGAGCTATGAAGCCACGAAAAGACATGGAGGAGCCTCAGATGCATATTACTATGTAAAAGAAGCCAGTCTGAAAAGTCTACGTAATGTAAAATACCAACTGCATGACGTTCTGGAAAAGGCAAAACTATAGAGACAGTAAAAAGATCAGTGGTTGTCAAGGGGTGGAGCGGGGGGAAGGGATGAGAGCATTGGGGATTTCTAGGGCAATGAAACTATTCTGTATGATATTATAATGGTAGATACATGACATTTTTGTGTTTGGCAGAACCCATAGAATGTACAACACAAAGAGTGAACCTTAATGCAAACTGTGGACTTTAGTTAATACTATTGTATTGATATAGGTTCATAATTGTGACAAATAGACCGCTCTAATGGAAGATATTAATAATAGGGGAAACCCTGGGTTGTGGGGGAAGGGGGGCAGGGGGATATTGGGAACTCTCTGTACTTTCTGTTCAATTTTTCTGTAAACCTACAACTGCTCTAAGAAAGTTAAAGTTTATAAAAAGAAGAAAAAAAATAACTATTTCTTCATCTTCTTACGTCAGTTGAAATCCGGCTCTGAGCCCCACCTATTCTGCCAGGAGCTGTCCGGGAGCTCAGAGTTTTAAACTTTCCTGCCACGAACTTTCCCCAAGGTGGTTGCTTTATTAACATGGGGACAGAGCCAGGGGAGGGTACAATGTCCAGAAAGAAAGAAATTAATAGCACCATAAATTGTCCTGTATTTGTGTACCCTGTGGCCTGAGGAACAGCTCCTGGAAAGCTTGGGTTCTGGCCTGAATCTCTTTTGGCCTCTGGCAGAAGACATACAGGAGGAAGCAGGTCTCCAAGGCAACTTGCCCCACACCGTGGGTGGCTAGAATGACTCGATCAACACGCCCCTCCCAGGACTGACTCATTGAGAAGTTACAAGAGATGTGATTTCCCCTCGAGGCCTGAGGAATATCCCCTGTTGCTCGTAGGGTCACAGCGTCATTGCTACACATTTGGGTGGGGCTTTGGGTTGTAGTACGTTTGCAAACTCACCTAACTGTACAGGGAGACTCCACCTGGGTCTTGTGCCAGGCGCTGGGGTTGGAACCGTGTGCATGGTGGACGAGCCACTGTCGTCAGAGCTGAAAGTCCAGCGGAGGAAGCAGTCACAGCGCAGGCGAAGGTGAAGCAGAGTTGGAGGGGGTGGGCACCCAACCCAGCCTGGGAGTCTGGAGGCCTTCCCTAAAGAAGTGACCAAAAGAATGTGTATTAAGAGCCTAAGAGCCATATGGTAAGGGAAAAGAATCTGAAAAAGAATAGATACGTATGTATGTATAACTGAATCACTTTGCTGTGCACTTGTAACTAATGCAACATTGTAAGTCTTCATTTTAAAGAGAAAAAAAAGAATCTCTAGGAGGGAAAAAAAAGATACAGTTTAAAAAAAAAAGAGCCAGATCAAAAGCAGGAGGATGGTGGAAATGTTTCAGGCCGAGGGAGCACAGGCAGGAAGAAGTCTTTAATGGACAAGGAAGGTAGGGGTGTGAGACTGGCCAGGGAGGAAGGGCCGGGACTTCCCGGTGACTTATAAGCAGGGTTAGGGGGTCGAACTTTGTCCTAAGGCAAGGGAAAACCATTAGAAAGCTTTAAGAGGCAGGGAGGTAATGACAGTCAGATGTGCTTTTTCAGAGACAGTTCTGCATAGAACAACGTCTATGCTCTGATGCTGTGTATGTAAGAAGAAAATGTGTGTGGGGGGAGGAATGGGGTATGTTACACAGGCACGTAAACGCATTGACAAGACTGGAAGGATAACAGGCCAAACTGAGTGGAGAGTGTGTGTTTGAAAAGGGAAAGTGGGGTGCAGGTAGATGGTCAGGCTAAGAAAAACTTTCAAGGTTTATTCTATACACTTACGTATTATGTGAGTCTTTAAAAAACCATTTTTATTGGGGTATGGTTTACATACAGTGAAATGCACAAGTTTTATTGTACAGTTTGATGGGTTACGGAAAATATGTAACCTTGTAACTCCTATCAAGATATAGGATATTTCCATCATCCCAGAAAGTTCTCTCAGGCCCATTCCTGGTCGTCTCTCCTTGTACATTCCAGGGATAACTACCATTCTGATTTATTTCACCATAGATTCGTTTTGCCTGTTCTAGAACTTCTTGTAGATGGTAGCACAGAGTATCTATTTTTGGGGGGGGTCCGGCTTACTTGCACAACACGTTTTTGGTATTCATCCATGTTGTGGCACACATTCAGAGTTTGCTCTTTTTAATTCCTTCCATCACCTAGCAGTCATGGATTATATGAACACACCAGATAGGTTTATTCACTCACCTCTTCATGGATTGGGTTGTTTCCGGTTTGGGGCTATTATGAATAAAGCTTCCATGAACATTTTTGCACAGGGTTTTTTGTTGACACGTGTTTTCATTTATTTTGGGTAAAGAGGTGGAATTATTGGGTCAAAATGGTAGATGCTTGTTAACTTTACGAACCTGCCAAGCTGATTTTCAGAGTAGTTACACCAATAATGTATGGTTGCCCTAGACCCTCACCGATTTGGTAGTGTTAATCATTTTACTTTTAGGTATTCTAATATAGCATAATCTCATTGCGATTTGAAATCTGCATTTTCCTGACGACTAATAATGATAAACATCTTTTCACGTGTTTATTGACCATTTGGATATCTTTTGTGAAGTGTCTGTACTTATTTGTTCAATTCTGGAATATAAGTCATTGATCAGATATATGGCTTGTGACTATTTTCTCCCAGGCTGTGGCCATTCTGTAATTTTGTTATTTAAAAAGATTACATAATTGGAATCAGACATTAGGTAATCTTTGGCTTTCTGGTTCAGCATAATTTTCTGGAAATGCATCCAGGTTTTTGTGTGAACGTAAGTTTTCATTTCTCTGAGACAAACGTGCAGGAGTGCGGTCGCTTGGCCATATGTTAGTTCTAACGTATGTATTTACTGCTGTAGATTTCCCTCTCAGAACTGCTTTAGCCGTGCCCCACAAATTTTGATATGTTGTATATCCATTTTCATTCCGTTCAACGAATTTTTGGATTTCCCTTGAGACTTCCTCTCTGATCTATGAATTATTTAGATGTGTGTTTCATTTTCAAGTGTTTGGAGATTTTCCTGGTATAGTTGTTACTGCTTTCTAGTTTGATTTTATCGTGGTCATAGAACATACTCTGTATTATTTCAGTTCTTTTAAATGTGTTGAGGTTGGTTTTGTGGCCCCGGATGTTGTCTGTCTTGGTACAGGTTCCATGGATAATTGAAAAGAATGTATATTTTGCTGTTGTTGGGTGGAATGTTCTATAAATTGATAGATCCTGTTGGTTGATTGTGTTATTGAGTTTCTACGTGGTTGTTCTATCAGTTGTTGAGAGAGGGATGTTGAAGTCTCTAAGTATATAGATTTGTCAATCTCTCCTTTCCATTTTATCATTTTTTCCTCCACAGATTTTGTAACTCTGTTGTTTGATGAAAGCACATTTAGGATTGCTGTGTCTTCTCGGTGGATTGACCTTTTTGTCATTATATAACATTCCTCTCTGTCTGTGGTAATTTTCTTTCCTCTGAAGTCTGCTTTATCTGATATTAATATAGCCACTTCTGCTTCCTTTTGATAAATAAATGTTTAAATGATATATCTTTACCTATTTACTACTTTCAACTTGTCTGTATCATTATATTTGGAAGTGAGTTTATGATAGACAACAGATAGTTGAGTCATGATTTGTAATCCACTACCAATCTCTGTCTTTTGTTTTGTTTTGTTTTCCGGTATGCGGGCCTCTCGCTGTTGTGGCCTCTCCCGTTGCGGAGCACAGGCTCCGGACGCGCAGGCTCAGCGGCCACGGCTCATGGGCCCAGCCGTTCCGCGGCATGTGGGATCCTCCCGGACCGGGGCACGAACCCGTGTCCCCTGCATCGGCAGGCGGACTCTCAACCACTGCGCCACCAGGGAAGCCCCAATCTCTGTCTTTTAATTGGTACATTTAACCCAATTAAATTTAATGTAATTATTGATATGTTAGGGCTTAAGTCTGCTATTTTATTATTTGTTTCGTGAGGTTTTTTCTGTGTTTTTGTTGTTGTTTCTGGGTTTTTCCTATGCCTTTCTATAGATTACTTGAACTTTTTTTGAGAAATCATTTTGATTTATCTATAATGTTTCTATATGTATCTCTTATATAGCTTTCTAAGTGGTTGCTCTAGATATTACATTTTATATACATAACTTATCACAGTTTAATTATGTCATAATTTTACCAGTTCTGATAAAGTATAGAAACCTCACTTCTTTTTAGGCCCCTTTACCTTTTTCCCATTTATTATAAAATCATCTTAAATATTTACTCTGCATTTATTTATTTATTTATTATCTGCATACATTTAGAACTATATGAGACAAGTGTTATAAGTTGTTATTCAGCCATCAAACATAATTTAGAAAACTCAAGAGAAGGGAAGTCTATTGTATTTACCCAGATTTTTGCTTGCCACGTTCTTTCTTCAGTCCTGATATTGCAAAAGATATTTTTCTTTTATCATCTTCTTTCTGTTTGGAGAATTTCCTTTAGCCATTCTTTTAGAGTAGGTATGCTGGCTACAAATTCTCTTCGTTTTTCTTCATCTGAGAACGTTTTGGTTTCCCCTTCATTCCTGAAAGATATTTGCACTGGATATAGGATTCTAGGTTGACAGTTCTTTTCTTTCAGCACTTGGAAAACTGCTGTTCCATTCCTTTTGGCCTTCATGAATTCTGATAAAAAATCCACTGTCATCTGAATTATTTTTCATCTAAGACAAGGTGTTTTTCCTCTATTGCTGCTTTCAAGATTTTTCCTTTGTCTTTAGTTTTTATAAGTTTGACTATGATGTATCTTGGTGTATATTTCTTGGATTTATTTTGTCTGGGATTCATACAACTTCTTGAATCTGTAGTTTTATGCATTTTGCCAAATTTTGCCAAGTTTTCAGCCATTATTTCTTTGAGCAGTTTTTTTAGCTCTGTCTTCTCTCAGTGGGACTCAGATGACACGCACATTAAACCTATTTGTTGGGCTTCCCTGGTGGCGCAGTGGTTGAGAGTCCGCCTGCCGATGCAGGGGACACGGGTTCGTGCCCCGGTCCGGGAAGATCCCACATGCCGCGGAGCGGCTGGGCCCATGAGCCATGGCCGCTGAGCCTGTGTGTCCGGAGCCTGTGCTCCACAACAGGAGAGGCCACAACAGTGAGAGGCCCATGTACCACAAAAAAAAATAAAATAAAATAAAAATTAAACCTATTTGTTATAGCCCCACATTTCCTTGAGGCTCCGTTCATTTTTCTTCATTTGATTTTCTCTCTGTTGTTCAGATTGGATAATGTTATTGTTGTGTGTTCAAGTTCATTGATTCTCTCCTCTGTGCCCTCCATTCTTTTTTTTTTTTAATTCTTTTTAAAATTTATTATTTTTGGCTGCGTTGGATCTTTGTTGCTGCACACAGGCTTGGGGCTTCTCTTGTTGCAGAGCACAGGCTCTAGGCATGCAGGCTTCAGTAGTTGCAGCATACAGTCTCAGTAGTTGCAGCACACGGGCTCAGTAGTTGTGGCACATGGGCTTAGTTGCTCCACGGCATGTGGAATCTTCCCAGACCGGGGATCGAGCCCATGTCCCCTGCACTGGCAGGCGGATTCTTAACCACTGTGCCACCAGGGAAGTCCTGTCCCCTCCATTCTACTGTTGAACTCATCCACTGAATTTTTTATTTCAGCTATTATATTTTTCAGTTCTAAAATTTCCATTTGGTACTTATTTGTGTCTTCTATTTCTTTGCTGAGACTTTTCTAGTTTTCATGTGTTTATAGTCATTCATTGAAGCATTTTAAATAATGGTTGCTTGAAAGTCTTTTTCAGATATTCTTAACCATCTGTCATTTTGGTGTTGGCATCTACTGATTGCATTTTTTCATTCAGTTTAAGATCTTCCTTTTTCTTGATATGACTAGTTATTTTCTGTTGAAATCTGGACATTTGGGGTATTTTGTTATAAGAGTTTTAAGGCTCTGCATCTTACTTAAACCTCTGCTTTGCTGAGCTTCTCCAACACGTCCCTGAAAGGGAGACTGGGGCAGGGGGTGGGGAGGGGGAACTGCCTTTTTACTGCCAGGTGAGGGTGTAAATCCAGGTTCCATTCTCAGCTTCCACTGATACTGAGGAGATGCTCCTTATTACTGCTGGGTGGATGGAGTGGGAATTCTGGCTTCACACTAGGCCTCCACCGATACCTCCCTGGCTGGGAGGGACAGGAGTGCCTCATTACTGCCCCATTGACACCATGGGGTAGAGGAAGTGACCTCATTACTGCTGGGCAGCCGTGAAAGCCCTGACTCTCACTACACTTCCTCTGACACCACCCCAGAGTGGGGGGAGTGCTCTTTGCTGTCTGGTGAGGCTGGACATCCAGGCATCCCAGTGGTCTCCGTTGAGACTGCAAGGTGGAAGGGGGCTTATCACTGCCAGTGTGCATGGAACGCCTGGCTCCCTACTTGGCTTTCTCAGACACTGTCTACGGTTGGGGGAGGGGTTGGGGCACCTCATTATAGCCTGGCCAGAGCTAATAAATGGTATTCATGAACGGGACAGAGAGAGAGAGAAGGCGAGAGGTTTTTCTTATATAACTGGGCAAGAGCTGAAAGAGAGTGAAAAAGAGACCAAAGAAGATGGACACGCTGGTGTCTGAGAACAATCACCTGCTGTTGGATTAATGGAGGGAAGATGGATGGTGAACTGTCTTCACCGAGGGAGGGAGGAAACGACAGTCAAGGTCAGAGGTCATGAATTAGACAGTCTGTCTCAAATTTATTCCAATGGCAAAGCATCTATCTGGAAGTCTCAGTGCTCCATAAAATCTTCTTTGCCCAAAACTATGAAATTTTCTTGTCTGTCTCACAAAGTGGACATGGTTCTGCAGAAAGCGAGCAGCTATAACGAATGCAGTTTGTCAGAACCACAATCTTTTTCCACATCCAAAAAAATCAGAAAGCTGCCAGTATATGTGTAATCGGCCTTCCTGGAGTTTCTACATTTGCTGCTTTATTACTCCGTGAGCATTTGCTGGCAAACAAGACAGGCTCTAAATTTGAAAGGTGGCGAGATTAAACAGCCTCCAGTGCCAGGTGCCGGGGTTTGGCCCAGGGGCCCATAGAATTTGGTTGCTGCCTGGAGTTTATATCTTGGTGAATTGTTATAGTCTTTCTCTGGTTCCCCATCTTGGCAGTAATTTCATTTTGCCCATCTCTGGCTCCATTATGGTTTCCTTTATGTACACAGAGAAGCTGAATTGCCTAGGTCCTGCCAAGAAAGGACATGCCTCACTTACCAGCTGAAAGAATGCTCTGTGCCTCAGTCTTCTCATCTGTAAAATGGGAAAATGGAGATAAGAGAGTGTCTGCCTCATATGGGTTGAATGAGTTAATTCATAGAAAGCACCTAGACAGTGCCTGGCACATAGTAAGCCCTCAGTTAACATTAGCTGCTGTTATTATAATTATTACATACAAAGCCAACGTGATGCCTCCTGTTGTCTTTCAATCTAACACGCATACATGTTAGCATCTTTCTCCTTCCCCTTTTCCTCACGTCTGCTTCATCCGCTCCCTACCGTCCCACGCCATCACCACCCACCTTTTCACATGTCCTACCTCTCCTGGCCCTGGAGTCGTTCCACTGCCCACTAGCCACTGTCACTGCCGTCACAGACCTGTTTGTTAGTTAAACGTCCCTCCAGGAATCTTATATCTTGAAAAATAAGCTAGGACAGAGGCAGTGAGCCACCCTAAGCCAGGGAGATTGAATCACTGACAGTGAGGATTGAGGCAGTTTTTGTGCACGATGTCTTCCCAGGAAGCCTCAAATGATAACACCGAGGTAAGACCGCATACTCAGCCTTTTGGGTGTCTAGAACACAGTAGAGATAACTTCCTGTGAACATGGTGTAAGTGAGAACGTGGGATTTGGGAGTCAGGCCAACTTAAGATGTGCGTCCAGCTCAGGCCATAAGAACTATGGCCACAGGAATTTGGCCAAATAAATGGCACACCCTCCCTGAACTGCAGGAATTGTACACAACTGTGAGTATGTCATGGGGTCATTATGATCATGAAATTAGACAATCAGGGGCTTCCCTAGTGGCACAGTGGTTGAGAATCTGCCTGCCAATGCAGGGGACACGGGTTCGAGCCCTGGTCTGGGAAGATCCCACATGCTGCGGAGCAGCTAAGCCCGTGTGCCACAACTACTGAGCCTGCGCACCTAGAGCCTCTGCTCCGCAACAAGAGAAGCCACCGCTATGAGAACCCCTCACACCGCAACGAAGAGTAGCCCCCGCTCGCAAAGACCCAGCCCAGGGTCAAAAATACCCAGCCCAGTGTGGCCAAAAAAATAAGTAAATAAATAAAATAAATCTATTAAGAAAAAGCAAAACTAGACAATCAAGTGGAAGTACCCAGCCCAGGACCTGATGTGGACCGGCCACCCTGTATTAAGCAGTCTGTCCTCTTTCCTTACCTCCTGTTCTCTAGGCTGAAACTGATAGAGAATTGACATTCCTATGTAATATCACACAGATGTTGATTAATTCTTCTTTTGTTTTTTACTCTTTTTAAAAATTGAGATAAAATACCTATGACATAAAGTTTACCATCTTAACTGTTTTTAACGTTGTTGTTTTTTCACATTGTTATGCAACTAACCCACAGAACTCTTTTCATCTTGTAAAACTAAGACTCTGTACCCATTAAACAACTCCCCGTTCCCTTCTCCACCAAAACCTGGCAACACCATTCAGCTTTCTGTCTCTATGAATCTGACTACTTCGGGTGCCTCATAGAAGTGAAATCATACAGTATTTGTCTTTTTGTGACTGGCTACGTCACTTAGCATAATGTCCTCAAGATTCCTCCATGTTGGAGCACGTAACAGGACTTCTTTCATTTTAAAGGCTGAATAATATCCCATCGTTTGTATAGACCACATTTTGTTTATCCATTCATCTGTCAGTGGACACTTGGGTTGCTTCTACGTTTTGGCTGTTGCGAATGCTGCAGTGAACATGGGTGTATAAAAATATGTTCAGGTCTCTGCTTTCAATTCTTTTGGGTATATGCCAAGAAGTGGAGTTGCTGGATCCTGTGGTAATTCTGTTTTTAATATTTTGCGGAATCACCGTACTGTTTTCCACAGTGGCTGCCCCATTTTACATTCCCACCAGCAGTGCACAGGGGTTCCATTTTCTTCACATCCTCACTAACACTTATTTCTGTTTTATTTTGTTTTTCATAATAGCCATGCTAATGTGTGTGCAGTGGTACCTCACTGTGGTTTTGATGTGCATTTCCGTAATGATTAGAGCTGTTAAGCATCTTTTTATGTGCTTATTGGCCAAGTATCTTTGTGGAGAAATGGTTATTGAAGTCCTTTGACCATTTTTCTTTTTTATTTGCCTGCAGTGGGTCCTAGTTGCAGCACACGGGTTCTTTAGTTGTGGCATGAGGGGTCTTTAGTTGTGGCATGCAGGGTCTTTTAGTTGTGGTGTGCGGGATCTAGTTCCCTGACCAGGGATCAAACCCGGGCCCCCAGCATCCGGGATGCGGAGTCTTAGCCACTGGACCACCAGGGAAGTCCCACTTTGACCTTTTTTTAAAAAAAATAAATTTGTTTGTTTATTTATTTTTGGCTGCATTGGGTCTTTGTTGCTGCTAGCAGGCTTTCTCTAGTTGCGGTGAGCGAGGCTACTCTTCATTGTGGTGTGCGGGCTTCTCACTGCAGTGGCTCCTCTTGTTGTGGAGCATGGGCTCTAAGTGCGCGGGCTTCAGCGGTTGTGGCTCACGGGCTCTAGAGTGCAGGCTCAGTAGTTGTGGCGCACGGGCTTAGTTGCTCCGCGGCATGTGGTATCTTCCCAGACCAGGGCTTGAACCCATGTCCCCGCAGACAGATTCTCCACCACTGTGCCACCAAGGAAGCCCTTTGACTATTTTGGGTTTCTTCGTTGTTTTTGAGTTGTAGGAGTTCTTTGTATATTCTGGATATTATGTCCTTGTCAGACATATGATCTGCAAATATTTTCTCCCTTTCTGTAGGTTGCCTTTTCACTCTCTTGATTGTTTCCTTCGATGCAGTTTTAAATTTTGAAGTAGTCAAGTTTCTCTATTTTCTCTTTTGTTGCCTGTGCTTTGGTGTCTTTTCCAAGAAATCACTGACAAATCTAATGGGATGAAGCTTTCCTCCTGTTTTCTTCTGAGTTTTGTAGTTAAGCTCTTTATGTTTAGGTCTCTGATTCATTTTGAATTAATTCTTTATGGTTTTGAATCTTCCTGTCTACCAACAGGGTGTGCATTTCCATTTATCTGCCTTCCTTTGTGTCCCTCGAAAGTTTTATTTCATTAAAATCCTGCAGATTTTTAAAGTTTCTTTTCTTTTCTTTTATTCTTTTTGTTGTTATGTATGTGGGTCTTTTTTTTTCCAACACCATTTCTTTATTTCGTCTGTAGGACTGAACGATATTAATTTCTATTTTAATTTGTATCCAGCCACCTTACCTAATTCTCTTCTTTGTGAGAGCCATTTTTCAGTGGATTATTTTGGCTTTCTAGAAACATTTTGAGGGTGGAAAAATGGTGAATTATGCCAAATCTATAATTGGCAAAGCCGTAATTCATAGTGAGCCTCCATGAATAACACACGACACATAAAGTCTCAGAAAGTACTTCACCCTCACACTGTTCTTGGAGTTACTCAAAATACCCTGGCTGAGCAAGAAATGAATTAAAATAAAGAACCCTTAAATAGGGATGACATGGTACAAAGCAGCAAGCAATTAAATAAATGAAACTTAAAACCACTGTCCAGAAAAAACTATTATTATCATAGTTATGATGTTTACTGTAAATTTCAAAAATAAGCATTTCAGGAATTGTAAGGCAGCGTAAAATTATTTAACATAAATACGAATATTTTATCTGTATTTTAAAAGAGGATGTAATGTTACAACATTCAGATTAAGAGAGGGGCTAAAATCACAGATTAAAAAATAACTTAAAGAAGTATATAGGAATTCTAGGGACTTCCCTGGTGGTCCAGTGGGTAAGACTCCACACTCCCGATGCAGGGGGCCTGGGTTCAAACCCTGACCGGGGAACTAGATCCCGCATGCATGCCGCAACTAAGAAGTCCATATGCCGCAACTAAAGATACCGCGTGCCACAACTAAGACCTGGCACAGCCAAAATAGATAAATAAGATAAATAAATATCTAAAAAAATTATATAGGAATTCTAGATCCAGACTCTTGCTAAGAAATTTTAAAATCTGACTCAAATCAACGATACTGTCAGAAAACCTAAATTTGCAATGTTGACATGTGAAGAAGTTGAATACCTACACAGCCCAATAACTCTGGAAGAAATCTGAAAAAGTATTGAATCTTGAGGAGAGGAGCTGAGGTCACTCACTTCCGGGCAGTGGTGTCTGATTCTCACCCAAGCCAGAGGGTGCCATGACTGTCCTGGGGTTCTAGACTCAGATTCTAGTTATAGATTTGCCACTTTCTTTTTAAAAATTTTATTTTATTGAAATATAGTTGATTTACAATGTGGTGCTAACTTCTGCTGTATAGCAAAGTGATTCAGTTATGCATATATATATATTCTTTTTCATATTCCTTTCCATTATGGCTTATTACAGGATGTGGAATATAGTTCCCTGTGCTATACAGTAGGACCTTGTTGCTTGTCCATTCCATATATATTAGTTTGCATCTGTTGATTCCAAACTCCCAATCCATCCCTCCCCCCCCTACCTTCCCCCTTGGCAACCACAAATCTATTCTCTATACCTGTGAATCTGTTTAGATTCCACATATAAGTGATATCGTATGATATGTGTCTTTCTCTTTCTGACTTACTTCACTTAGTATGATAATCTCTAGGTCCATCCATGTTGCTGCAAATAGCATGACTTCATTCTTGTTTATGACTGAGTAAATTCCATCGTATATATACACATCTTCTTTATTCATTTGTCCATCGATGGACATTTAGGTTGTTTCCATGTCTTGGCTATTGTAAATAGTGCTGCTATGAACATCTGGGTGCATGTATCTTTTCAAATTATGGTTTTGTCTGGATATATGCCCAGGAGAGGGATTGCTGGATCATATGAAATTTGCCACTTTCTAATCTGAACAAGTCCTTCATTGCTTGGAGCCTCTATTTTCCTATCTGTAGAATGGGAGAGTTGCACTAGATGGTCTCTAAGGTGCTTTTCTAGTCTTATAGCCTAGTGTATAGTCTAGCACGTGTGTGGTGGGGATTTGGGTGTGAGTGTATTTGTAAAATAGGAAACACTGCTATGCATCAGAGTCATCCAGGGAGTGTTTTATTTCTTGGCCTGATCTCAAAGCCACCTGGAGTTGAAATATATACATTAAGAAGGCACCCGATAGCTAATAGATAGCATTTGCTGAATGCTTATTATGTACCAGGCACTATTCTAAACATTTCCCACTTATTAACTCATTCTGCTCAACCTTCAGCTCTCACATACCCCAGGAACACACCTGGCATGCCCTGTCCTTTTAGGGGACACCAAATTGGTGATAGACGCAAATACATCAACATTTTATGGTAACATTTGGTCATAGTGTTATCAAGATATTCCAGAATGTATTAACTGCTAACTTTTCCTAGATTGCCATCAAAATGAAAATACGGTTTAAGCATTCTTCCAGAAAGCCCTCAGAGGCCCTCTAAAAGCCCCAGAGATTCTCAACCCCAGGTTAGGAACATGGGGTTAGGGGATTTTGAGGCAGCCAGCTCTGTACTGGTCCACCTGGAACTGTGACTCTTCATTAAGTAACAATTAAATCAAGTTCATGAAGGGCAGTGAAACTTTGGATAACCACCTGGAAAGATACAGAAAGCGTATATAAAGCTATGTAACTATATGAAGGGTTATATAGATCCAGGTATATACCCTTCACCAAGCTTCCCCTAATGTTACAATTTATATGACATTGTACAGTTATCCAAACCAGGAAATGATCATCGGTACAAATCCTTATTTAGATTTTAGCCAGTGTCCCCCTAACCTCCCCTTTCAGTTCCAGAATCCAGTCCAGGATCCCACGTCTTAGTCTCCTCCAGTCTGTGACAGTTCCTCAGTCTTGCCTTATTTTTTATGACCTTGACTCTTTGGTGAGTTACTGGTGAGTTATTTTATAGAATTTCTCTCCATTCAGTTTTGAATGATTTCTCATGATTAGATTGTGTGGTTAGGAATTTTTGGCAAGAATCCCACAGAAGTGATGTTATGTCCCTTTCAGTGCAGCATATCAGGATATCAGGGGATATGTGATGTTGATATGTCTTATTATTGGTGCTATTAAGTTTGGTCATGAAGTTACGGCAGTGCTGGATTTCTCCACTGTGAAGTTATTGTTTTCTTTTTTTTTTTTTTTTTTTTGTAATTGATCAGTTTCTTGGGGGAAATACTCTGAGACCATGAAATCTCTCATTTTCTCTCAGATTTTCACTCACAGATTTTACCATCCACTGGTGGATCTTGCCTGCAATAATTATTACCGTGGTGTTTGTCTAATGGTCATTTTGTATTTCTCTCATTCCTCCCGCATTTACTAATTGGAATTCTTTTGTAAAGAAGACCTGTCCCTTCCCCTCCATTTATGTTTTTTAGTTTATTATTTATGACATTAGTGTAGACTCATGGGTATTTATTTTATCCTATGGCTTATAATCGAACACTTCCATTATTTAGTTGTTCAAATTGTCCTGGCTTTGGCCATTGGAAGCTCCTTTAAGCTGGCTCCCATGTCTTTTTGACATTCCCCATCCTTTCTCAAGTACTGACTTATGTTCTGACTCTACAAGATGTTCCAGGTCTTCAGGTTTAACGTCTATATTTCCTGTCCCAGTCCTAGAATCAGCCATTTCTCTAAGGAGCCCCGGTTCCTTTGATGGGAGAATGATATTTAGAAACGAGGGTCTGGGCACTAGGTGTGCTCATCGTTACTGGGAAGTCGTTGTTTCTAGGCTCTCTCCGCAGACAGAGCTAGAAAATATATGTATGCATGTTAATCCAAGCTCACACACATCTTTTTTTCACTTCTGTATGTATCTATCTGAATATGCATGAAAAACCATGAGTCAATACCGATTTCTCCAATTCCAGTCCAACACCATAAGGTGGTTCAGTCTAGACTTCTCCCTTTTCCTTATCTGTAACTTCCTTCTCCAACAGTGAGAAACTGGCTCTCAGTATCTGTGATCTGTTTACTTATTTGTTCAGTCCTAGCATACACATGAAGAAGTTGCAGGATTTTTAACGCACATCCCTATAAGAAACAGATTTAGTAACCAGAACATAGTATTTGTATGTGGTTCTTTTTGTCTTTAGCCTTACAGTATCCAGTGAAAATACTACTTTCCAGAGTTACTCAAGGTGGTTCCTGAATTCCCCATTCCTTTCATTGCGGTTATACCGATCATTTAAAGTACGGTCAATGTGTTGTTTGTTTCCCATTTTTGCCCCCTGTGCCTCCCCATATCCTGGTTGATTTATTTCATTTGGGGTATGTAAAATATTGTTGTGGTTCTAAGAGTCAAAGCCATATATGGGGCTTCCCTGGTGGCGCAGTGGTTGAGAGTCCGCCTGCCGATGCAGGGGACGCGGGTTCGTGCCCCGGTCCGGGAAGATCCCACGTGCCGCGGAGCGGCTGGGCCCGTGAGCCATGGCCGCTGAGCCTGCGCGTCCGGAGCCTGTGCTCCGCAACGGAAGAGGCCACAACGGTGAGAGGCCCGCGTACCGCAAAAAAAAAAAAAAAAAATTAGTTTGTAGAAGAGATTCTGCCTTATGAGGAAGAGAGTGGTGACCGAGAAGGGAGGACGATAGGAAGGGGGAGAGGGAGGAGTGACCCAGGACTGGGCGAGCGGGGTCAGCGCGGCACCACATGCGTCAGTGCTTCTCTTACGTCCACCTGTGGGACTGAGTCTTCAAAGCATGGGCCTGGAATATTCCAGAACACCAGGGAAGCAGTGTGGGGTGCCTCCAGACCCTGGCCCATACTTCCGTCCCTAGGAGAGGTGGACCCTCCAGTTCTGCCGTTTTGCACTAAGTCCCCCAAGAAAAGAAGCTTTCTTCCCAGCTGCATGGGGGGCTGCATCAGGAAGCTGGACCCAGGCAGGCCCTGCCCCTCTGACTAGCCCTGCCCAGGAGGGGAGATGACCCCTGTCTTGCATCACAGGTCATGTCAACGTGTGAAGGGACAGTCTCCCTCTGCCCTTGGGCACCCCCTTCCCCCAACCCCCTCCCCCTCCAGCTCCAGGACTCACTGTCCTGTTCAGGGTCCCCCGTAAGGACTCACCCTTACTGGCTCAGAGGAGGAAGTTGGAGGTGGCAGCAGGCCCCGTTGTAGAATGTCTCAACACTACCCCGCTGTGGCGGGGGGCATTCCCATTCCTGGCAGCAGCTGGAATTTCACAACTCGAGCTCCTTTTAGTAAGGTGGCAACGGGGGTTGGGAGGGGGATGCCAGGGGAAACCAGGCCATGCCCACCAAGGCTTTGAGAAAAGGCATCATCCTTGGGGAGGGAGAGGTGCCACCTCTTCCCCATTCATCTCCGCCCCAAAGCCACGGGGGTTCTGCTGACAAGTCACCAGAAGCGGCTGATGACTGACTCATCAAACAGAAATGAGCGTGCCAGAGGGCCAGGTGGCGAGCCGCGGGGTGCTGGCTTTACCCCCAGGACAGCTCAGCTGAGGATCCCCGGCCAGGCTCCCATCCCTCGGCTCCCACGGCCCAGCGCCTTGGGCAAGTCCAGCCTCTCTGAAGACCCAGGGCAAGCTCTAGATGGCCTCAGGGTGCCAGGGAGGCGGGGGCACACCGGGAACTCTGCCCAGTGCCCGAGGGTAAGGTCTTGATCGTCTCCAGTGAACAGCAGAGGACACTGAGGCCAGGAGATGGGAATGTTACTCGGGGCCCAGAGAAGGGCAGATGCGTGGGCCATGGGCATTGGGGCGCACGCTGGGGAGCAGCCCTTAGCCTGTACAGGCTGCTCGCAGCGGCCCCAGGACACTGCTCTAAGGAGAGGGCTGCAGCAGAAGTGACATCAGCTGAGGATGTGCATTTGCATCTTGCCTTTGTATCAGTTACCCTTCAACACAATAGGGCAGGGTGACTCATTCCTGCTTTGTGACACAGCCAACTTGTCTGTCTCAGCAGAGACTGGGCAGAGGGATCTTTAAACCTAGTTCACAGGGTTCAGCCCTCGCTCTGAGCTAGAGAATGACTGGGCCCCTCAAGCCACCATGGTCATCGCCTGGTCCAGCCTCGATTGTTGCTTCTGTGGGCCCTGGTCCTCTTTCTGGAGGAGGCAGGGCTGCAGTGGACAGCTGGCATAGACAGACATGGCGGGCTCAAGATTCCCAGCAACTGGGAATGCAGGGCTCCTAATTAATGCTAGCTGATTGAGCCTGCACTCGCTGGGGTAGAAACATGAATTAGTTTTATTTGTCTCCCAGGAACTGCATCTGACTGTGCCGAGCAGCAGGCAGAGCCAGACTCCCTGCGTTGCTGCCTCCTAGCTGTGTGACCTTAGGCAAGTTGTTTAACCTCTCTGTGCCACAGAGTGCCCACGCGCCCTCCACCTTCCCCCAAAGGTGGTCCGACCTTCAGCCTCTTACTGCTACGTTTACCTCACCCGGCTGGGGGCCCTCCCGGTGAAGAATCAACAAAACAGCTCAAGTCTAGCTTTTCATCCAAGTATCCACCTCCACCCTTCCGCAAGGAGCTCACATCTTTGCCTTACCCAGCAGGGAGCCTGCCAGCGCGCCTTCTGCTCCTCTTAGTCCTCCCATGGCTCCCAAGTAGCCCAGAAGTACGTTTGCTGGCTGGATAGAGAGTGAGCTGAGAACAAAAGGGCAGCATCCCCTCCTGGCAGGTGTCCCGTCTGAATAAGGGATTCTTTTTAAGCCCCTCTGCCCTTGGCCTTGGGGAGAGAAAGGAGGACCTTCTGGAATGGTCGACAAGCCCTCCTCTCTTCCCGGTCCTCTTGTATTGATGGGGGTTGTGGAGTGGGCAGCTGTACCAGTTCTGGACCCGTACCTCCCGGCAAGCCCCCCAGCGTGGTTGCCAGCCCCCGGCCCTGACAGCTCACGGTGACTCTTAGCACTTTAGCAGGTGGGTCGTTGAGCACCTTCCCTGCCATTTGGGATTTTGGAAGTCCTGCTTTATATCCTTGTCGATTTTTTTCTGGCGTTGATTCTCCCAGCCCCTCCCGGACCCGGGGCTACCCCTTAGGCTCTCTGGGTCTCACCTCCTCCTCTGAGCACCGCCCCGGGGGCTGATCGGGGATGAATCAACCTGTGGGGACCAAGGCCTGCTGATGACATCTGGGCCAGCCACTCACGCTCCAAACTCATCCTTTTGAAGGTGCCTGGTCTTCTGGCTCCTCCAGTGGGTGCCGTCAGCCCTGAGCCTGCACAGGACCGAGCTCAAGAGGGTCTTGCACTTGGGTGTCCACTGCAGGCAGACGGACGAGGCCACATCCTGAGTGTTCATGCCCAGGGACACGCGTCCATGCTGGGCACCGGCACACCCAGGGAGGAGGGGCCTGATGTCTGCCTGGTGTGGCTCAGGGTCCACAGACCCCCTGTCTGGACTGCACACAAAGAGTTGGCACACAGAAGGCCCTAAGGTGACCGTGAAAGTTGCCCTAGAAGGGCCCAAGGACGTCTTTGGACATCCAGGTGCCACTAATGGAAACACCCAAGGTCCATGGTCCTGACTCACCAGTGAAAGTGTTTCTGATCTCAGTCTGCCACCTCAGCCGCAGAAGGGTGGGTGGCCTGGGGGGCTGGTCCGTCCTGGGCCCTGTGCTCCAGGTCTCAGCCCGTGGCAGGTCCATTCCTGCACCCAGACCTTTGCACCTGCTACCTCCTCTTTCTGGAACATTGTTCCCCCTCAGTTCTCTCCTGGCCTCCTCATCCAGCTGAAAGGTCCCTTCTGAGAGGCTCTCCTGACCTCCCAACGACCTGGGGGGGGGACTTGGCCCCCTTCCAGCACCATCACTTTCTTCTCAGCGTATATCCCCCTCTGCCGTGACCTCTTTCTTTATCTGTTAGGTCGTCCCCGTCTCTGTCTCCTACCACGGGGCATGCCTGCTTCATTCACTGCTGTGTCGTTAGTGCCCGGCACATAGTAAGGAGTTAGTAAATCCATGGAAGGATGAACGCATGCGTGCTGCTTTCTGTGTGCCCACCCCTGTGCCATCCCAAGGATATCACCGAAGTGAAGTGATGCTGGGCAGCTCACAAAGGGCTTCTGTTTCTCTGGGTGCCTGGTTCCTCCCTGGCTGGGGAAGTAGGACGTTTTGCCTACTGGGTCCGGGGTAGGATTTCCTAGCTCTTTGCATGTCGTTTGCATGGCTCAGCTCTGAGCTCTGTGCTTCTGCTTGTGGTTTCCTGGTCCATCCCCTGTTCCACAGAGCTGGACCACTGCTTCCTCGACTTCCTTCTATGACCTGGCTGACCGGCCAGCCATGGGAGTCTGCCTGGACGGGGTGAATGCAGTGAAATTCCCAAGGGAAAGTGGGCTTGTGGCAAAGACTGTAACAGGAGAGCTTTCGTGTCTTCTTTTCTTTTTTTTAATTTATTTAATTTATTTATTTTTGGCTGCATTGGGTCCTCATTGCTGCGCGCGGGCTTTCTCTAGTTGCGGTGAGCGGGGGCTACTTTTCGTTGCGGTGCGTGGGCTTCTGATTGCAGAGGCTTCTCTTGTTGCGGAGCACGGGCTCTAAGCGCACGGGCTTCAGTAGTTGTGGCTCACAGGCTCTAGAGTGCAGGCCCAGTAGTTGTGGCGCATGGGCTTAGCTGTTCCGCGGCATGTGGGATCTTCCTGGACCAGGGCTCGAATCCGTGTCCCCTGCATTGGCAGGCGAATTCTTAACCACTGCGCCACCAGGGAAGTCCCAGCTTTCGTGTCTTGAAAGCTCGCTCAGCGCGTCCACTGTGGCATTTAATCTTCCCAACAGCCCTGGGGGGTTAGTACCATCGTCACACCCATTTTACAGATCAGTAAACTGAGGTTCAGAAGAGTTTAAAGAAATTGCCCATTTGCATGGCTAGCAAATACCAGAGTTGAGATCTCAATCCAAGTCTGTTGATGCCAGAGGCCAGGATTATTTGCTGCACCGCACTACCTGTCACAGCTTCCTGAGGGACCCAGGAGCCCCGACACATCACTGTGAAGCTGGGCTGGCCCTGCTGGAGGCTTTCAGAATGTGGCCCTTGGCATGGTTCCCCACCTGGTGCTAAAACCCCTTCTTAGATCTCCTCCTCAGCAGCCCTCCAGCCTGAGCTAAACACCCCGGCTCTCTCCTCAGTAGGACGGGGGAAAGAAGGGTGTTCTTTTTTTTTTTTTTTGGCTGTGCCGTGTGGCTTGTGGGATTTCAGTTCCCCAGTCAGGGATTGAACCCGGGCCCTCGGCAGTGAGAGCGTCGAGTCCTCTAACCACTGGACTGCCAGGGAGTTCCCAGAGGAATTCCCAGAAGGGGGTTCTTTGAAAGACCAAGCCAAGCAAGTTCTTTGAATAACTGGTAACATTGCTAAGCCTCAGAGACAGCAAAGAAAAATGGCCGAAGTGGAGGTGAGGGCAGAAGAGGACCAGGGGCCTGTGGCCTGGGCACCCAAGCAGAGGGTGTGGCGGAGTGGAGGTGTGGCATGTGTGAAGGCAGCCCCTGCCGGGCCCTAGCATCAGAGCCCCCGGCGCACTGGCAGGGAGCTCTGTGACCAGGCTCCCTGGCCATCCCTGAGGGGTGGGGCACACAGGCCTGGAAATTCAGAGAAAGTCCCCCACGTGATCCTGATTTTTCCTTTGAGGTCCTCCTGCCCAGCACGGGGGTCTGGTCACGCCACGGGCACTCCCTGGGCTGTTGCAGCCACTCACCCCTGCCGGGGGTGGGGGCGGGGAGGGGGAGGAGGGCCGCACCTCTCCACTCCCCCTGCCACCCCTCGCTTCCCGTAGCCTGTACTGGTGGGCCACAGGCGTGCCCCGTCCTGCCGTTCTGAGCCGCACCGCCAGGAGCCCAGGAGCCGGTCCAGCCCCGGAGGCAGCTGGCTGATGGCACCGGCTGTGCGTGCCCGCTGTCTCTGCCAGCTGCCCTGCTAGGCCATGTGCTTCTCGAGTCCGGGGTGTTCCAGGCTGACCGGCGTCTGTCCCCCATGCAGGCGATGACTCAGGATGCAGCCAGGGGCCACGACGTGCACGGAGGACCGCATCCAGCACGCCCTGGAGCGCTGCTTGCACGGGCTCAGCCTCAGCCGCCGCTCCACCTCCTGGTCAGGTAGGTCCCAGGGAGCCGGGGAGGTGCATCTGGGGCCCAGGGGAGCTGCAGGGGCTGTGGTGAGCACTGGTTCAGGCACGGAACTGGCAGGTTCCGGTTCCAGCCCTGTGTGTGACTCCGCGGACCTCACTCGGGCAGGTGCTCAGCACAGCAGCTGATGGAGAGTGGCCCTCGGTGGGTGGAAGTTTCTCCTTTCCCCCAGGCAGCCTTCCTCATCCTCCTCGTGTGCTAGAAGCTTAGCTCCCTGAAGAAGGTACTGGACCAGCTTAAACATGCCACACTGCTGATTTCAAAAGAGCAGCTGGGTATTTCTAGACAGTTCTCCCCAGAATTCTCCTGTTTCCTGGTTTCTCGTTTTCTCCACAGCCCCATCCTCCTCTTCCCCATAGAACAATGGAGAATCTCAGCAGAACTTCAGGGGATAGGAGGCCTCCATATTCCATGATCCCCAGGACTGAGAAACAGGGGTATCTGCAGGCTGGGGCAGTGGTCTCCAAGGCTAGAGATTAACTTAATAACTCCTTATGCTCATAAAGATTTTCCGCGCCTCACTTGCCTCCCTAACTACCCCACGAGATAGATACCCATGCTCCTTGAACATAACTGGTTCCTTCCTACCTCAGGACCTTTGCACTTGCTGCCTGGAATTCTTCCCTCAGAACGACGCAGAGCTGGCTCCTTCTCATTCAGGTCTCAACTCAAATGTCACCTCCCCTCAGAGGCTTTCCTTGGCCTCTGGAATTAAGCGGATCTGACTTAAAACTGTCTCTCACTGGCTGTAGGAACTTGTGCAAGTCCCTTAGCCTCTCAGGACTCACCTGCCTTGCCTGTAAAATGAGAATAATAACAGCAGGAACCACCTTCCCGAGGGGGGGATGGGAGATTCAATGGAGGTGATGTGTGAAAGGCCTGGCACCTTAGAGGTACATAGTAGGTGGTCACTAAATGGCAGTTTTCTTCCTTCTGGCCTCCTACCCAGGTTTTAATGAGACTAAGCTTCTAGAATTGAGGGGCCATCAAGTCAAAGAATACAAAAATACCTGACTATAGCAAATTTTACTAAACCCCGTGACCATATGAACACATTGCTTGGGGCCTGCAGCACTTCAGAAGGAGCTCGTGCACATGAGGGGGGCACTTCCACCCCCACTGTTCTCATTCCCCATCACACACACACACACACACACACACACACACACACAGACCGCAGACCTCTGTGACTGCCCCTTTAATTTGGGGGGAGTTTACCCATGCTGACTGCAGGGAAGCAGAGACTGACAAAATAAGAAAGTCTGGGGAAGTTACAGAGTGACAAAGTACTCCTCATAGCTTTCAAAATAGAAATGAATGGCGCTTCCCTTTCCCGGGCTCCACTGCCCAGCAGTTCCGGGAGGTCCCATGGCTGTTGCAGACTCAGCCTTGTGTCCTGGGGTGGCGATCTCTGCTTCTGTGCCCCTTCCCTGCATCTCGGAGGATGTGGGAAAGCTGGTGCTCTCCAGAGGCACAGGGAGCAGAGTCGTGGCCAGTCCTTGGCTTCTAAGGGAGATCCCAGCCCCTCTCTGTGTCTCTTGAGCCTCCTGTCTATGCAGGAAGAAGAAACTTATCATTATCTTGATGGGGCCTAATAGGGTCGAGTGTGTTGATCCAGAATTTCCTGAGACTCTTACTTCAGAAGGGAATGCCCCAGTGCAGCCCCAGGAATTGCCACTTCCCTCCAACCACAACTGACCCCTGGCCTCTCCCTCCCTTTGCAGCTGGGCTGTGTCTCAACTGCTGGAGCCTGCAGGAGCTGGTCAGCAGGGATCCAGGCCACTTCCTTATCCTCCTGGAGCAGATCCTGCAGAAAACCCGCGAGGTGAGGGCTCGGCCTGGGTTTGAAGGGCAGCGCTGGGATCAGTCTCATAGAGTCGAGAAATAGGTCCCCACAGAATGTCAGTTCTGGGGTGCCTGGACCACCAGGGGGCTTGATGGAGGCACTGGCAGCCTGAGTTCTCTGCTTCGGTGGTGTTTGTGGATTGAAGGCCTTAGGAAGGGGCGTGGTCCTTTTGCTATGAACATGTGCTGGGCGAGCCAGGGTCCCCAGTTTAAGCTGCTTCTTAAGACAGACATTGCTTGTAAGTCAAGGTGTCGACTGCAAGGGAGGGAGGACGCGCTCCCGAATTCCTTTCCCCCAAAAGACGCAGATGCAAAGAGAAAACAAAGATGCAAAAGAGAAAACTGATTGGAGAGGTAAACCGAGACCTCCTCTAACAGTTCAGTAAACAGGCTTTTATGACTCAGAAGAAGAGCGTGTTTAAAGCTGATCTGGGGGACTTCCCGGGCCGTCCAGTGGTCAGGACTCTGCACTTCCATTGCCGGGGGCATGGGTTCGCTCCCTGGTCAGGGAACTAAGCTCCCACATGCCATGTGGCCAAAAAAATTAAAAAAAAACAACAACAAGAAAACAAACCTGATTTGGGCTGGGGTTCCAGCACAGGCACGAGTCCCTAATGATGTTTTATCTTTATTTTTAAATACATGACTGAGTTGGAAAACACATGTCTTTCTCAGCTGTCCCTTTACCTCTAAGAAAAAAGTCTTGGTTTATCAAGACACCCAAAGTTTCAATTCTGGCGCCACCATTTACCTGGTGCTTTTATACGCTGATCACAAGGAGACCAACTCAGAAGAGCTAAAGCACCTCTGAAGTGCTTACCTTATAAACCCAAATATAAAGGAACAACTACTGTATAGCAACAGGGGAGGGTTTTATAGAAGGGACCAAGCAGCAAGTGTACTGGACACATGGTCTATTCTGGACCATGAAGGAGAATTCTATTTGATCCTGCTGCCGTCACCAGGCACAGCAGAGGTGGTGGGGCTTTCTCTGTTTCTTCAACACCCATGAATTCCAGAATGGGTTGGGAGACCACTAGTATTTTGACCAAAGAATTCTAACTTGTGTCTATACGTGCTTGTTTGTGGTGTGGTGGGTGAGCTTTATCAAAGAGATGATTCACAAAAGAATAAATAGAACTTTTAAACAATATGGAAAATGTTGCTTCAGTTATAGTCAAATAAATGTAAATGAAAACCATAATGACACAGCTTTTGCCTAGCAAATTCGCAAAAACATTATAATAACCAATGCAGGGAAGGGTGTAGTAAAATGGCACTTTCATACATACACAGTATTATAAATGGCAAAATTCTTTTGGAAAGCAATTTGGCGATACATTTCGAAGATCGTAAATATGTTTACAGTCTTGTATCCACTCATTCCACTTCTTGAGCTCTATCCAAGGTAAGTAATCCAAATTATAGAAAAAGGAGTGTACACAGAGATTTTCACTGCACAGGTACTTAAAATGCAAGAAAATAATCTCAAGTGTCTAAAGCTAATAAATTATGGAGATCTACCAGAAGGAGTATTATATAGGTAATAAAAATGATGGATAGTATCCAAGGGTAGAAACAAAATTTAATATATTAAAAAATTGCGGGGAGTTCCCTGGTGGTCTAGTGGTTAGGACTCAGCACTTTCACTGCTGGGGCCTGGGTTCTGTCTCCGGTTGAGGAACTAAGATCCTGCAAGCCTGCAGAGCCGCCAAAAAAAAATTGCATCATTAAAATTTATTAAATGGTTTAGGGAAAATTGATTAAACGTTTCCAAAAATATGGAGTGAAGTTCCAAATTCATATTATACAGAACTCTAGGTGGATTAAAGGTTTAAATTTAAGAAAATGAAGCTTCCGAGAAAAGAACAAAAAACATATATGAATATTTACATGAACCTTGCATGCAAAAGTGAAAATCCATAAAGGAAAAGGCTAACACTTGTAATTTATGTACATAAAAAAAATCCGGAAACTTCAAAGACCAACAACAAACCGGAAAACATATTTACAAAACAAATAATAGATAAATGTATAACTAGGAGGGGGGGAAATATGGTCTTCGAGATGATGTTGCAAAGCAGAAATCCACTTATAATATTGTACGTAAAAGACGTGAAGAGTAAAAATATACAACTCTGCAGAGGAAAATACACAGAGAAAAATGGTGTAAGGAGAAGTACACTGAAATATTAGTTGTGGCTGAGTTTGGAAGGGGGATATCGTGGGGTTTGTTTTTTTTTTTTACTTCTATTTTCTAAATGTTTGTCTTGTGATTACATTACTTTTCACTTAAAAAAAAGAAAAGAAAAAGAAAAGAAAGAAACAGAGAAGAGAGCAGTGCTTGGTTGTGCACCTGTGATGAGCCTGCCCCCCTCCTGTCCCCCTCACAGGTCCAAGAGAAGGGCACCTATGACCTCCTCGCCCCCCTGGCTCTGCTCTTCTACTCCACTGTCCTCTGTGTAAGTTCCCGGCTGGGGCAGGCTGGGGGAGGTTGGGGAGGAGAGGGAGAGCAGCCTCCATGGAGGGGGCAGAGCCCTCACAGCTCAGAGGATAAACACACAGAGAGAGAAACTGTCCACCAGTGACACTTCAGGTGGGTGTCACTCCTCTGATGGCTTCAGATTAGCCATTTGAGAGGCCTCCAGTAAGTCCACGTGGATGCCGTCGTGCCTGGAGTATCTGGGCACCCATGGAGGGGATACGGTCACAGCCCTTTCACAAACCACAGGAGAGATTCTGTTAAAGACATGTGATGTCCACCTCCTTTTGTACCGCAGTGGTCAGTTTCCCCCAGTGCCGTCACCCCCTGTTCACCAGACCGGTGGCATCAAGTGACTCCAAGTACACTGAGTCGGTCCACTTCAAAGAATAAACACTGGCCTCTCGTGGGGATATTTAAGTAAAGGCGGTTTAGACATTGAAGACCATTCCTCGAAAGGAGTGGCAGCAGTGGCACCATTTAGGTTGACCTCCAAGGTGACAGCTTTTCAGAGAGGCCCTCTTGTGTATTTGGTAAATTGTGATGTTTGGTGAGAACAAGGCCCCTGTAGTAGAGACATCCTTGGGCACCATCTCGCCCATCTGTAACTCACTTCCTGTGGGTAACTTTCAATTCTGCCTGCCCTCGTCCTGGGACACACTGCTGCCAGGAAGAGTGTGCCCTTTGTGGAACATTCCAGAAAGGAGCAGGGTCTGCCCTGGAATATCAGCGAGCTTCCTCTGACCCGGACCTCTCTGCTTGCCGCTCCCTCTCCATCCCAGACTCCACACTTCCCACCAGACTCAGATCTCCTTCTGAAGGCCACCCAAACCTACCACCGATTCCTGACCTGGCCCGTTCCTTACTGTAGCATCTGCCAGGAGCTGCTCACCTTCATCGATGCTGAACTGAAGGCCCCAGGTAAGTGTTGAGGTGTCACGCACGTGGGGCAGGGACCGTGCGGTCAGGAGGTTTCCGGCTTTTCTGAAACTGGGCTTTGGCTGTGACCCCCCTCACTTCATATCGTGCAGCTCGTCTCTGCCTGTGGCCTGCTTCACAAGCCTGGAGTCCCTTTTCATGCTTCTAGTGCTCTGTGTCTGCATCGGCATCAGACGGCTGACGGCAGCAAACACCGGCAGTGACCCAAGGAGGGACTCTTAGGGGTAGCTGAGCAGGGCTTCAGGGCAAGGAGACCCCGCCTCCTGGCCTGTGCCTCTGCTCTGGTTAGCCAGGGGGTCTCTGAGGCTGCCCAGGTCAGACAGAGAAGCCCACACACAATGTTGACAAGAGGCCCTTGTTTGTTCTCTTTACCCCGGAACACGTAGCGGGATGCACGTGTGAACGGACTCAGTTCTGGCCGGGGAAGGTGGCTGGTACCAGGAATGAACAGGTAGATGGGCATCACGACAAGTGTGGGCAAGGGCCAGGTACTGTCCGAGTTTTCATATGTGGATTCTGAAAAGTAGTTCTTGAGAAGTTGCAGGTGCTATAGCAGACGTGAAAATGAGGTCTAGGAGAACTCTTGTAGAGCCAGAAAAACACAATCAAGTATGATTTACTGAGAGGTGGTCCCGGAGTAGAGTAATTCATCACATCAGTAGCTCAAAGGAATAAAGTCACACAAACATCCCAGTAGATGCCTCTGAAATGTTTGATAAAATTCAACTTCCATCCATTCCAAATAAAAATATTTAAGGTAAAATGAAAAAAAAATTAACATCCATTCCTGATATTCAAAGCCCCTCTAATATGTGGAAACTATTAATATATGGAAGGATCCTTAATAAGGTAACAACCCACTAGCAGCATTTCCATTATTAAGTCAATAATCTTCCTCTTCGTGCTTGTAGGTATTTTGCCCATGAAAAAGAAAGAAAGAAAGAAAGAAAGAGTATTTCCTCTTTCAGGAAGATAAAATTTTAATTACATAGAGATCAAACAATTGCTTATCTGTCAAGACTAAGAGAATAACCCAAAGTACTGTCAGACTAGTAATCAAGTCGCTAAGAGCTTTCTTATATAATAGCATCAACCAGTAAGAAAACATAATGTGGAAAAAAACAATTCACAATAGCAACTAAAAATATAAGCTAAATAAAGAAATGTGAATAACCTACATAGAGAAAACAAACTTTACTGAAGGATAAAAAGTTTAAGAGACACTGCTGGGTTGAATCAATATTGTAATGACATCAGGTGTTATGGAAATACATGTAAGTGCAGTTAAAAATACCAATAATATTTTTTTTAATTTAACAAAATTAAGTCTATTGGACAGAATAAATGCTCTACAGTAGGATCTATTATGTACTTATGTATGCTTAAGGAAGAGTAAGAATGGGATGATTCTCTGCTAGGTCTTTAAAAGTACTGTAAGGCTATAGTTATTAAAATAGTACACTGTTGGTATAAGAATAGAAAATTAATGGAACTAAATAGCAAGGAGCAGATTAAATGTATAAAAATGTACTATATGCAAAGCAGCATCCTCAAATCAGTGATGTAAACAATCGGTCATTTTATAAATGGTATCAAGATAATTGACAGACCAAAAAAAGGAGGGGTTTAAAATTCTATCTCAAAAAAAAAAATTAAGTTCTATTGCAAACATAAAAATAAATTTCAGATGGATTAAATGTTTAAGTGTGGAAATCAAGACCATAAAATTAAAAAAAAAAACCCATAAAAGTAACGGAAGAAAAATAGGTTACATGAGCCTAGCTACAAGGATGTTCATTGCTGCATTCTTTTTAATGACCAATTCCAAAAAACTTAAATATTGTACATAGTTGAATATATCGTAGCAAAGTCATTTGGTGGAATCCGCCTCACTTATTAAAAATGAGATCACAGAAATAAGGTTACTGAGATGAAAAGATGTTGAGTAACGTGTTGAGTAAAAAAGCAGGACCGGGGTTTCCCTGATGGCGCAGTGGTTGGGAGTCCGCCTGCCGATGCTAGGGAACACGGGTTCGTGCCCCGGTCCGGGAAGATCCCACATGCCGCGGAGCGGCTGAGCCCGTGAGCCATGGCCGCTGAGCCTGCGCGTCCGGAGCCTGTGCTCCGCAACGGGAGAGGCCAAAACAGTGAGAGGCCCGCGTAACGCAAAAAAAAAAAAAAAAAAAAGGCGGCCCCCCCCATACTAAGTATGTTATAATCCCGTTTTTTTTTTTTTTTTTCTTTTAAATCTGTATATGCACCAGACCCTGTTTAGTATTGGGAGCGTCTAAGTCTCATCATGTGCATTAAATACTCACGGGACGGAAGTACCAAATCTTATTCCCTAATAATTCAGGGACCCTAGAAAGCGCAGGACTGAAGCTTTATATGAAAATTCCTTTGGAGAGGTTTATGACTTCCTTCCCCAACCGATCATCTGATCTGTTTGCCTAACCAATCAGCTGATCTGTCTTCCCCCAGCCAGTCCGCTGTCCGTTGTTACAGGCTCTAAGAGCCGAACAGGCACAGGCTAGGGTAGCCAAAGTCTACCCATTACATGGACCGTACCTCCTGGTAGAGACTTGGGTGGAAGAATTAAGAAATCAGGAAGGCCTTCAGGAGAAGGGGCTGGACTAGGAAAGGTGCTGAGGCACATGGTGAATAGACGAGTCAGGCAACCTAGCTTTCCAAGGCACCCTAAATGAACAAACCAATTTAATCTCTTTCATTCCCTTGCTCCCCGCTACCCACCCCCCAAACAAACAGATCTAGATCACTTCTGGGCTTCTTGCTGGTGACCAGAATTCCTTTAACAAGAACGCAAAGCTTTTCTTCCTTTCTGTAATGAGACAGAGAGGATTTAAAATGCAAATGCCTTGGCAGGCCCTTCAGTCTCTACCAAAGATCTAAATGAGTTTACTTTGAAATGGGTAAAGGAGAGGTTGTCCTGGGGGAGGGCTGTCTGTCACCTGCGTGCAGGGGGACCGCTTCCCAGTTTCAAGTGGAACCAGCTGTCTCCCCTCAGCTGGATGCACGCTATGCCTTGAGATGTTTTTGTGGGCAGCTGAGCAGGAACTCAGCTCCGAGCAGCCCCCAGCGAGCAGATGTGGGGCCAAGGGGCGGATGCGGGCTGTGGGGAGGCCCGGACTCGGGGACGTGGGGTTCTAGGCTTGGGGGACATGAGCCAGGCAGAGCAGCAACTGGAGATGGAAATGGAGTGAGGGTCCTTGGACTCAGAGCAGGGAGGACTCCTGGCACCCTGGTCGTTCACTGCTGAGGGTCTTCCCCTGGACCTTGTCCCTGGGACCATGTGAGGGCTCAGGTATGCTGAGGAGCGAAGCAAATGCCTGGAGGGGGACGCTCAGGCCAGGCTGTTCATGCCAGGAACGCCTCCTCTTCCAGGGAAAGCAGAACCGAAATAGGAAACCGTTAGCTCTTCTTGTGTCAGAGAGTCATTTTCAAACAGTTTAAAAAAAACCTAGCACTCGTACAAGTGTATAGCGAGCCTGTGTCAAAACGCATTCAGTTCGTTACTGAGGGACCAGCAAGGTGGGAGGGCTGGTTTAAAGGAGGGTATGAGAAACTGAAATAATTTCTCACGTAAGTCACAAAAAGATGGCAGAATTAGATACAAAATTAGTGACATCATATGGGGGAATAAAACATCACACAGGGGAAAAAGTCCTTTGAAGTTATCCTTTATAGTGAGCAAAATTACTCATCTCACATCCACGAGTGAACCTCTAACTTCACAGAACCTGAGCCTCGTGAATAGCAAGTAGTAAATTAAAACCAAATTAGCTCCTTTTACACAACCCTTAAGTGGGCTAGTTAGGAAGTGCTTTGGTGTGATTTTTGTAAAGGCACGTGGAAATAGCTTTGCCTTGTTGCTGAGTAGCTCCGTCTCCAGTAACCCCAGCTGAGAGAGGCAACAGGAGAAAGGGAGAGGGGCGGGAATGGAGGCTCCGCGACGAGCTCTTGGGGAGAGGCTGAGGCTGAATCACTTGGTGGTTACCAGTACTTTGCACTAGCCCATCGCCATTTCAAATCCTGGGGCTGTGGGGGCCTTTGGCAAGACATTTAACATCATAGGAACCTCAGTTTCCTCATCTGTAAAATGGAGTATATGAATGTCTCTCCCTCGCAGCAGTTTGTGAGAATGAATGCTGGCCTATATTGATTTCCCATTGCTGGGGACAGTAGGATTTGGGGTGGTATTCGCTTAATAGATGGATTTTGGCAAGGTCACAGGGAGAAGATGACAAGGGACCCGGGGAGCTGGGCCCTCCACCCATGGAGCCTTGGGGAGTCAGTTGCCATGGAGATGAGGGAAACAGTTTATCCCACTTTGATGTGGCTGGGTGGCAGAGGAAGCGGGCAGGTTATCGAGCCTGAGGGCCTCCCCCTTCTTCCTGACTCCACCCCAAGTAGGGTCGCCTACTGCCTCCATCTGGGGGTGGCAGGAAACCTCACGTCAGTGCTTCTGGGTCCTGCCCACCACACCCCTCTTGGGTTCAGCCCATATGTTTGTTGAGTATTTACTCTATGCCCACACAGCTGTGCAGGTCCTAATACTTGTCTGCAGAGAAGTCTGTCATCCTGAGGGGAGACAGTGAGCGTCATATGTGTGAGTCTCTCTGCAGTTTTCAAAGCACCCAAACCTCCATGATCGTATCTCACCCAGACCACAGCCCTGTGGAGTAAGAGGGAAAAGCAGCATTACTCCCGTTTTGTGCGTGAGACAACCGAGACCCCAGAAAAGTTTGATGGCCCTTGCTTTAGCTATAAAGTCCAAATGCGAGAGAAGGAAACATGGGCTTTCGGATAACAAAGACCTGTGCTTTGTCACTTACTAGCTGATGACCTTGGACAGGTTACATAAGTTCTCTGAGCCTCCTTGGCAAAAGTAGGACTGCGTTCATAGTAGCTCTATGTACAGTAGCCAAGACACGGAAGCAACCCAAGTGTCCGTCGACAGATGAATGGCTAAAGATGTGATACACACACACACACACACACACACACACACACACACACACTGGAATATTACTCAGCTATAAAAAAGAATGAAATAATGCCATTTGCAGCAACATGAGTGCACCTAGAGATTATCATACTAAGTGAAGTCAGACAAACACCAGTATCACGTGATATCACTTATATGTGGAATCTAAAAAAATGATACAAATGAACTTATTTACAAAACAGAAACGGACCCACAGACATAGAAAACAAACTTATGGTTCCCAAAGGGGAGGGGGGGTGGGGAGGGATAAATTAGGAGTTGGGAGTTAGCAGATACAAGCTACTATCTATAAAATAAACAACAAGGATCTACTGTGTAGCACATGGAACTATATTCAGTATCTTATAATTACCTATAATGGAAAAGAATCCAAATCACTTTGCTGTACACCTGAAACTAACACCACGTTGTAAACCGACTACATTTCAAGTTAAAGAAATAGGGCTGCACTTGTCGGTGACGGTGGTGTCGAGGCCGAGGAGGAGGGTGTGATGGGGATGTTGAGGATGAGGATGACGGTGTTGATGGCCGTGACGGCGTGGGTTGCCTTCACTGAGGGCTGACAGTGCATTCAGCACCGCTAAGGGTCAGTGTCATCTATCCTCAGAGCATCCCGCTGGGGAGTTACTATTATTCCCATCTTTCAGGCGATGAAACCGAAGTCCAGACAATTTAGCTGGCCCATGGTCACATAGCTAACAAGAGTTCTACCACTTGAACTCAGGTTTGATTCCAGAAACCATAGTCTTTGACTCCAAACACCATTCTCATGTTCGCATGAAGCTGTGTTTCTACCAAGAGGCGTAGGCGGGGGACTGTGTGTGATGAAAGGCCCTGGGCGGTCCCAGCTGGTGAGCACTCTCCCCGCTTGGGCAACTCCTGCCCTTTTTCCTTTTCACTGAGCAGGTACCCACCCTTTGACCTCCTTTCAAAGCAGGAACAAACCTGGATTAGTCAGTTTTGTCTCTTAGCTGGTGGCAGGTGAATTCTGAATGTTCTTCAGTGGCAGTATGTTTCTCTGGGACATGATTGATCAAAGAATTTGCATTTTATACCTTTTATCTGTGATTATGGAATGAAAGGTTTACACCCCTTGAAAGAACGTCAAACGTCATTGGCTGTAGCTGGGCCTCTGTGCCGTCGTTACAGAACGAACACTCTGACACCAGATGCGTGGGGTTCCCCCACCCACCAAACGGTTCTCCAGCTCTCCAGGCCCCAGCTCTGGGTATCCAGCAATTCAGTTCAGTTCCGACCCAAACTACCTGGAGTCTGGCAGACCGTACAGGCTGAGGGCTCAGTGCCACAAGCCACCCCCATTTCAGATGCCAAGTCCCTTACTTCTGACTGTCCAGCTATAAATTGGGGATTCCCATGACCTCCTCCTCAGGTTCTTCAATTTGCTAGAATGGCTCACAGAGCTCAGGAAAACACTTTACTTCCACTGACTGATTTGTTATAAAGGATATGATAAAAGATACAGATAAAGAAGTACACAGGGCGAGGTCCGGAAGGGTCACGGGGTACTTTGCTGTACACAACACAAAGTTGTGTACAACTGAAACTAACACAACATTGTAAATCAACTATACTTCCATCAAAAATAAAATAAATAAAACAATTTTAAAAATTAAAAAGAGGGGAAGCTCAGGAGGGTAAACAAAGCTCAGTTCCAGAGGGGCTCACGTGCCTGGGCAAGGCGTTTGAACTTCACCGTGGCTGCCCACCATCGGCTCCCGACTGCCAGGACCCATCCCTCGCCCGCATGAGGGGGCCCTTTCCATTTCCTACGTATTAGGACCTGACACGGAATTGCCTAGGTGGGTTTTTTGTTCAGCCCTTGGGCCAGCCTTGGTCTAAGAAAGCCAGTCCCAGAAAAGTGTTCCCGTCTGCCGAGACGCCCAGGGCAGGAGGAGTGAAGGTCAAAGGGGGAGAGGCGCCCAGTGCCCTGAGGCTCCCCAATAAGTGGAGGTCCGTTATCAAGAGAAGCCAAGGGGGGCTTCCCTGGTGGCGCAGTGGTTGAGAGTCCGCCCGCCGATGCAGGGGACGCGGGTTCGTACCCCGGTCCGGGAGGATCCCGCATGCCGTGGAGCGGCTGGGCCCGTGAGTCATGGCCGGTGGGCCTGCGCGTCCGGAGCCTGTGCTCCGCAACGGGAGAGGCCACAACAGTGAGAGGCCCGCGTACCGCAAAAAAAAAAAAAAAAAAAAAAAAAGAGAAGCCAAGGAGGGGGGAATTTGATGGGTGTCTCTGGGAGAGGGGTAGAGAGTTTCAGCTGATGCTGCTGGAATCCGGGCTGTTCAGCACCGGCCAACCAGCTCTGGAAACAACGCCCTCTGGGTCCCCCACTAATACAACAAAATCAAGCAAACAGCAGCTCCCAGCGCTAATGATGCCATAATCCCCAAATGAGACCATTAAAGCATCCTAAGATACGCAGGTGGAGAGATAGAGGATGTTAGAGGATGTTCCTCGTCATGGAGACTAAAGGGAAGAGCAGGTTTCAGGGAGAAAGTGGTCAACAGTACCCCCGGGGGTGTGGCCCCGGCCTGGTCTGCGTTGACAAGGGTCAGAAATGGGGCGGGGCCGGCAGCGGGTCAGCAGGGCGTGCATTACCCGTTAAAACCATTAGCTGGTAAAAGAAAAGTGTGACGGGTCGAGAGAAGACTTTGCTCTCTGTGTGTTTTGGGGGTCGGGGAGGTTGGGGGGCAGGGAGACCTGGGGTGCGGGGGACACTCCTGCAGCACTTTGTTGGGCGTTGAAGGGGCCACGAGGGGACTTTTCTCTCTCGTGTCTGTGAGCGGCCACCAGATGGCGTCCTGAGTCCTCATAGTAATCCCTGTTTCAGGGACTTCCCTGTCAAAATAGACGTAACCTTAACATCTAAACATGTGACAAGTACATGGAAGACACACCAGGTGAAAGGCCCCCAAAGCAAAGCAATTAGGCCCTAAGTTGGAATACTATAAATTGGAAATGTTCGGCCGTTTACTAAACAAAAGACACGGCCCTTCTGTTCACAGCCGTCTCTAACCCGTCTTGGCTTTCACTCCTCCGAGGGGCAGCCTTTCTGCTCCCAGCTCACACCCCGGTCCACAACCCGGCAGGGCCCCTGCGACGATGTCCAGGCTCTAACACGGAGGCTGCCTGCCCCCCTGAATCCCAGGCCTCATCAGTGAGGAGCACAAGCCATTGTGTAACAACCTCACCGTAGCTGACGCAGAACTGAATACCTACTTTTCCAGCTACAGAATTGAGTCAAGTTGCAGGGAAAAAGGGAGAACTCTGGCTAGTTTCTTCTCAGCACGTTTGAATCAGAGGTGACAGAGAGGTGGATGAGGCCAGAGAGGAAGGCAGGGAGGGGGTCTTTGGTGCAGAGGCTCAGCCCTAGAGAGGGACAGCGCCAGGCAGGACCACGGGTCCCTGAGGGCCCCCCGAGAGCATGTGGGAAGCGGGGCCGGGAGGCCGAGGGGGAGGCTGGGGGCTGGCCGGAGCTAAGGCTGAGCTGAGGGGTGCCTGGCACACCCACTGCAGGAGGTCACCCGGGCCAGGGTCTGCGGGGACGGAACCAGGACCAGCTGGACAGCAGGAGACCCGGCCGCTTCAGGGGCCTCGGTGTCCTCCCAGGGTGCCCTGCCCCGCAGTCGCTGAAGAGTGAAGCTTTGCAGGGCGGGTGGGGCCTGGGAATCAGACAGTTAAAGACCCTGGTGGCAATGGGCCTAATCTGCCCCTTGTCCTGACCCTTATCTGGGAACTCCCAGCCAGATTCTCCAGTGCCAGGCTCCTGCGAGGCGCAGGGCCATGGCTGCTGAAGGAACAGGTAAGTCCATGAGCCGTTCTTTTGTGTTTGTTCTTTTGGCCACAGGAATCTCCTACCAGCGACTGGTGAGGGCCGAGCAGGGCCTGTCCACTAGGAGTCATCGCAGCTCCACCGTGTGAGTGCTCTTGGGGAGGGAGGAGTTTGGGGGGTGGAGTCATGTTTTGTGCACAGCCTCTTTTTTCAGGGCTAAGGGTCTTTCATCAGATTCCTAATTGGGTCTGAGACTTTAAAAAAAAAAAAGAAAAGAAAAGTTTAAAACCACCTGCCTTGGGCTTCCCTGGTGGCACAGTGGTTGAGAGTCCGCCTGCCGATGCAGGGGACACGGGTTCGCGCCCCGGTCCGGGAAGATCCCACATGCCGTGGAGCGGCTGGGCCCGTGAGCCATGGCCGCTGAGCCTGCGCGTCTGGAGCCTGTGCTCCACCACGGGAGAGGCTGCAACAGTGAGAGGCCCGCGTACCGCAAAACAAAACAAAACAAAAAAAACACCTGCCTTGATTGTGCCAGGTGCTGAGCGAACATACATTACCTTACTTTACCCCCAATTTTCAGATGAGGAAACTGAAGGTCAGAGAGGCCAAGTAACTTCCCCAAGGACACTCAGATAGTAAGTGTCTGAGTCAGGATTTGAGCCTTAGACTTCCTCAAAAGCCGGGGCTCTTTCCATAATGTCTTTCTGCCTGTTAATAAAAGAGCGTTTTTCCAAACTTTTTTGACTGGGACCTACAGTAAAAAATGCATTTTATATGAAAGCCTGGTGTACATACACACACACACACACACACACACACACACACACACACAGCTGAGACAGGTTTTAGGAAATGAAAGTCACCTTCTCCCAAGGATGAGCTCTGATCTCTTCTAGTCCGTTTCACTTAAAAGGCTGTTCTGGTTGTGAATCCCCCTCTTGGGTCCCCGCCTGTTGGAAAAGCATTAGAGCTGAAGCCTCCATTCCAAGGACCCTCCGGCAAGCCTCCAAGCATGTGGGTGCCTGAAGACCCCAGCCTCCACCAGCTCAGAAGTTCTAGTCACCCCCCCACCCATCCTCAGTCTGAGGGTTTCACAGCACATTCATTGAGCAAACGTTGGTTGAGTTCCTTCTCCGTAAAAACAAACAGAAAAGCTAGTGGTAGATTTTGAGAGAGACAGAAAGGGCATAAAGTATGTCTTGTAAATGTTGGCTTAGTAAGTAAGCAGGACCCTGCCAGAGGGCTGAGGCAGGTGAATGGTGGATTATCGCCAACGCCCTTCTAGGTACTTCCTGAGCCCCGGGCACTGTTGCAGGCATCACTCCATCATACAGGCCTTTTGTTAACCCTGCGAGAAAGGTATTTTTTGGATCAGGAAACTGAGGCACGGACAGGTTCGTAGAAAGAGCTACGAGCAGAGAGTCGGTCTTACTTTGGTTTTCTGTAGGTTGGGAACAGGCGTGCAGAGGAGGTGCAAGTGGTGAGGGCCTGGGTGTGATTGCCCTGGTCCTGTATACAGTGGAGCTCAATGCATGTCCATGAGGGGATGATCCAGCAGTCGGTGAAGGAGGAGGGCTTAGTGAGGGACCGTTTACTTGAGCCCGATCCCTTTTTCTTACAAATAGAGAAATCAAAATGAGATCCTCCCTAAACCCTGGGAACTCTGACAGAGCCTGGTCCCATTCTTGAGCCCTGGCCACAGGGCCGGCTCTGGGACCTCTGTCCACAGACACTGGCAGGAAGGCCACCTGCCTGGTGCTTCTAGGCACTGGGTTTAAACACAGCACAGATTTGTGAGAGAACGAGAACAAGTGTGAGCAGTTCATACTAAAAGCCTTTACAGGTATAATACCGCGATGGCTGGAATACCTTCGAGAAAATGCAGTGATCGGGGGTTGGCCGGGGTGAAATGCAAACAGACGTATGTTAACTGTTAACTGAGTGATGGATCCTCGGGGTTCACGATTCTCTTAACATTTGTGTATGTTTGAAATTTTCCATGATGAAGACGTTTAAACACTGGGATCAAAAGGGAGCCCAGGGTCCAGGGGAAGAGGAGGCGGGGGGTGGGGCGTGGCTGCATGCACACTCCCTCCCCCAGCCCGATGCTGGCCTGCATGAGGGCTTTGGCAAGTTAGAAAGGGCATCGCCTGTAAGCAGAGGAATCAAATGCAGCCCTGACTTCGCTCTCCTTCTTCCTGGCAGATGCCACCCCACACCCCGAGCCTTGGCTTGAGGAGCAGGGCTCGGGCTGAAATTTCAGGCCACACCACACGACGGCATATGTGGCTGTCCCTCTGTCCCCTCCCAAAATGACTGCCTGACTCCAATCAGCTCACCTAAAATACAATCCTTTTCTGCGTCATCTTGCATCTGTTTAAATATCCTGTAGGAAAAATGTTTTATGTAAAAATTAAGGTAGAATTTATTTGTGAAAATTAGGTTCAGTTTTTTAAGATCTTTTTGATGTGACCATGTTTAAAGTCTTTATTGAATTTGTTACAGTATTACTTCTGTGGGTTTTTTTTGGGGGGGGGATGGGTTTTGGCCTCAAGGCATGTGGGATCTTAGCTCCCTGACCAGGGATCGAACCCTCACCCCCTGCACTGGGAGGAGAAGTCTTAACCACTGGACCGCCAGGGAAGTCCCGAGTTCAATTTTTAAAAGGTCTTTGAAGACCCCAGCTGAAAACTACTCAAAAGTAGATCATAAGCTTTTCCCTTGGAATTGGGACCCCTGAGCCCTCAGCCTCTCTCCTGGCCTCCGGGCCCACGTGGGCTCTGTGGCTGCCCTTCCCCGCCCCCGCGCCCAGTACCCATGGCCGGTCTCTGTGTCCCCCAGCACCGTACTGTTGCTGAACCCGGTGGAGGTGCAGGCCGAGTTCCTCACTGTGGCCGACAAGCTGAGCACGCCTGGGCACTCCCCGCACAGCGCCTACACCACCCTGCTCCTGCACGCCTTCCAGGCCACCTTTGGGGCCCACTGCGACCTCCCAGGTCTGCACTGCCAGCTGCAGGTGTGTGTCTGGGACCCTGGGCTCAGCACCGCCCCCTCCCGGCAGAGCACCTCTCTGCAAAGGCAGGGTCCCCTCTCTGGTCCCTCTCCACGGCCCGGGTCCATTGGCCTCCCTCGCCCCGAGTGACATGGCGGGGATGTCGCTGGAGGGCTGGCCTCATCGGTTGAGAGGTTTCTATTGTGCTGGGTCCTAACCCAGGTGGGTGGCACCCTAGACAGTGGGGCTGGACACAGAGCCTCCGAATCCAGCGTGGGCTGGATGGTACAGGACTGAGCTTTAGACTGAAGCTGGAAGCCCTGGGGTCTAGTCCGAGCTCTGTGACAGGTCAGCTGTGTGGCCCTGAGCAGCGCCCTCCCCTCTCTGGGCCACAGCGGTGAGCTCTGAAGTCCCTCCCAACTCTGCAGGGCTCTGGCTCTGGGCCTTTCTTTCTGACCACTTCTGGAGAATAGGGACTGAGTGGGAGGCCTGGCTCCCTGCTCAGCCGTGGGTGGCGGCAGGCGATGAGGCTGGGGACGGACTGGACACCGGGAGCTCGAGAAGTCGGGCGGCCGAGCCATGGTTCGGGAGCAAGCCTGCCTCCCCCTGGCTTTCAGTCCAAGACCCTGGCAGAGCTCGAGGACATCTTCACGGAGACGGCCGAAGCACAGGAACTGGCATCTGGCATCGGGGATGCAGCTGAGGCCCGGCAGTGGCTCAGGTCCAAGCTGCAGGCGGTGGGGGAGAAAGCCGGCTTCCTTGGTGCCTTAGGTGAGGCTCTGGGGGGTGAGGCCCATTTCCCCCTGTGGCCCTGGTAGCCCCCCAGGTGAGCAGCCCCGGTCGGCCTGGTGCTTCTGTTTCACATAATCATTCAGGGACCCAGGTTCTCTGACACCTCCTGGCTCCAGCATCCCCGAGGGTGCAGTTCCCGTCTGCAGGGTTAGGGTTGGGCTGCTAAGATCGCCACTGGGGCAGCCTGGGGGAGGAGGAAAAGAGTGCTGATCAAGGGCAAGGGGCTTCGTTTTCACAATGAAGACAGCGTACCCCTTTGAGCCACCTTAGTCACATGGCCCACCTTGCCCCAGTGGGTCTGGGAAACGTCTATTATAGAAGAAGGGATGCCTGATGGGATGGTGCCGTGGTTCTCCTTTTCGAACCAGAGGCGCAGAGGCTGAGACTGGGCCACATTCGTGCAGCTCACAAAAGGGCACGGCATCTACCTGGTGGACTTGAGAGAAGCCCTCTGGCTGCGGGCCAGGCATCCCAGCTTCCAACTCAGCCTCGGCCCACCCGGCTGCGTGTCCTGTACCGGTCCTCTCCCAACTCTGGCCTCTCCTCCAAGACGGGGGTTCTGGGCTGGCCCATCTCAAGGCCTCTACCCAGCCCTCACCTCCTGCCCCTCCCTCCCTCGTTCCTGCAGACACTGCACAACCTGGCAAGCTCCGTACCATCCCCATCCCTGTCGCCAGGTGCTACACCTACAGCTGGAGCCAGGACAGCTTCGGTAAGCAGTCCGCTGGGGCCCTCGTGGTGCCCACCCCCCAAACTGCCCGGGCTCTCTTCCTCTGCAGCTGCCCCTCACCCCACCCCCCTGCCAGCCCTCCCACCTGAGCAGGCTCTGAGCAGAGCAGGGGGCAGGGCACTGGGCTGCCCTCTGCCCTCCTTCTGCCCTCTGCTCCCCAAGTTCATTCTGTCTCAGCCTGTCACCCCGCCCAAGGGTGTGCAAGAGGGGTTCCAAGGGCTCGGACACCCAGACGGCATCTCGCCTTGCTTCCCTGCAGACATCCTGCAGGAGATCCTGCTCAAGGAACAGGAGCTGCTCCAACCAGGAATCCTGGGGGACGAGGAGGACGTGGAAACCGAGGGGCATGATGCCGAGAGGGACTCGCTGCTCTCCACCAGCTCGGCAGCCTTGCACGACTCCACCCTGTCCCTTGCCTCATCCCAGGCCTCGGGACCCAGCCTCTCCCACCGGCTGCTGAGCTCCTTTGTCTCGGGCCTCTCTGATGGCGTGGACAGCGGCTACGTGGAGGACAGCCAGGACAGCTCGTTCGAGTGGCCCAAGAGGCCTGGCAGCCAGGAGCGCCGGGCCCACCGCAGGCCCGGGCAGTTCAACAGGATCTATAAACTCTTCAAGAGCACCAGCCAGCTGGTGCTGCGCAGGGACTCCCGGACCCCGGAGGGCGGCCCGGACGGCGCCCCGCCCCTGCGGCGGGCCGGCAGCCTCTGCAGCCCCTGCAGCCCCCTGGCTGGCCCGGCGCAGCCCCCGTCCCGGGCCCAGCGTTCCCGCTCCCTGCCCCAGCACAAGCTCGGCTCCCAGCTGCCCGGCTGGGCCCTGGCCCCCGCCTCCCATCACCAGCGCCGCTGCCCCTTCCTGAGCGGGGACGAGGACCCCGGGGCCTCCACGCTGCGAGTTGTGGTCTTCGGCTCCGATCGGATCTCGGGGAAGGTGGCCCGGGCGTACAGCAAGCTGCGGTGAGGGCCGAAACGGGGCATCGGTCTGCCCTGGGCAGCAGGGGCGGCATGCTGCTGGCGGCATCTGGGCTCCCGGAGGGACCAAGGGCCTCCCTTCTCACCATCTTCCTCTCGGCAGGCGGCTGGAGAGCAACCGTCCGCTCCTCACACGGTTCTTCAAGCTTCAGTTCTTCTACGTGCCCATGAAGCGGAGCTGCGGGCCCAGCGCCAGCGCCAGCCCAGCCCCTCGGAGCCAGACGCCGCCGCTCCCCACAGACTCCCCGAGGCACCCCGGCCCTGCGGTAGGTCCCCGGCCCTGGGCCCAGCAGGGCGGCAAAGCGAGGAGATGTAAGCAGGCCCCAGTCACCGGAAGGGGGCTGGTCGGAAGTCACCAGCTGCCCCGTGTTTAGGGGCCGCCGCCTCCTGCCTGGGCCTCCGTCCCGGGCGTGGTCCCTGCCCTGCACTTGGCCCGACGGTGGGCGGGGGCACGTCTTGCCGTGTGACATGGACTGAGGGTTGTCAGACCTCTCCAAGGGCGCAGAGAAGCTCAGGGTGGGACTGCAGGTGCCACCCAGGGCCCCGAAGCTAGGGTGGCAGGCGTCCGGGTGGCTGGGAATGACTCTCGCCCCCGCCCCAGGAGCTGGGTGCAGCCCCCTGGGAGGAAAGCACCAATGACATCTCCCACTACCTCGGCATGCTTGACCCCTGGTATGAGCGCAACGTGCTGGGCCTCATGCACCTGCCCCCTGAAGTCCTGTGCCAGGTAAGCGGCCCCTTTCCTGGGTGCAGGTGGAGGGCCCTGTCTGTGGTCACCCAGCCTCGCTTTGAAGGTCCTAGTTTGGGGTATCCAGCTTGCGGCCCCACTGGAGGACCAGGGCTTACTTGGGACCGAGCAAGGAGGGTGGGTGGAAGCAGGGCTGAGCTGAACTCGGGGCTCGGGGGCCCAGGGAGGGGTCACCACACCGAGAGGGAGGGGCCCTAGAGGGTCCAGTTGCCTTAGGCTTCAGCTCCCTTCCTCAACTCCCAGCTTTGTCTAGCTTGGCCGGGGCCTCCCTGGAGGCCCATGGGCCAGTGAGGGAGGGGCGGAGGCCAGGCTGTGGGTCCTCCCTTGACCATTCTGTTTCCTGCTCCCATCTCACCGTGCCCCTCCCTGGCCCTGTCTGCCTCGGGATCTCTCCTCTGTGTGTCTGCATGTCTGTCTCTCTTCCTCTCATCCTCCCTTTCTCTCTCCCTCTCTGTCCACCTGTCCCTCGGGCTCGGGCTCGGCCCTCCCAACCCACAGCAGTCTCTGAAGGCTGAGTCCCGGCCCCTGGAGGGCTCTCCTGCCCAGCTGCCCATCCTGGCGGACATGCTGCTCTATTACTGCCGCTTCGCTGCCCGGCCGGTGCTGCTGCAGGTCTATCAGACCGAGGTAAGGCCTGCCCTGCCGCCTGGCCCCACCTCTTCCCCCAGACTAGCTGCAGGGCTGCTCCCACACCCGGGCAGCCAGCAGCCCTGTGCTGGAGGAGCCTGTGCTGGGGGCCCCTCCTGGAGGTCCACGCTGACGCCCACGCTCCTGCCCTCTCCAGCTGACCTTCATCACCGGGGAGAAGACGACAGAGATCTTCATCCACTCCCTGGAGCTGGGTCACTCTGCTGCCACACGCGCCATCAAGGCTTCGGGTGGGCACTGCCTGAGCCCCAGTGGAGGCAGAGCTGGGGGGCGACACGCCGGAGAGGGGGACCCTGGGGTGGTGGGGGGAGAGGGCGCCAGGAGTTGGGGCCCCTGGAGGTAGAGCTAGAGGGAGGTGGGCCGGGATCTGGGGCCCTGGGGAGGAGGGGTCCCAGGGCGGTGGGGCAGGAGGGACAAGAAGCGGGCAGGGAGGCAGAGCACAGGGTCTGTGAAAGGCACTGGAATTAGAAGGAGCAGAGCGTCTGTCTGTGTGTGGCACAGGTCCTGGCAGCAAGCGACTGGGCATCGATGGTGACCGGGAAGCCATCCCTCTAACACTACAGATTATTTACAGCAAGGTGAGACTGATGCTGGCCCCTCCCCTCTGGGATCTGCTCCCCATGCCGCCTCCCCAGAGCCAGCCTCCTGTGTTCCCCAGGTGGTCTTTAAGCTGGAAGGCTGTGGCAGGCTCCCCAGGCTCTCCTGGATGCTGAGAGAAGGGGGAAGGAGAGGCGGTGGACCTTCCTCTCCCGCTCTGCCTCCAAAGCTGCCCCCGCCCCGGGGTTCTCCCCGCTGCTGAACGTGCTCAGCCCTTCTGTGAAGCGCTGGGGCCTGGCCTCAGGGCTGGGGGTGAGAATGGGGCAGAGTGAGGGACTAGGGCAGGGACTGCTGTGCTTGGTGGGGGTCTGGGAGTAGGTTTGGTGTGAGGGGAGCTGGGGGGTAGCCCATGAGCACACCCCGGCTCTGGGCCACGACAGGCCCACCTCCCGGACGGGCAGCCTCCTACCTTCTTCCCTGCCTCCCTCCCTCCCTCAGCAATTTGAAAGATATTTATTGAGCACCTACTCGTGTCAGGTTCTGTGCGGGGCCAGGCCCTCCCTCTTAACTTCTCTCGAGGAGGGAGACAGACAATAAACAAGGAAACAAAAAGTGCCCAAGGTAATATTAAAGAGTGGCAAGTGATGACAAGGCAACAAAAGGGCTGGTGGGATAGAGACAATAGGATTCTTTCCATGTAGTGGCCGAGGAGGTGGGCAGGGGCACTGACACTCGCTGGGTGCTGTGTTCCGGGTGTTGTTCACGGTACGGGAGCGCTCACGAGAGGGAGCGAAGCTCTTACAGTCTGGAGGGGTTAGATGATGCCACAACATGTATAATTACAACTGTGACGAACAGATGAAGGAGAGGTAAAGGGTTCTGTGAGAACCCTTAGGGGATTGTTCAACCCAGTGAGGAAAGTTAGACAAGGTTCCTTAAGAAGGGCCATCGAGTCAATGTTGGAAAGAAAACCAGGAGTTAGTTAAGTAGGAAAAGAAGAGAGACGTGCCCTCCAGGTAGAGATAATAGCATGTGCAAAGGCCCTGTGGTGAGAGAGAACATGAACATCAAAGGGCAACACTGTAGGAGGACCAGAGGGGCTGGAGCAGAGACAGTGTGGGGGGAAAGGATGATGAGGTGAAGCTAAAGAAATGGGCAGGGCTGGAATGCCAAGGGCCTTGGTTCAATGAGAGGAGTTTTGTCCTCGTCCTAAGAGCAATGGGTATCCTGTGAAGGGCTTTCAGTTTGGGGTGTGGCAGGATCAGATTTGAGGTTTGGAAGCCCCCTGTGGTGGCTCTGTGGGGAATATCGGAGTGGACCCCAGCGGGTGTGGGAAAGCCAAGTCAGAGGCTCCCGTGGTTGTCCAGGCGAGAAACATGGGCAGCCCGCACTAGGGAGGAAAGGAATGGGGGTTATATGTGAATCACGCGAGCAGCAGCGCTTAGGGATGGGTCAGAAAAGGAGAGGCTCCAACTCCTGGATTTCAGCCTTCTGCGACTGACAGGACCATTTTCTCAGAAGCAGCCCAGCTCCAGTGGGGGAGTGGGTGTGGGGCATAGTGGGTTCGAGAGGGAAGGAGAGACCGGAACAGGCAGTGGGAGGGTGGGCCTGAGCTCCGAGGTGAAATGTGGAGATGGGTGTGTAGGTGGTCATGGAGAAAGGGCCATGGGTGAGGCTCCCTCAAGGAGAAAGTAGGAATAACAGAGCGGAGGCCCCAGGAGAAGCTCCTGACACCTGCGTCCTGTGATGGGGACAGAGGAGGGTGATCGCGCAAAGCAGAGGCCCCAGCCAGGCTGGCGGTGGGGAAGCCAGGAGCGTGCCGCCACGGACGCCCAGGAGAGGGGAGGAGCGGACGGGATGGCATTCTCCTGTAAGGTCAGGCAAGCCGAGGACTTGAGAGTGCTTGTGGGTTTGGCAACGTGGAGGTCCCTGATGAGAGAGACGTTCAGACAAAGACCCAAAGAGGGGGCTCCGGCCCAGCTCTGCCTGGGACCCCCTGCCCGTGAGCCTGTCTCTCCCTCACTCGGGGTTCAGAAGATCCTCAGACCACCCCTTGAGACGTTCTCAGCACTCGCACCCTACAGCCCAGTCACCAGGCTGACCTGTGGACCAAGCCGGTGACCTGATGCTCCTCCCTGGAGCCAGTGAGGTCTATATAGGGGTCAAGGGGCTCTTGGTGAAGAAGCTGGCAGGCTCGGGTGCATGAGAGCGAGCTTCCTGGGTGTGCTGGCTGCAGGCGGCGCCCTGTCGCTGGCCGGTCTGGAGCCGCTTCTTCAAAGAGGCAGTAGGCACCGGGGGGCGTGCCGCTGAGAGGGTCTGGCTTTGCTGCCTCCCCAGGGGGCCATCAGTGGACGCAGTCGCTGGAGTAACATGGAGAAGGTCTGCACCTCCGTCAACCTCAGCAAGGCCTGCCGGCAGCAGGAGGACCTGGGTGAGGGGGCAGGGGGAGGGGGAGGGGAGGGGGACAGGAAGGTGGAGGAGAGGAGGGGGAGGGGGGGTGGGTTCCTGAGCCTGGCCTGAGCCACCCTTGCCCTTCAGACTCCAGCACGGAGGCCCTGACGCTAAACCTGACAGAAGTGGTGAAAAGGCAGAACCCTAAATCCAAGAAGGGCTTCAACCAGGTAAGAGCTTTCCTCTCCTCTCTGTCATCCCCTCGGGAGACTTACTGGGCGTGTGCGTGTGTGTGCGTGTGTATGGGGGGGGTGTCCAAGGGCTGTGCTGGGGCCTGTGGGTGGGAGGGTGCACACCTGTGGGGCTCCGTGGTGGCCTCCAGGGCAGCCCCGAGTCCAAGGCGGAGTGGCCTCTGTGTCAGGGAACCCGGGCTGTCACGGTGAGGACAGTGGGGTTTCTCCTCCCAGGACACTTGCTCCTTCCAGACTCAAGAAAGGGCAGAGGCTGGGGAGGAAGCAGGGCCCGATGGAGGGACCAGTCCCCTGCACGCCCATCGCGCCTGGAGAGCTGGCAGCCGAGCTCCTGCCCCACCCCCTGGACCCAGTCGGGCGGTTCCAAGGGAAGAAGCTGCCGAGGGCTGGCAGCTCTGGGGCCAGGGCTCCCGGGTGACCCGGGCCTTCCTTCTAGATTAGCATGTCGCAGATCAAAGTGGACAAGGTGCAGATTATCGGCTCTAACGGCTGCCCCTTTGCCGTGTGCCTGGACCAGGACGAGAGGAAGATCCTGCAGAGTGTGGTCAGGTAGGAAAGCGGGGGCCCCCGGCTTTGCTTCAGCACCCACCCAGAGGCCTGGAGGGAGCTGGAGGGGTGGGAGGCCTGCCCTGACACCTGCCCTGCCCCACAGGTGTGAGGTCTCCCCCTGCTACAAGCCGGAGACGAGCAGCCTCTGCCCCCCACCCCAGAGGCCCTCCTACCTGCAGGCGCAGACGGCACCCGACCTCTGCTCCCTGCTCTGTCTGCCCATCATGACTTTCAGTGGAGCTCTGCCCTAGCGGCCCGGCACCGGCCTGGACAGCAAGCCCGGGGGCAGCCTCGTCGGAGCCCCCTCCCTCTTGGAGGGCCTCACTCCCCGTGGAGAACTGGACGACCCTGTGCTGGGTCAGGGTCCCACTGTGGGCCCTGCAGCAGGCAGGGGGCAGGGGTTAGGGGGTTGATGGCGCCTCCGGGCTCTGTTTGGGAAAGAAACAAGCATTAGGGGGAGGGGCCTGGCCCTACAGCCCCTCAGATCCCTCAGGTAGAAAGGAGAAGGATGGGCGGGCTGGCCTCTGAAGGCCCTGGCCTCTGGTGTGGTCTAGGATCCTTTCTAGAAGAAAGAGCTGAGGCTCTGGTGCTCTGGGGTGTGGTTTAGGCCTCCTCCCCCGACCCTTGGCCAGGCCCGCCCCTTACTTTGTCAGGGACTTGGGGAGCCCTTGGAGTCTGGAATTTCAGTGCCCCTACTCAGGGGTTCAGGTAGTAGAAACGTAGATGCGACTCTTCTGACCTCAGTGCCGTCGCCCCCATCCCACGCCCCTGTCACACACACACACACACACACACACACACACACACACACACACACACACACACACACACAGCCTTTCTCTCTCTCTGGAGCCTCTTTGTGGATCGAGATCCTTGGGAGACATCAGTGGCGGCTCAGTTACCTTCTAGCTAAATGACCAGAAGGAAGTGAATTAGCTTCTCCGAGCCTCCCTTTCCTGAGCACTAAGATGGGGGGTTATAAGACCTCCTTAAAAGGCTGAGACAAAATTGTCTGCAAAGCGCCTGGCTCAGCCGCAGGCTCATAGCAGGTGCTCAGTAAAGGTCAGCGGCGCCGCCCCTCCAGCCCTGACTCACGTGTCGGGTGGGGGGTGGGGAGGGGATGCTCTCGCTGTTCTCGAGATGCTCTTCATTCCCTCCTTTCCAATTCACCGACGGGGCAGGACCCAGACCGAGGGGGTAAGGAGCCCTAAATTCTACCCTCTGAAGGAGGAATTGCCTTCGCCAGGGTGAGAGGAGGTTGCACACGTGCCTTCACCTCCTCGTCTCCCAGGTTGGCCCCTGTGCCCCACTTCTCACCTCACTCCACTGTGTGGGAAATCTTCCAGCCCCAGAGTTCACTGGCACCGTTGTGCCTGGGCAAGTTCCCAGAGGAGTAGAGGATGGACAGCTGAGGGGAAGATGGCTGATACAACATGAGAGCCCAGAGTTTTAACTACGGGGTTGCAGTGGTTTGAGAAGCTGGAAGCTGATGTGGGCTAGGATGGTAGGCGGAGGGCGGGCCCGGGCCCGGGATTTGGACTCGTAGAGGTGGAGAAAGTAACCACGGAAGCGAGACAATTGTATTCCGCACAGAACCTCTCCTTCCCGTCCTGCTCCGGCTTCATCTGCTCCAAAGGTTCTGGGCTTCCAGGAGCCCACGAAAGCCCAGCCCAGAGTACTCAGGACTTGAGAGAAGTGGACAGAGCGTCTCTGACCACATATGGTCACCCTTCTGCTGTCAAGGCCATCTGTCCTTGCTTCAGTTGCCAGACAGTGGTTGGCAATATACCTTCAATATTTTTTGTTGTGTGAGCTGGTTGTCTGACAGTTGTTCAAGAATAGATGAGTGGAATTTAATATTATTGTCAAATAAAACTTGATTCCTCTTGGATTTAATGACTTACAGTTATTTTCCCGCTAGCTGGCTAGTTCGCGTAAATCACTTCACATAGAGTGGAAATAAGATTCTCGGGGGGTTGTTTTGTTTATCTTTTTGTAATTTTCCTCTCTATCAAAAACACACTTGTGCCGAAGTTTTCTGCGTAAGCCTCGTGCAGCCGAGAGGAAGGGAAGTGAGATCCTTGCTGACCCTCTGGACCTGGGGCTGTTATTAGACTTGGCTCATAGGTAGGGAGAGGAAAGGAGGTGAAGGGATGGTGGAGGACACCTGTGACCTGGGAGAAGTAGGTAAGCACCAGGCCTCCAGCACAACCACGTGAGACGGGGAAGAAGGAACTGTGAGAGACTTCAGCTCTGTATCAGCTAGCTGCTGCAAACAGGAAAGCACACCTAATGCTTGATGGACTACAGCTGTGATCACTTATTCTTGCCCGTACATCTACAGGACATCTGGGGATCCAGGTGGCGCTCAGAGTGGCTTGGCTCCAAGCTGCAGGTTGGGTTCAGGTCAGCTCTATGGGTTCCTCGGGTACCTTGGGTCAGCGTGTTAGCATAGGAGGGGTAAGCGGAGACATGTGATGCCTCCTAGGGCCTGAGCCTGGAACTGGCACAGTATCTCTTCTGCCAACATTCAGTTGGCCAAAATCGATGAAGGACATCAGCCCACAGAGTCAATAAGCTCAGGAAACCTCACACAAGAGAAAAATAAAACTACATGAGAAGAGCACTGCACCTCTGATACTCTTTCCAAAACCCTGTGACCCAAGACCAATAATGAGGAAAATGCCAGACAAACCCAGATTTGGGGACATTCTACAGGATAATCTGACCAGTACTCTCTCCAGTGTCATGAAATACAAGGAAGGACTGAAAAATTCACAGACTGAAGGAGACCGAGGAAACCTGAAAACTAAGTGCAATGTGGGATCCTGAAACAGAAAGAGAATCTTAATGGAAAAACGGCTGAAATCCCAGTGAAGTCTGGAGTTTAGTTTAAACACACACACACACACACACACACACACACACACACACACACACACACACACAGAGGTACCTCCTTGTCAAACTGAGGGATAAAAGGTAATGAGAAAATCTTAAAGACAGCCAGAGGAAAAAAATACACTTAATCTTCAAAGGAGCAACAACTAAACTGAGAGCTCCCTTCTCTACGGAAACAATGGAAGCCAGGATACAATGAAATGACATATTTAAAGTGCTGAAAAGAAAAAAAACAAAACCTGTCAACTTAGAATTCTATACCTACAATTGTTCAATGATTTTTTAAAAATTATACACTGCTCAGAAGAGAAATGCTTTGAATGTAAGAACACAGAAAGGCTGAAAGCAAAAGGATGGAAAGGGTAACACCATGCACACGTGTCCCCAAAAGATGGTGGTGTTACACCAATATCAGACAAATATTTTAATGTCAGAAGCATTACAGAAGATGAAGAGGGACATTTTATCAATTTAAACTATAAAGCAAAAATTGACAGAATTAACATCTCCACAACCATAGTGAAGGACTTTAACACATTTCTCTCAGTAGCTGATAGAACAAATAGACAAAAAAAAAAAAAATCAGTAGAGTTATAGAAGATCTGGACAACGCAATTAACAAATTTGATCTCATTGAAATAGAACACTGCTCAACAACAATAGAATTCACATTGTTTTCAAGTAGGAGTAGAATATCAAATTTCAAGTGATTGAAATCAAACTGAGTATATTCCCTGACTACATTGAAATTAAACTATCAATAAGGTAAATTTTACTAGAAAATCCCAACTGCTTGTAAATCAGGCACTACATCTCTAAATAATCCAGGGGTCAAGAAAGAAAGAAAAGTGGAAACTAGAAAATATATTGAAGTGGTTAATAATGAGTATATGTTTTTGAAACTCTCAGGATGCATAAGCAGTATTAGGAGAAAATTTATTGCCATAGAAAAGCATATCCGGGGCTTCCCCGGTGGCGCAGTGGTTGAGAGTCCGCCTGCCGATGCAGGGGACGCGGGTTCGCGCCCCGGTCCGGGAAGATCCCACATGCCGCGGAGCGGCTGGGCCCGTGAGCCATGGCCGCTGAGCCTGCGCGTCCGGAGCCTGTGCTCCGCAACGGGAGGGGCCACAACGGTGAGAGGCCCGCGTATGGCAAAAAAAAAAAAAAAAAAAAAAAACTTATCTTCTAATAGAGCAAAAGCTAAAAATCAGTTATTTACATCTCAGAAAGCTAGAGAAAGAATAGTAGATCAATCCTAAAGAAAGTAGAAGGAAAGAAATAAGTGTAATAGCAGAAATCTATGAATTAGAAAACCAACATACTAATTGAAAACCCCCTAACAAGACTGATGAGACAGAGAACAAATTATCAATATCATGAATGAAAAAGAAGACATCTCTACAGATCCTATACACACTAAAAGGGTAATAAAGGGATATTATAGATTTACCAATACATTTGGTAATTTGAATAAGACGGAGAAATTTCTCAAAAATACAGTTTGCCCATCTGACAGAAGAAATGGATATCCCAAATAGGCTAATATAACTAAAGAAATTGAAAGCATTATTTTCTTAAGTAGACTGGCAGCCGATCATCTCTTTACTGTCTCCATAGTTACAAATTTTCCAGAATATCGTATAGTCGGAGCCATACAGTATGTAGCTTTTTCAGATTGGCTTCTTTCACTTAGCAATGCGCACTGAAGGTTCCTCCATGTCTTCGTGGTCTCATAGCTCGTTTCTTTTTGTTTGCCGAATGTTTCCTTTTATTGACGTACCACGGTTTGTTTATTCGCTCACCTACTGAAGGACATCTTGGTTGATACCATTTTTTGGCAATTCTGAATAAAACTGCCATAAACATTTGTGTGCTGGTGTTTGTTCGGACGTATGTACGTTTTCAACTCATTTGGGTAAATACCAAGGAACACAATTGCTTGATCGTGTGGTACAAATATATTTAGGTTTTTCTGTTTCCTAAACGCCAAACTGTCTTCCAATGTGGCTGGGCCCTTTTTTCATTCTCACCAGCAATGAATGAGCGTTCCTGTAGCTCCACATCCTTAGTAGCATTAGGTATCGTCAGTGCTATGGGTTTTATCTACTCCAATGGGTGTGTAGTGATATCTCATTGTGTTTTTTTTTTGTTTGTTTTTTTGCGGTACGCGGGCCTCTCACCGTTGTGGCCTCTCCCGTTGCGGAGCACAGGCTCCGGACGCGCAGGCTCAGCGGCCATGGCTCACGGGCCCAGCCGCTCCGCGGCATGTGGGATCTTCCCGGACCGGGGCGCGAACCCGCGTCCCCTGCATCGGCAGGCGGACTCTCAACCGCTGCGCCACCAGGGAAGCCCCTCATTGTTGTTTTAGCTTGCAGTCCCCTAAAGACTATGATGTTGAGCGTCTTTTCATGTGATTATTTGCCATATGTATATTTTCTTGGGTGAGGTGTCTGTTCAGATCTTTTTCCCTTTTTTTCTTTTTAACATCTTTATTGCAGTATAATTGCTTTCAACGGTGTGGTTTTGCCTATGTTTTAATTGAGTTGTTTCCTTATTGTTGAATTTTAAGAGGTTTTTATATATTTTGGATACCAGTCCTTTATCGGATGTGCGTTTTGCGAATATTTTCTGCCAATCCATGGCTTGTGTTCTCATTCTCTTAGCAGTGCCTTTTGCAGAGCGGATGGTCTTAATTTTAACAAAGTCCGATTTGTCAGTTTGGCAGCTTCCTCTGGGGCCCAGGCCATAGTGGTCTGGGACCCTCCTCAGACCTCTTCCTATGGTCCCTGACATCCAAGTCACGCCTCCTCCAGAGGGACGGCTCTCCCACAACCCCTGTGTCGAGGAACGCGTAGAGCCACCTCAGTCTGCTCAAAGCAGAGGCATCAGAGAGTTTTCCAGCCCCTGCAGCTTCACCCACACGGGAGACATGTGTGGACCTGGACTGCTCGGCACCTGCCCTGGGGCTTCAGACTTCCCTTCCCCCACTGTCACGCCCACCCCACCCTCGCGCACTGGGAGGATAGCCGCTGCCCTGGGAAGAGGGATTCTTGGTTTTCTTGGGGAAGAAGCTACTCCCTCCTTTACCCAAGTCTCTGAATCCCTCTTTTCACTCCCCTAACCCTAACCAGCAAATCAGGGTAAAGGGAGCCGGCTCCCCTGGGAGAGTGCCCACCCCATCCCCCTGGAGCAGAGACAGGCAGCTGGCAGGCTATCCCCCTCTGTGCCCTTTATTTCTCTCTGTCCCGGGCACCAGGCACACCTGTGTCCTGGGCCAGTCCACAGCCCCCAGGATCTCAGTCAGCTTGGGCTGCTCTAACAAAATACCATAGAGTGGGTGGTTTAAACAACAGACATTTACTTCTCATAATTCTGGAGGCTGGGAAGTCCAGGGTCAAGGTGCTGCCAGGTTTAGTGTCTCGTGAGAGCTCTCTTCCTGCGTTGCAGACAGCCGTCTCTCACTGTGTCTTCACAAGGTGGAGGGAGGAAGCTCTGGTGTCTCTTCCTCTTCTTATAAAGACGCTAATCCCATCATGGGGTCCCCACCCTCAGGACCTCATCTAAACCTAATTACCTCCCAGAGGTCCCACCTCTTAACACCATTGCACTGGGGGTTCAACATGCGGATCTGGGGAGGACACAGACATTTAGTCCATAACACCTGGCAATTCTGAGGATGTGGGGACTCGTGCTGCAGCAGAAGGGAGCGAAAACAAGCGAAAGGTGCCCTTGCTCGCTCCCTGAGTGGGGGCGAGCTGGTCCCTTAAATGGGGTGAGGGGGGGTTGGGCCGGAGCGGTGGCTCAGGTGGTCTGCCCACCCCTTTGGTGGTGCCGTGTGCAGGGATCATGTGCAGGACCCTGCTTTTCCTCCCCGCCCCTCAGAAGTGGCAGTCGGGTGTTGACCTTTTTGTATCTTCTTGTTCATAATTTGCCCCAACTGCGCCTGCGTGCAGGTATTTTTAGTCCCTTTTAGTTTCTTTGCGTTCTGTTGCTGGAGGAGACGTTTGTCCAGCTGCAAGCCCTGCAGTAGAGGGTCCGAGGTCGCAGCCTGCCTCATCCTGAGGTAGGTACTATTGTGCCCATTTTACAGATGGGGAAACTGAGACAGAGAAGCTAAGGAACTTGCCCAAGGTCACAGAGACAGTGAAAAGGGGAGGTCAGGACTCAGCCAGGCACCAGAGTCCCTGCTCTTAAGCTCTGCTGCTCCCTCAATCCCCTCATGTGAGCTGTGGGGAAACTGAGGCCCAGAAAAGTAAAGTTCGCACAGATCTGAGGGGGATGGCTTCATCCTAATGGAATTCCAGAGATGCCCTGCTGGTTTCACAGCTACCCTCTTCACACTCCCTGGGGATGGTGGCGGGGCGGGGTGTGGAGAAGTGGAAGTGGGTGGGGGGGCGGTGAGGGAGGAGAGTAAAGGGTTGGCGGGGCTCCAGGCGAGTCTGTGTGGCCACTGCTGGGGGGCGGGGCAGGGGAGTCAGGAAGGAAGCCCTTGTGAATGAATGTCGCTTCAGCCCCCAAAGCTGGCCCTGATCCCAAAAGGGTCCCCTGAGACATCGGGAGAGAGGAAAGTGTGGGGAGGGAAGGGAGCAGAGCAGCCTTCCCCACGCCCAACCCCTCCCCCACCAAGGAAAGGGGCCTCTCTGAGCAAAACTGTAGCCGCAGGTCTACAGAAGCAGGACTGCCTGGGAAAGAAGCCGGAGAAAGCTAGGAAGGCTTTGCAAACACACTCTCCAATCCCTCAGGTTACAGATGGGCAAACTGAGACCCAGAGAGGAGGGGACGGAGCAGAGGCAGCTAGGACCAGAGCCCGGCCAGGACGCTCTGTCTCCTGCCCCAGTGCGTGTACACGCAGGTGCACAGGCCAGGCAATTTGCCCAGGTAATAAGGGATTGGGCTCTTCGGGTTTTCTCACTGATGTCCTGCTGGATCCTCAGCCTTCTAGGTGAGAATTTTATACAGACAAGCGCCTCCAACTCTTCCTCCACACTCTGCGAAGCTTGCAGACCTGTCCTGGAGGAACCTGCCTTATTAGGAAGGTAAGGGGGGGGGGCGGTGCGAGGGTGCCGGGACAGGGAAGGATGGTCTCCAGGCTGACCTGAGAACAGGGTGTGTAAGAGTATTCCAGGCCCTGCCCTCCAGGGCAGCCCCAGGTTCTCTCTGCCCTTGACCCCGTTTCAGAGGGGCCTGAGGGGCCTGAGCAGCTTGGAGGGGGCACAGGTGCAGAGGGAGGCCTGGACAGAGAAGTTTTCCTCACCAACTTGAAGAATGGCTTGTGCAAGAAGGAATGGTCTGGGTTTCTCTGTATCTTTCCCATCTTGATCAATGTAAATGTGTTACTAGTCCAGAAAATACGGATATTTAAATTTAAGAAAGAATGTGGTTGATCCTTAGGTACTGATAATGATTTCCAAGAAAGAAAGCAAGCTGAAAAACAATTTGTATAAATCACCCCAAGCTATGGACAATGGTGGTCACTGGGAGAGGAGGGAAAAGAAACTGGGAAGGGGGAGAAGGATTGCCTTTTTTTTTTTTTTTTTTTTGCGGTACGCGGGCCTCTCACTGTTCTGGCCTCTCCCACTGCGGAGCACAGGCTCTGGACGCGCAGGCTCAGCGGCCATGGCTCACGGGCCCAGCCGCTCCGTGGCATGTGGGATCTTCCGGGACCGGGGCACGAACCCCCGTCCCCTGCATCGGCAGGCGGACTCTCAACCACTGCGCCACCAGGGAAGCCCTGCTTTTTTATTCTGTATACTGCTGTATAATGTTTGTTATCACGATGAAAATGTATTTTTGAATTGCTTGAGCCATTTCTTAAACACGAAAATTTAAAAAAATGTTGCCAGCATTTAAAATCAAAATTCCTTCTCCCCCCAAAATAAAAGGTGAGGGAATGGATAAAAACATAAATCAGCTTCCTACACATGTCACCCCATTAGCCCTAACTCTGCGCTCTCTCACACAACCAACAAAACCACACTGCTGGAAGTAAAGGGTGGAGAATCCCCGATACGCCTACTGTTCCTCGGCAGACAGTACTAGTTGCTAACAAGGTCCCAGGTGATTCCGATACTCCTGGTCCAGGAACCGTACTTGGCGAAACGCTGGTTTAGGGCATTATGTTGTTCTGCTGCCCTGGAGGGAATTCACTAGAAGCAGAGGTGCCCACCAGGTGAGTGCCAGCCCTGCCACTGCCTTGGTCTCCCTGCAGTAGAGCTGAGAGCCAAGGAACACAGGCCAGGCTTCAGGCTGGCTCAGCCTGGAGGTCCTCCCTGTGGTCCTACAATGAACTCGCTGGACTAGGTGTTTCCTGGTTCAAGTCCCAGCACCTGCCAGTTATACGAGCCTTTAAACTCAAGTTTACCCATCTCCATAATTGTCCTAACTCTTGAATTGATTGTATAGGTAAAGTAAAATGTGTTTCTATAACAGCTATTTTCTTGTTTATTACCTCTCACTGCTTCCTAAGGATGGGTCCTACCAACCAGAGAACCATTTGTTTTTTGGTTGTTGTTAATGAGTTCGGGGTATAAAAACTGGCAGGCAAGGATTAGAATGGAGTTGAGGTGCTCTGAATGCACTTCAAGAGTCCTTTGATGTGTTTGTGAAAAAATCTGGGTGGGAGGAGCCAGGAGTTAGTGAGTTGCGGTCACGGGGAGAAAAGAGAAAGAAAAAAAAAAAAAAAAAACACTCTACCAGTCCAACGGCATGGCCTGGAGGAGGTTGTCCGGACAACAGAAGACTCCACGGAAGATTTTTAAATAGCTTGTTAAGAGATGAGTGATATCCACTTCTTCTCCATCCTCCTCATGTAATCGTCAGTAAAATCTACGTTGCTTATTAGGATTTTCTGAGAGCGGACTCCTTAGAAAACTCAAAGAGATGATGAATTCTGCATCAGCTGCTAAATGATCCCAAAGGGGACCCCTGCAGAAGATGGGGCTGGAGCAACGCACAGGTGGCCCTGGGTTTCCTGTATCCAAAACAAATAATTCTTCCCTGACTCCAATACCCTGGCCCTCTAGAGTGCCCTGATCACAGCACTCATCTCCCTACCACCACAGTTACAAGAGGATTTAATTTGTTTAAGAATTTAAAGTTCCGTTTGTTTAAACCTCTCAGTGGCTTAGTAATAGACAGGGAAATAAGTAAGACATATCTTTCTGAATAAAGGGGACTGGAAAGAGGGATGAGGATGGAACAGAAGCAGTGGATTGTCTGCAGGAAAGATAAGTAATGTGGCAGCTCCAAGGTGAATTAGTGAACAGACTTCCAAACGCCCAGGCTGGGATAGAGGAACCTGGGAAGCTATCACAGCTCTGCCCAAAGGGGCCATACATGTCGAGCCTCTGCTTCTGTATCTTGGGCGTTGATCACCCCAGAGTGGCTTTTCAACCATTAGCTAACCAGGTGATCTATGAACCAGAGCCGTAAGTGCAGGGAACCCTAACCCTCTCGAGTCTGATGCTTATGGATCATGCGGTCTTGTTGGGGGAAAGGGCTGTTCCTGAGAGATCGGTGCAGATGGGAAACTTGGCAACAGACGGCCTGAAAAGCCCAGATTAAACAAACACTAAGAGCGTCTGGAGGGACACGGCATCACTGGGAACAATCAGAGGGGCAACGCCATCCCCTCGGTGATGGTAGGCGTGGTGCGCTGGGGGCAGGTGTGGGGCCTTGGTCCTTCCTCTGTCCACCTCCTTCACTCTCTCTTTGTCTCCTGGCTGGCTGTCAGCTGCGTACCCACAAAATGAGGGCACCTCAGCTCCTCCTTGCAGGGCCCAGCTCCCAGGCTGTCCACGGTCACCAAGCAGCCCCTTCCGTGGCTACCACACCCACGGTAGTTGCAGAGACATCAGCCGATGATAAGAGGAGCAGAGCAGCCACAAGAGGCTGACATCAACTTGTGATTTCCGACTCAGGCCAAAGCTGATAAGGAGAAGGGGCCGCCCGTGATGGCCACACTGCTGGCTGCTGCCGAGTCCTGAACCTGCAAGGGCTGAGTTCTTGGTCCTTCGTCCTGTCCTGGCCTTATTCACTTCACTCATTCATTCCCTCATTCATTCGTTCATCCATTCATCCTTTTGTTTTATTTACTGAGCCAGACTGTCTCTTAACATTTTTTATCCTGTGATGGATACAATAATGAATAAGACCTAGCCTCTGCTTTCTCAGAACTCACAGGGGGAGGGATGCGGCAGACGTGTGACCTAAGAATACAAAGATGCAAGATAAAATGTGAGTTCAGTCACGTGAGTGGGACCGAAAAGAAGTAGCCATGAGAGGGAAGCTGAGCTCTAGAGCAAATGATTCAAATTTCTGGACTTTTTTCTTCTTTTCAAACGGCCTCTTCTACAAAAGGAAGGGATGGAACAGAGCCCACTCGGCCCTTGCAGAGAAAGGTCAGCGGCTTCTCCTTTGGTTGCAAAGGAGAAACCCAAGTGACAGAAACCCAGTGCAAACAGTCTTAATCGAAAAGGAGGGAGCATTTATTGGATCACATAGTTGAACAATTAAGAGAAGATCTAGACATCAGGGTTTCAGGCACAGCTGAATCCAGGCATTCATGCTGTCTGCAGTCTGCCTCTCTCCAGAGCCATTTAGGCCATATCGGATGACAGCCTAGAGTGTGTGAGTTTTTCAAAGGTCTAGAAATGTGTTGGAGCTTCCCCAAAATATTGCTTGTCTTCAAAATATGGGAAAAAGAAAGAATATGACAGGGGCTTCCCTGGTGGCGCAGTGGTTGAGAGTCCGCCTGCCGATGCGGGGGACACGGGTTCGTGCCCCGGTCCGGGAAGATCCCACGTGCCGCGGAGCGGCTGGGCCCGTGAGCCGTGGCCGCTGAGCCTGCGCGTCCGGAGCCTGTGCTCCGCAACGGGAGAGGCCACAGCAGCGAGAGGCCCGCGTATCACAAAAAAAATAAAAAAAATTTAAAAAAGGATATGACAAACTAGCAAACATGGCACCGTGGAGGTGGTCTGCTCCCCAGCACTGCTCTCTCCTAATCATCAAGCTCAGCAGGTGCTTTTGGTGTTCATCCACGTCCTGTCTGCAGTCTTGGACACCGTTGACCATCACGTCCTTGACACTGTCCCACCCCCAGCTTCCGTGGTACTCCACTTTTCCTCCTGACCTGTTTTTCCCTCTTCTGTACCGAAGCAAGGATGGTTAGGAGTGAGCCAGGAGAAGGGTTGGGAAGAGAATCCCAACTTCACTGCACATGCGAAGGCCTGGAGGTGGGAGACGGCCTGGATCATTAAGGAACTGCAGGCGTTCTGGAAGGCATCAGAGCAAGGGGATAAAGCCTGAGGTTGGGGATCAAGGAAGGACCAGATCAAGAAGGGCCTTGCAAGTCATGCTAAGGAATTTGGCCATTCTCTTGAAGGTAATAGGGAGCTATTGAAGGTTGTAACTAGGTGTAACGCGATCAGATTTGTGTTTCACTATCAGAAAGAGACCTTTGGCTACGAGGCGGAGGCAGGCAGACATCAGGCAGTTGTAATAATTTAGGAGAAAAACAGTGGTGACCTCATGACTGCCATGGGAGATGGAAAAAAAAATGGGACAGTTCATGAGACAGTGACAAGACTTGGTGCTGTTTAGGTGTTACAGTTGAGGGAGGGGGAGATGTGAAGAATGACACCCAGGTTTCTGATTCTGAGATGAGCAGCAGAGAGGTGGGTTTAGAAGGTGAAATGAGGACCTGGCTTTGCACCTGTTGAGTCGGAAGAACTTGGGACCATCTGGCTGATGGTGTCGGGGGTGGGGGTGTGGTTCTTGGTGTGTCTGGAGCTCGAGAAAGAAGTCAGGGCTCCCTGCATCGCTGCCCAGGCAGCACCAGCGGGGGGCCCACAGAGGTGCCACCCTCCCACCCAGTCAGAATAAAGAACCTCCAGTGACCAGTGGCTGACCACAGACACTTCTCTAGAAAGCAACCTAGTAGCAGGATGTGCTCTGGGAGGAGCTTTGAGGGCCATGGGGAAGGGGAAGGAAGAGGAGGGGACAGAGCCAGGGCTGTGCGACACTGGGCTTTTCTCTGCAGGTCTGGAGGCTGCAGACACCGGTCAGGGCTCGTCTAAGACATCAGGTGGTCCCGGGCTGGAGGCCTCCCTGGGCAGGACTGTGGACAGCCGAGCTGCAGCTGAGCCAAGGTAGGCGCTGGCTGGGGGTCGGGTCTCCAGGGAGGGAGCCGGGAGAGGCAGACCTGAGCAGAGCAGATCGAGGGTCCCGGAGGAGGGATGCTGGAAGGGGAGCCCGTGAGGGGCAAGACACCCCTGGAACTTGTGAATACGCGCCCAGCCTTTCTGAGACGGGTTGCCCAGATGTGGTGGCTACTATGACCATTCTGCCAAGTTAAAATTATCCAACCTGGGCTGTCCAGTGGTTAGGACTCCGCACTTCTGATGCAAGCGGCACGGGTTCGATCCCTGGTGAGGGAACTAAGATCCCATATGCCTCGAGGTGCGGCCAAAAAAAAATTAGAAAAAGATTATTCAATCCATTTTCACAAGAAGAAAGGACGCAGGACCCTGTGAGAAGACCCCTCCTTTCTTCTCCGAATCCTGTAAATGCCAGTAATAACAGTACTAATTATTCACGCCTGGTGCTATAGGATACATTCTTTAGCCCATTGGATTCTCACGGGCAATTGGAGGAAGGCTGGGTATGTTTATAATGCCCGTTTATAGGTCAGGAGACTGAGGCAACTTACTTGCCAAAGTGCAGAGTGGGTAAGCAAGGCACAGGGCTCAGAGAGAATCTTCTGGGTCCCCATCGGTGCCCCTCCTGGGACATCATCTGTCCACCTCTGTCCCGGATCTTGGCCATTCTCTACACATACACACACACACACTCACACACATTCACACACACACGGATCCAGCGTCTTCTACATGTGCAGCCGGCACCAGAGTCCAACCAGAGCCGTGTCTCCGTCCTTGAGAAGCTGCCCGGCTGGTGTGCGGTTGAGACACAGCCGTGAGTGACTAACACAGACAGTAACAGGCACCGGGGCCGCTGGCGAGGCGCGGTGTGCGCGCAGGTGGAGAGAGCCCCGCAGGTGTGGGATCAGGGAGGGCTCCGCGCAAAGTGGCACCTGGGTCTTGAGGGAGACAGAGGGCTTGTGTGCAGAGATGGAGCAGCGGGCGTCCCAGTGAGGGGGACAAAGTGCGCAAACCCAGAGTAGGAGAGCGGGTGTGAACAGCGAGAAAGAAAAGCTAGAGATTCAGTTTGGCTGCTAACGTGGGGTTTGTGGAGAACTTAGCAGCATGGGCCTGGCCTGTTACTTTATTCAGCTCTAAGTAAGTGGCTTTTGAATGTCATCTCATTGAGTCCTCACAGTAATCTTATGAGGTAGGTGCTAATATTAGGTCTCCTTTAAAGATAGGGAAACTGAGGCACAAGGGCTCTAAGCAACATGTTGCCATAGCAACAGAGAGGCTTGGAACCCGGGCAGTCCAGCACCAAATGCTACCTGCCCGGCCACTCCGCCACTTTCCTCTGTCACCTCCTCGGCTCTCATGGTGGATGTGAATGCCAGGCTGGCTCGTGGCTTCCTGGTCTGCATCCAGGCCCTGTCACGTTCCTCCCAGGCTCCCCCCGCCCACCCCGCCCAGGAACAATGCTCGCCTCCTCCCCACTCGACCAGCCCTCTCGCATCCAGGTGTTTCCTTCCCAGCCAGAGGCAGACTCAGTGAGGAAGTGGGCCTGCCCGTTCCTCAGGGGACAGCTGGGGAGCAGGGCCCTCGGGAATCTGGAAAGCCCAGCGGGCCTCGTGGGATGAGGGTTGACAGGGGCCCCCTCAGAACCCCAAGCTCTGCATTTCCACCCCCCACTAATCACAGGCTCTAAACCAAAGAGCTGGGTGCGTCGTCTGGCAAGTCTGTCTCTACAGAGAGAAGAACTCAGAGTCCTGGAAATGGCATCTGCCCCGATATCCTGGGGGCGGCCGGCTGGCAACGCGGGTGGGAGGAGAGGGGAGTGATTCAGTGGTGGGCGGTCCCTTCTCTCTGTGCCAGGGCGGTGGGCGCAGGACAGGAGGGAGGCAGGGGTGTGGTCCTGGGAAACTCCGTGTCTTTCTTCCCAAGGGGTGGCTTCTCCTGTCTGAAGAGTCTGGCCCGGGAGCCAGCCATGGGGCAGGCAGGGGATCTTCCGAAGCTGGGCTCTTCACGGCCAGACACTGACCCGGAGCCAGGCCTCCTCAGTCCTGCTCTCTGCAGCCCTTCCTCCAGCAGGGAAGTCTTTCCCACGATCTCTTGCACAGAGAGAATGGGTAGCCGCAGCTGCGAACAGGGCCCCATCTGCTTCTTCCTGCTGTGTGTCACAGGACCGCCTCTGTGGCTCTGTGGCTGGTCCTGTGGCCTGTTTTATCCCAAGGCAGTGAACGGCCATGTGTTCGCACCCGCCCTGAGGACTGTTCATTGCTAATGTTCTGTGTTTAAGGAGGAGCGTCCTCTGCATCCCAATTCATTCATTCACTCGTTCATTCTTTGTTTCTGGTCTCGCCCCTCTGCTGGAAAGGGTCTAAGATTTTACCCTCCTTGTGACTAACAGGTTAGCGTACCACAATTTTAGGGATGCTGGCAGAAAACACGAGATTCTAGAGTCAGAGACCCGGGTGTTTACCACTCACGGTGCAACAGGCAGTGTGAGCGTCCTGCCCCCAAGTCCCCTGGGAGAGCGGGGAGGTGGCCCCAAGTGGATGCTGTGCGTCACGGCTGAGATTAGCCCTGAGCTAAGGAAACCCCCAGTGTTCACCGTGGGCTGCGAGCAAACCTGCCGTCTTTGCCCTGGAAGGAGACATCGTCTCTATCATACTGGTTGGCAAAGAAATCCACCCTTGGCCCTGGAGGAGATACTTGCTCTCTGTTCCAAGGCTGTTCACGATACAAACCTTCTTGAAGAAATGATCTGGAACGAAAGCTCACCAGACAGGCACAAACCCGGGAGGACTGTCTGCCAGCAACCTCCTACTGTCCCCTCGCCGACTGCACCCCAGCTGCACTGCCCCTTGAAAATCCTCGGGCACCTCCCTCCTCAGCGCTTGGGTGGCTGTTCCCTTCGTATGGAACATGTTTCCTGCAGACATTGGCTTGCTCCTTTCCTCCCGCAGGCTTCTACTCAGATGTCACCTCCTTAGGGAGACCTTTTAAAATCGCACACCCAACGCTGGAACCTCGCGATCCCCTTCTCAGCCGTATTCCTATAGCACTTCTCAGCATCTCATATACAGCTTAATTATGGCACTTATTGTCTTCCCCCGCTCCCACCCTCACTACGTACCCTCAGGAGTGCAACCTTTATGAGAGCAGGTGTTTTTGCCTACTTGATTGCCACATCCCCAGGAACTGGAACAGTGTCTCACACTTAGAAGGGGCTCGAAACAGAGTCGTTGCGTGAATGAATGAATCCATCCACTTATATGATCTTCGGTTGAAGACCTGGTTCTCCTACCTTGAGTCTGTAGGACAGATAAGGCTCAATCACTATTGAGCAAATGAGACAAGGAGCGAATAGCACTGGCCAGGGATGGGGGTGGGGGATGTATGAGAGGCCGCAGTGCCGTGACTCGTGGGGCTGCTCCCAGGTGGCTGGGATTCTCCCCTTGGCCGCTTTCCGTGCTGCTTGTACCAGCTGCTGGGAATCTTTCCAACTGGTGGCAGAGGCTGGTGTGTTTCTATCCTGTGATGTCGCATTCTTGCTATGACTGGGGGAACCGGGGGAGGGCAGGGGCTTGTGAGCTGAGCTTGGACGTGCCGTTTGCCTGGTTAGCAGCACAAAAGCCACAGTCGGTCATCCGAGACGGAGCCGGAGACCAATGCCCCGCACAAGTGGCAGGGCAGCGTCCTTACCACTGTGTCTGGGACCCCCTTCCCATGGGACCGCTGCCTCTTCACCAGTGTTTTCAGCATCAATGTCATCTCTGTCTCCTGTGCCAGTTGCCATAGCAACCATGCTGAACAGACTTGATTCCGTTCCCTAGCCTGAGAGCGGCTTGGGGACAGGGACCCTGTCTTGTCTTCGTACAAGTGGTTGACATTCACGAGGCAGTGCATCAGGGGCTGCGGAGAAGTAGAGAAGTGTACCGTAAATGCTTGTGGAATGACTCACATGGCACCTCGGGGCAACTGCAACGCCCAGCTCCCGTCAGGCATGTCTGTAATTAACTCTCCTCTCTGAGAACTGGGACCTGGGCCACAGTGGACAGTCCCCAGCTTACAATGGTTTGACTTAAGACTTTTCGATTTTACGATGGTGGGAAAGCAGCGTGCATTCAGTAGAAACCGTACTTCAGATTTTGACCTTTTCCCAGGCTAGCGATATGGGGTTCGATATGCTGGGCAGGGCAGCTCCTAGCCAGCCACGTGATCACAAGAATCAACAACTAATACGCTTACAGCCGTTCTGCACCCAGACGATCATTCTGTTTTTCACTTTCAGTAGAGTATTCAATCCATTACGTGAGATAGTCAGCCGTTGATTATCGAGTAGGCTTTGCGTTAGAAGATTTTGCCCAACTGTAGACTAATGGAAGGGTTCTGAGCAGGTTCAAGGTAGGCGGGGCCAAGCTGTGATGTTCTGTAAGGGTAGGTGTGTTCAGCGCATTTTCGACTTAACAGTATTTTCAACATACAATGGGTTTATTGGGATGTAACCCCATCACAAATCCAGAAAGATCTATATAGCTTGTGGGTTGCCAGCTTGTCTGCCTCAAAGAGCCCAGCAGGAAGCATGAACGATGCCACAGACCAGCTGACAGTGGTGGATGCAGTAGGAGGGGCGGGTGCCTGGCCCTTCCAGGGGGGCAGCTGCAGTCCAAGCCCACTGATTGTTGCCACGTGGAATTACGGGCCCATTGTTTCCAGATCTTCCAGTTATTCCTTCTAAGTAAAAGCTGAGAATCTCGATTTTTATGTGAAATCTGACTTTTAAATGTGGGCTACAGAGTCACATTTTCTAGAACCGTGGCTGCTTCTAGGGAAGGAGGATGCTTGCTTTTTCACTGTATAGCATGTGTACCTTCCAGACATTTGCCACGGGCAGAGTTTTTAGCGTGGGCAGTGAATTCTAACAATGTACCAGGCAGAGCAAGTCTCTGGTTCCCCGTGCAAATGTTACCAAACACGTTTGGTCTGCCCGAGTCGCAGTGAGTCAAATGCTGAGGTGCTGAGGTTGGCAACAGAGAAAGGGTTTATTCGTGAAGCAGCCAATCGAGGAGACGGGAGAACAACCCTCAGATCTGCCTTCCTGACGGCGAGGGGGCGAGGGGTACTTACGAGGTAAAGATGAGGCGTGTGGAGCATGGGGAAAGGTGATGGGGATAAGAAAAGGTGAGGTAATCATTGTTCTGTGCAGGTACAACTAAGCTACAGGCTTCTTCATAGGACGCATGCTCAGAAAATGGTGCTGTTAGCGTGTCCTGAGGGTGGAGGTATTGGGCCCCTGACGCCAAATGGTCACCAAGTGGACATTTGCGCCTGCCCAGATGGAGGGTCGGTGGTCTCAACCAGTCTTAATGGGCTCAAACTCGAACTGGACGCAGCTTTGAGTTCCTGAAAAACCACTTGGGCAAACGTCTTATCGTTCAGGCTTCATGACACTTGGAGGACACGCAAGTTTTTGTAAAAATAATTAAAGCAAAGCCTGACCAGCAAAGGCAGTATTTATGAATGGCTAACTGATAGCTACCCTTGGTTTCTGTGTAACACGTGTGTCATAAAGCTTGCTGTGGGCATGGACACCAGTGTGCCAATCGTGGGCCGAGAACGTGGCGAGTAGGGCCACACTGCAGTCAGTGAGAAGTCACGGGCTGGTAGGCCCCCAGCTCCTGAGGGCCTGTGAGGGCCTTCAAGGACTGTGTCTCATTTAGTTACCTCTAAACGTTCAGGCCCGGCGCGCTTTCTGCCACGTGAACAGTGTTCCATAGATGCTGTTTGATTTACTCAGCAATCTCAGTCCCTGGAAACACTGCCAGGAGCTAGGAAGAGAGCCAGAGGGCCTCGGAGCGGCCCAGATAGATGTTCCAAGAGCATGGGAGTTCCATGCTCTTTTTTCATAGACCAGTTTCTCGGGCTTTGTCTCCCTATTTTACATACAAGACAATGCCATGTGTTTATCTGGCTCCCCAGCGTTCAGCAAATTGGCAGTCTGGTGAAAGAGCAGAGACAGCAACAGGGCAGCCACCCGCACAGAGGAGCCTTTGTTCCAGTTTAAGAGAGGCATCCCCGCTGAACAGACAGATGACAGCAAGCGCCCTTTTGGATGGATTACAGAGCCTCGCCCTTCCTGGCTGGGAGGGCCAGTGAGGCGATGGGCCAGACGGCAGCCCCGTCCACCCACTTTGTGCGGGGTGCAGTCCCCACTGCTGAAACGGGATTCATATCTGAGAAAGTAGGAGCCTTTCAGCGTAGGATGGAGGCTTCCTTCACCTACCAGCAGCCCCTGAAATCGTCACTGTGTTACGGTGAGGTACGTGCAGTCATCTCCCATGAGATTCATCGAGGAAACCTCAGAGGCAAGTTTGGGTGCTTAAAAGGGCAAGGTTTATCTCCTGAGAAATTCACATCATCCTGAAGTGAGACAACTGAGATGTTGCTGCGTTTTGCCAGAATGACCTGGGTTCTGCCTGTTTCTATTTCCTGTCTGGTGCAGGCTTGACCCCTGAGGGCTCTGCCCCATACTGGTGTGGTCAGCAGCCCCAAAGGACAGGAAATAGATTACAGAGGTCCCCTGCAGAGGAACAAGGGGGTGACACAGCATATACCCAGGACCTGCACAAATGCATACAGGCACCGAATACATGGTTGATGAGTGAATGAGTGAGCGAATGAATGAGTAGAAGAATGAAGGAGGCTTTCTGACAGCGATTGTTCAAACCTCTTAGGATTTTGCTTTCCATTAAACATCATCCCAGACCGAACCCGGGCCCCCTGCACTGGGAGTGCAGAGTCTTAACCACTGGACCACCAGGGAAGTCCCTACTTCTCTTTTTTTTTATTGAAGTGTACTTGGCTTACAATGTCGTGTAAGTTTCAGGTGTACAACACAGCAATTCCGCTACATATATTCTTTTTCAGATTCTTTTCCCTTATAGGTTATTATGTAGTATCTATCGAGTAGGGTTCCCTGTGCTATGCAGTAGGTCCTTGTTGGTTATCTATTTTATACATAATAGTGTGTATATGTTAATCCCAAGCCTCCTAATTTATCCCTCCCCCGACCCGACCTACGCTTCTCTTTTCATCTATATCTTTGTGGTTTCTTTTCCTTTAAGTCTGCTCAATGGTCATTATTAGCTGATTCCTCCCCGACAAAAGTTTAACTGCGTGTGTACTTTATTTTCCTCGGGCAGAGGGTGCTTTGTGAGGTTTGGAGCAGGGGAAGAATGGGTACGAAGGGAAGGGAGGGGGCCGTGACTGGGCACCCCAGGCTGAGATCTGAGCTCTAGCCCTGGTTCATCATTCACTGGACATGTGACTTCAACTATTTCTCCAAAATATTTATTCACTGTCTCCTGGGTGCCGATAACTGCCTTAGGCACTGGACATGCTGCTGTGAATAATAGACACTGGAACCCACTGTTTGTGGAGCTCACATTCTAATGAAGAGCCCAGAAAACTGATCATTACATGGGAAAATTCTGATCCTGATGAAAGCTATGAATAAAATAAAAGAGTGTGCTAGAGCATGACTGGGAAAGCTATTTTAGAAAGACTGCTCAAGGGAAGGGCTCTCTACGGAGGTGACATTTCAAATGAGACCTGAGTGTTGAGAAGGAGCCGGCTGTGAGGAAGGCTTGGGAGAAAGGTGTTCCGGGCAGAGGTGTGCAAAGGCCCTGCGGTAGGACTGAGCTTGGCAAGTTAGAGGAACACAAAGAGCCATGAGGTGAGATCCTGGTGAGCCAGAGGGAGAGCGGGATGAGATGCAGCTGGAGAGAAGCACTGAGGCCAGATCGGGCAAGATTTAGGCAGGGTGAGGAGGGTGGACTTTATGATAAGGTCTAAGGGAAGTCATTGGAGGGCTTCAGTCAGGGGCTAGGCTGTAGGGGGAAGAGTGGAAGCTGGGAGACCCACTGGGGGCACTGCCGTAATTTGCACAAGAAATGATGGTGGCTTGGACCTGGTGGGGCGGTGGGGTTGGAGCAGAGGTTCTTACCATCCTTCTTCACAACCACATAACCGATAGAGGGGGACTTGAGAACACAACTTCTGGGCTCCCACTTGGGAAGCTTCTCTTTGTCTCCCTCCACCCCTGGATTTGGGGATCTGCCCTGTTCCCACTGCCTGTCCGCCTTGGGCGGTGGCTCTGACTGTGTTGCCATTTTCCAGCTCCTCCGTGTAGACTGGGAACACCCACAAGGTCTTCCACTCACAGTCGAACTTTCATGTTTGAAGTTTCATAGTTCATTTAGATTTCAGTGTCAAGTCTCGCCCACCAAAACATGCCACTGTGCATTTTTAGAGAGAACAAACAGCATGAATGCCTGACACCGTCCTCTCTTGAGTGGAGTTTTAGTTCCCCGACCTGCATGCCTAGCCCTTGATCAAAATGTCATCATGAAATAGTCTGACATTCTAGCTGGTTCTTCTGGGTGTCCATCTCACAGAGAGGCCCCCAGTGGGCCCCCTGGGGATGGGGGTGCTGGGACTTGAGCCGGATTCCTCAGACTCCAGAAGTTACGCCCACAGCTCAGCATGGTCAGCCTTACAGTACAGCAGTCCCAGAGACCCAGGGAGGAAGAGAAGAGCAATTATTTTAATAGTTTTATTGTTTTTTTCCCTGAGATTATAAGCTACACGCACAGTGTAATTCAATGGCCGTGTCCTTGAGTGATGAGCTCACAGGTGTCTATTTTATTATGCTTCCCAACTTACATACATGTCATCTCTCTCTTTTGTGTGCCCTCTGCCACATAATAAAAGTAAAGTCAAACCTATTTCATATTAAGACATCAGATGTAGAAATGTATTAAAAATGAAAAACAGTGCCTATGGGTAAGTGATACCACTTTTTTTTTTTTATAGTTTAGTGTGTATCATTAAAAGATAAAGGACTCACACACATACACACCAGGGAAATCTGAATAAAAAGGTATCGATGTCAATATCCTGGTAATGATACTTGCACTGCAGTTTCACAAGGTGTTACCACAGTGGGAAACTGGGTAAATCACACGTGAGATCTCTCTGTGTTATTTCTTACAACTGCGTGTGAATCTACAGTTACCTCAACATTGAATGTTTAATTTAAGAAAAGACAACAGCTGTTACTTTTTTTCAAACAGAACTACAAAACTATTATCTCCCTCCACCCAAATTTCTGTGGTGTTCAAATTCCCAGTTGCCTCAAATGTCATAGTTTTTTTTTTTTTGCGGTACGTGGGCCTCTCACTGTCGCGGCCTCTCCCGTTGCGGAGCACAGGCTCCGGACGCGCAGGCTCAGCGGCCATGGCTCACGGGCCCAGCCGCTCTGGGGCACGTGGGATCTTCCCGGACCGGGGCACGAACCCGCGTCCCCTGCATCGGCAGGCGGACTCCCAACCACTGCGCCACCAGGAAAGCCCCTAACTCCGTAGTTTTTTGTAATAGTTTGAATTAGGATCGAAATAAGAGTCACTTGGTTGATAATGTCTCTTAAACCCTGTTAATCTGTAGCCCCCCCCACTTCCTTTGGCTTTACTGCTCCCCTCCTCACCCTCACCCCATCTTCCCTGCAATTTATTTGTTAAAGAAAACAGAATGTTTGTCCTGTAGAGTTTCTCAAACGCTGGATTTTGCATCCTGGTAATCTCCGTATTTCCTATAAATTGGTAATTAGATATAGAGGCTTATTTGCATTTAGAGTATATAAAACATGCACAAGCTTAAAAAAATTAAAATGGTAAAAAAAAAAGGGTATATATTAAAATATGTCAATTATTTTCCACTCCAGTTCCTCGGATGTTTCTCAAGAGGTAGCTGTGCCTTGTGTGTAAATGATCTGGTTTTTTAAAGATGTGAGAGCACCATTGAACAAACATGCCTTTTTCTTGGTAAATTCTAGAATTTGGTCAAAGCCAGCTAAGCACCCAAGCACGTGATCCCAGTTACAGATTCAGATGTGGGTTTCTTTCTTTTTTTAATACCTTTTTATATTTACATACAGTAAAATTGACTATCACTGCTATGCAGTTCAATGAGTTTTAACACATATATCGATTTTACCACAGGATACAGAGCAAATCCATCACCCCAAAAGTTCCCTGTTGCCCCTCTGTAGTCACCCCCTCTCCCTATCCCAAACCCTTACAACCACTGATCTATCTTCTTTCTTTTCTTTTTTTTGGTAATAAATTATTTATTTATTTATTTATTTATTTATGGCTGCGTTGGGTCTCCGTTGCTGCACGTGGGCTTTCTCTAGTTGCGGCAAGCGGGGGCTACTCTTCGTTGCGGTGCGCGGGCTTCTCATTGCCGTGGCTTCTCGTTGTGGAGCCAGGCTCTAGGCGTGCAGGCTTCAGTAGTTGTGACACACGGGCTTAGTTGCTCTGCAGCTTGTGGGATCTTCACGGACCAGGGCTCGAACCCATGTGCCCTGCATTGGCAGGCGGATTCTTAGCCACTGCACCACCAGGGAAGTCCCTAGCAGGCAGATTCTTAATCAATTCGCCACCAGGGAAGTCCCTTCTGTTGTATTTCTTTTTTTAGTAGCTATCCCAGTGGATGTTAAGTGCTTGCTGTATTTTTTTAAACTATCCTCATTTGATTTTTGGTACCAAGGGTAGGCTGGCTTTTTCAGAGAATCTTTTCTTTTTTCTCTATTCTTTGGGACAGTAAACTCTGTGCTAAGTAACATAAAAACTTGCTTCACTCTGTAGGTTTGAGAGAGCTTATCAAAGGAACCATCTGAGCCAGATACCACTTTTTTAGAGCCAGTTACTTGATGGCTTTCTCTGTTTCCTCACTGGTTACTAATATAAGCAGTTTTTCTAACCCTTCTAGAGCCTTTTGAGTCATTTTTATTTTCCTAGAAAATTGTGTATGATACAGAGGGTTCAGACTTTCTTTATACAGATAAATGTCATATGGGATGTTTATCATTCCTAATATTGTCTCTTTGTTTTCTCTTTCTCAATTAGCTTTCCCAGGTGTGTGTGTGTATGTGTGTGTCTTTTTTTTCTTCAAAGAACAAGCTCTTGGATTCTTTCAGAGTTCCTCTGCTTTTCAGTTGTGGAGTGTGTTGCCCTGGGAAGCAGACTTGGGTGGCCCTCCCTCTGGGGTCACAGTGGGGCAGCCTGTGGTCATGATTGAGGGCATGAGCTCTAGAGCCAGATGGTCTGAGTTCAGGTGCTCATTCCTTTACTTACTAGCTATTTGACCTTGAATCGTTATTTGTCTCTGTGTTTCAATTTCCCCGTCTGTGGAATGGGGAGAAAATAGTGCCTACCTCATAAGGTTAATATTAAAGAGTTGATAGTTTTTAAGTGTTTAGAAGAGTGTCTGGCACATAGCAAGCACCATAGTAGCACTTCTTAAATAAATCTAGACTCCCTCCCCTCCAGTTTGAGAGAAGCCTCGTTCCCCCGGGAGCCTCTCCATTCCACAAATATACTTTGTACACGTCCCACCCACCACTAACTGTCTCTTCTTTTGCAGAACCAGCTCTTTGCAGGAAAACAAGCACCTTACTTTCCATTCTGCTGCCTGAGACAGTCACACCCTCCTCACACTTACCCCAGGCCCCCATGGAGAGCTCAGGTCAGTATGGTCCGGGAGAGAGGGGTCTGGTGTGCCTGTTTGCAGAGTGGGGAAGGCCCATCTGGCAGATGAGGTTGCCCCCAGGGCTGGCAGGACCACCTCTACCCAGCGGGGCTGAGAGACCCGCACTCAGCTCCCCAAATGCGAGACCATCTTGAGAGATGGACATCTACACGCTTGTACGAGCCCCAGCTGCCGGCAGATCACTGAGCTGGACATTGGGAGTAATGACAATAATAGCAACATATATTGCCACGCACTTGCATTTATTTAACAGAAATCTCTATGGCACTTACAATATATCAAGTAGTGGGAAAAGCACCTGACAAATGTTAATTCGTTTAGTCTTCATAAAGACCCCATAAGATAGATATTATTATTACTTCCATTTTACAGAAGACGGGAGGGGCTTCCCCGGTGGCGCAGTGGTTGAGAGTCCGCCTGCCGATGCAGGGGACACGGGTTCGTGCCCCGGTCCGGGAAGATCCCACGTGCCGCGGAGCGGCTGGGCCCGTGAGCCATGGTCACTGAGCCTACGCGTCCGGAGCCTGTGCTCCGCAGCGGGAGAGGCCACAGCAGTGAGAGGCCCACGTACCGCAAAAAAAAAAAAAAAAAAAAAAAGAATATGGGAAAGTGAGTAGAAGACAGGTATTGTCCCAAGATCACATAGATATTATATGGTCAAATCGGGATTTGAACCCAGCAATCTAGCTCCAGCATCTGTGCTGTGAATGACTTCTCTACGGGTTGCCTCATGCAGAATATCAGGAGGATTCTGCGAGGTAGGGATATCAGTACAATTGTCCTCATCTTACTAAAAGGGAAACAGGCTCAGAGAGGTTAGGTAATTTGCTCAAAGCTACAGAGCTAGTGAGTGGCAGATCCAGGATTGGAACCCACGTCTGGCTGCTTCCAAAACCTAGACTTTTCTCCCTACACCGTCCTGGGACAACAAGCAGAGATGACCCTTCCCCCAAGATGTGTATCAACTAATGTTCTCCTGGCAAGTCAGAAACCACTCCTCCGGCCACCAGGCATAGACTCCCATGCCGTTGAAGATCCCTGTCCCAGGGAAGAGTAGGGGACACCCCGAGGCAGGCACAGCCACTAGCTTGTTATCATTCCTAAGACAGCATCCTTTCCACACCCCACTCACCCTCAGAGAGCCTCACCCAATCAGAAGAAGCTTCAACCAGTGAATCTTGGTGTCACAAGGTTCCTGGTCACCTTTAACCAGCTGGGGTTTGGGCTGGGAGGATAAGGGTGGGGACAGCACTGTGAAAATCTCCTACTGAACATTTCAAAACCAACTTACTTTGCACTCACTTTAATTACAACAATTAAGACACGTGGGTATCGTGTTTTAGGAAGGGAGGTATACCGATAAAGGTTCTTTGGATACAAGCAATAGAAACCCATATGGTTCATTTAATATTCAAAGAAGAAAAGTGGCTGAGCATTGAAGGAACAGCGGAAGCATCCAGAAAGGGCAGGGAACAGGGTGGATCTGCCACCAGGACAGGAAGAGGGAGGCTCTCTCCACTCCGGGCTGTCACCCACACAAAGGTCACCCAGAGGGACAGAGAGTCCGTTGGCCAGCTTGGTCCCATGCCACTCCAAGGCCAGGTCAAAGCAGGGCAGCTGGGTCACAGTGCCACCAGGATTATAGTGAGCAGGGAAGGCTACAGAGCAAGAAAGACCACCAACATCCAAATGACCCCCTGACCCAAAATCCAGTGGGTGAGAGAAGCATCCCCAAATTAGGATACTGGCCCGAAAACAACTCCGAAAGGGAGTTTTTCCATCAGGACCAGGGACTGCAGTTGTCCTGGCTGGCTTTCCAAATTATAGTTGTTTTTAACTTTTCCCACCTTCCTACAGCCCTTAGAGACCTCTCATCCTAGAGTCAAGAAGAGGGGCACCCGAAAAGTAAGACGTTTATTTGGAGGGCTGCAAAGAGCAATGTTTCAAGGTCACCAAAGGTATTGTTATTTTGCCACTCCTGCAAACAGGGGCAAGATTGCAAACCTTTTTAGAAACATCTGAGCCTTTGTACCACGTGGGGGGATGGTGGGAGTCAGGCATGGGATGGAAGAAAGAGGAGCACGTGAGCGTGTCACTCACTCCAGCCAATGGTGCAACTGGGTGCTGAGCACGTGATTTCAACGAGCAGCTGAGATGCTCAGACAGTGCTGTCTGTTCACCAGGGGATTCTCAGACAAGTCCTCGCCCCTGGTAGGAAGGGCAGTCGGTAAGGTCCAGGTGGTCAGCGTGTTGGGGCCCCATGGGCTCCAGGAAAATGGAGCCCAGCTCAAAGGTCAAGGTCAGGAAAAGGTCACCCTCCAAAATGGAAACTAGTAAACACAACATGTACCACATGACATTCACCGGTTCAGAGCTAAGCTGCCTGCGGTAGTCCAAGGCTGAATTGGAACACACACAAACAAACCATATTCTTCTCAATTGTTTTATGGCTCACCCGGCGTGAGGTAGTGGGACCCCTGGGTTAGGGATTTTATTGTGATTTTAAAGGGAAGGGACCAGAAAGAGTTCATTGGTGTGTTTCCATTTCCATTCCAGGGAGGGGGTTCTGATTCTGACGGCTGATACCCAGAGAGTGGAAAAGGACAGTTCTCCACAACATCCTAGTTTGAGGGAAACATCCCTTGGGAATTATGAATTCATCTCTTTGGTAGTAATTTTATGTCCCCTGTAACCCTCTCGTCTGGGTGGTTCTGTGCAGCGGCTGGAGCAGGCTGAGGGAATTTTAAGTTTGATTATTCCACCAGCTTTCCCCATACTGATGCCAGGGTCCTCTCTGGGCATGTTTGTCGGGGTTCTCCAGAGGAACAGAACCAGTAGGATGTATATACCTATACAGAAGGAGATTTATTATGAGGAGTTGGCTTACATGATTATGGAGGCTGACAAGTACCAAGACCTGCAGTCAGGACAGCCAATGGTGTAAATTCCATTCCAGAAGCCAGCGGGCTCGAGACTCAGGAAAAGCCAGTGTTTCAGTTCAAGTCCAAAGGCAGGGGAAAACCAGTGTTCCAGCTGGAAGGCAGTCAGGCAGGAGGAATTCCCTCTTCCTTGGGGGAGGGTCAGCCTTTTGCTCTATTCAGGCCACCACTGATTGGATGGGGCCCACCCACATTAGCAAGGGCAATCTGCTTTACTCGATCTATCGATTTAAATATTAAACTCATCTAAAACACCACAGACACAATCAAAATAACATCTGACCAAATATCTGGGTGCCCTGTTGCCCAGTCAAGTTGACTCGTAAAATTAACCATCACAAGAGGGTATGGGACAACTTCAAGAAGACAAAGACTGGTCTGCTTGAAAAAAATCTTAGGAGATTTTATTCCTGTCATGGCTGGACCCAAAGAGTGTCAGAACACTGGTGTCTATAAGGGTTACATTTCTAAACAAAGGTTATATCTTTTGCAAACAAGCTAATGGACAACAACAAAAATAATAGTAATAATAATAAACTTTCTCCAATTGTATTCTTTTAAATAAGTTTATTTATTTATTTTTGGCTGCGTTGGGTCTTCGTTGCTGCGCTTGGGCTTTCTCTAGTTGCGGTGAGTGGGGGCTACTCTTCGTTGCAGTGCATGGGCTTCTCATTGCGGTGGCTTCTCTTGTTGCGGAGCACGGACTCTAGGTGCGCAGGCTTCAGTAGTTGTGGCTCATGGGCTCTAGAGCACAGGCTCAGTAGTTGTGGCGCACGGGCTTAGTTGCTCCGCGGCATGTGGGATCTTCCCGGACTAGGGATCGAACCTGTGTCCCCTGTGTTGGCAGGTGGATTCTCAACCACTATGCCACCAGGGAAGCCCCTAATTGTATTCTTTTAAATCTCCTCCCACCACCGTAAGAGCCAGGAGTATCGCCAGGGAGGGGCCATCCTGACCCTGTGACTTAATTCAGGGACATTTGTCCTCTGTGAACTGAGCATCTTGTCACTTCAGGGCTTCTCTAACAGATCAGTTACTCATATCTCCAAACTTATCTAATTCTCACTGAATTAGATTAGTTCTGTAATCCTGTACCTTAGATTCTCCTGGGGAGATATTTTTAAAAGTTGATGATTGGGCCCCACCCTCAGATATCTGATTTATTTGGTTTGGGGTGGGCTCTGCATTGGTATTTTTTTAAATCTTTCCAGGTGATTCTAATATGAGCCAAGGGTGGGAAGTAGGGGAAAAGCAAACATCTAAGAGGAGGTTGGGGAGAGATTTGACTGTCTAGGATCGCAGGACAATGGACAGCTGACATTGCCAAGTCCTGGGTCAGCTTTGAGTGGCCGGAAGTAGAGGAGCAAACCCTGAACTATGGGTGTCCTGCCACAGCAGGACCCTGTCAGCCTTTGTTCTCCCTTCCTTCCTCCCTATTGTCTCTTTAGCTGTAATAACATCTACCCTGGTTGGAGAGCGGGGAACCCTTTTCCAGGCAACTTTATCAGGGGCGTTTTTTTCTGCATTCAAGCCCCAGGCACACATAGGTAGACACGCGCTCACAGTCTCACCTGGGTGTCCCCTCTTCCCTTTCCCCAGTAAAGAGGTGAATGGTCACAAGTAAGATGACAGCTTTAGAGGAAGTGCATTTTGGCAAGCAGAAAGCTCTGCTCCAGCAAAAAGCTCTGTGACCTTGCGAAAATCGCCTCTCCCCTCTGAGCCTCATTTCCCCCTCCGTGAAATGGGAAGAGAGAGAGCCAGCCTCCGAGGTCCCTCTGGGTCTGACCTTCTGTGGTTGGAGAGGCGATATGGGGTGACTTTCAATCTGGATTCCACAAAACAGGGAGAACAGTAATTGTTCTGGCAAACTCACAGGGCTCTGCTCAGAATCCAGTGAGACAACACACACAGTTTGTGTGTCCCTGAGTCAGAGAACAGTGGCTGCCGTAACAGATGACCCCAGTGTCAGTAGATCAACACAACAAATGCTTCTTACTCTTGTCACCACCCAATCTGGGCTACAGTCTTTCAGGGACAGAGGCTTCTTTCCTCTCAGGGCACCATCATCTTCCACATATATATTCCAAGCTCATGGAGGATAGGGTGGAGGGTTTTATGGCCACGCCTGCAGGTGGCACATACCACCTCCACCACGTGCCATTGGCCAGAACTCAGTCACATGGCTCCTGTGAAACAGCAAGGGAGTCTGGGAAATGTAGTCTTCTCATCTACCTGCGACAAAAAGGAACTTGGTTTGATGAACACGTACCGTTGTCTTGCTGCGCCTACGTAAGACTCTCTACACGTGTACCATTCAAGTGCTATTTATTTTATTATTTTTTTTTAATGTATTTATTTTTGACTGCGTTGAGTCTTTGTTGCTGCACGTGGGCTTTCTCTAGTTGTGGCAAGCAGGGGCTACTACTCTTCGTTGCGGTGCGTGGGCTTCTCATTGCGGTGGCTTCTCTTGTTGCACAGCATGGGCTCTAGGCATGCGGGCTTCAGTAGTTGTGGCGCACAGGCTTAGCTGCTTTGCGGCATGTGGGATCTTCCCGGACCAGGGCTCGAACCTGTGTCCCCTGCGTTGGCAGGCGGATTCTTAACCACTGTGCCACCGGAGAAGCCCTCAAGTGCTATTTAGATGTTAGGTATTAATAGTAATCTGGATACCTGATAGTTATATCCTATTCCTGGATGGAGGGGTGGATAATGAATGTTATTTATTTAGTGGGTGTTCTGGACCAAGAATGCGGTTAGACATTGCATATCATGTATAAACGACCCTGAGATACTTGAGGCACGAGAAATATTATTTCTTTGGCTTAATCAAATCAAATCCAGCTTCAAGCCCTTGTTTTCCAAGGTCCGTACAAATTCCAATGTCATTCACTTGCGGTACCCCCCTCCTCTCCTTGGGATCCTGTGAGAAGGCCAGGGGTTACAAAGTCTGCATGATGGGAAGTGTCAGTGGTCTTCAGTCCACTATGGCTACAGCCCCCAGAACAGCTTGCATGGTCCGTAAGGAGACAGGGGGCTCCTTTGGGGACATTCTTGTGCTCTGGCAAAGGTGGCCCAGGAGACCACAGCAGTGGCACTCAAGCACACAGAGTTTAGTGCTTAGCTGCCCTCATCTGAGATCTTTGCCACCACCGTTCAGCTATGTCCCAGCCAACCCTGGTCTTCCTCCTTCCTGGGTCCCCATAACCCTCGTACCCTCACAGTCTTGGGAATCCAACCTTCCACCCTTGAATCGCCACTCCCCTCTTTAACTAAAAGCAGCAGCCTTCACCCCCATCCCTTGGAGACAATCCAGCTTGATCGTCTCAATCAGACAGCCAGGGGTCTCAAAGTCAAGGGGCTGGGGAGAGGATGTAAGTGAGGGAAACAAGGAGAGTGACCACTCTGAAGCCCTAGGGGAGCTGTGCCCTGTCTCAAGCGGCAGCTGCTCCCCAGCCCCTGTCACTGTCATATGTAAGAAGAACGCACGCCCAGTGTCGACAGACTTTCAGGAGATGCCAGAAATCCGAACTTTGATGCAAAATCTCCTGATTTGTGAATGTTGGCAGCTAGTTCATTTTTAAAATTTTTTCCAAGACACTCTACAAGCCCAAACAAGACACGTCTGCAAGCCAGATGTGGACCAAAGCCTGAGAGTTTGTTCCAGCTGCCCAGACTTTTGAAAATAAAGTTTATTGGGGGTTGTCTCCCGGGGCTACTGGCAGAGTCTAACTTCTCCATTTTTTCTCTGAAACATAAAAACTTAACTCCCTCTGCAAAGCAGGAGAACCTAGGGCTCGGAAGACAAAGGTTTGGCTGCCCTTCTAATGAGGGGGCAGGGAGGAAATCACAGATATCACAGTTTTAAGTCTTTTGTGTAGTCCATGGCGGGAAGGTGGGCAGAAGAAGGGAGGGGAGAAGGAAGAAAGAAGGAAAGAAGAAATAGGACATAGCATTATTTTTTAATAACCCACCCTGCGTTAACTCATTTATTTTCATGCCAGGTGGAGCTCGGTAGATGGAAGGATGGCTTGGGACAAGACTTCTTGCCAGGCTAAATCATTTCCTTGCTAGTTTTGGGAGACGCTGCACTGCCCAACAGGGTGGCCGGGTGGGCAAACGTGCGCTGTAACACCTGCCCACTTCCTGCCCGCTCTGAGCCTGAAGGAGACTCAGATTCAGACCTGGACCTGGTCTGGGCAGGGGAACAAGTGAGAGGCAGGAGGAAAATGAGGGTTTCAGAGATGCTGGGTGGCCCCAGCAGACGTACAAGGGCCCACGCCAGAGCTATGGAAGGGCCAGTCCATGAGCACCAGGGCATGAGGTGCCTTGACCTAAAGAAATTCTAACTCCTGGGCTGCAACCTGCTGGTTTTTTAGATTTGTCCTCTCTACCCTACCTATTTCCAAAGGAATCTGAGGCAATTAAGATATATGTTTAGTAGAACATGAAGCAAACGCACCCGAAAAGGAGCAAAGGAGAGAGGTCTCTGTCACTTGAGATGAGCTGATTTTTGAGACGGGGCCCCAGTTTGGCTGTAAGTTTCCTGACCGCCAAGGCAAAAGGGGAACCTCTGAGGCGTGTGGTTTGTACTGTCTGACAACAGGAGACTGCACCCTCGCCTGTAAAAACAGCCTCTTGGTTGGAGCTGATCATAAAGGGGAATTGATGGTACAGGGAGTGTCTCCCGTACTTCCTGTGTTGGTCCAGATCCTCTAAGAAGCAGATAGCGAGACAAGATTAGACATGCAAGGCTTCATGTGGGGAAACACCTGTGGGACAGAAAATGGAGACGGAGGGAGCTGGTGAGAGCTGGGAGAGCGAGCGCCCAGACGGTGATGAAAATCCAACTCTGAGAGAAGGAGGAAGGGTTGGGTGGAAATGTGCTAGACTGACGGATGGGTCTTGGGTTGGGCAATCCCTGAGCCACAGGGTCAGCCGCCTACAAAGCTTCCCGAGCTGGCTTTAGAATTCCTGCTGCTGCCCCTATTGGCTGGGAAGTGTGGCCTCGGCAGGAGGCGATGGATTTCACAGCCCAACAGCACAGAGCTCCTTGGTTCCTCACACTCGTTGTAGCGGGAGATCAGTGAGGTGCATTCTCACGGCTACCGTGCTCTCCAAGTGTCAGTTACTGATTCGCGTACCCACCTCCACAGCTCTGCAGTGTCAATGCCCTGCTGTTAAAGAAAATAATTATTTTGACACTTGTTAAACCCTAAAGAAGACTTTATTCAAGATTATTGCAATGGAGGAGAGAGATGGGCCTGTGCTCTGAATAAGGCAAAGACAGCTGGGGATTTACAGCCAACAAACAGAGGGAGGGGTCAGTAGATGGAAAATTCCTAAGAGGGGACCTCAGGGGCGGGAGATTCTTACTAAAGTGACCTAGCAGGGTTCTTGCCGGACACAGGTCAAGAACTTACACATCAAAGGTGGGGAATAGAGAGCTTGGTCAGATATCAGGGAGAGGGACTTCTATCGACTGACAGCAGGATCCTTGCTAAAACTGGGCTTGGAGACCAAAGACAGGACAGGGGCTACGCTGAGGGCCTAGTGGAGAACAGGGCTCCGAGGACCCCGAGAGAGTTCTTGTCACCTCCTGGTATCTATCTGATATGTTTCTTTAAATTGACTTTAAATTTTAGCTTCATACTAGTTGAGGAACTAGTTATATATTTTTTTCTATACATTAAAATAAGTGCATAATTACTCAAATTTTAGAATCATCTGTGTACCATCTAAAATTGTCTCACATGTCACTGGCAATATACGTACCGCACTCTGGGGAATGTGGAGTTTACAAAGAACAGAGAAATGCCGATTGAAAGGCTGTATTGCAGTCCTGGCCGGGATGCAGGCTGCCAGCTCTAAGTTGATTACTTCCGGGCACCTCTTGAGGCTCAGAGAAGACGCTAAGGACATTCTCAGGGAGAGTGGAGGTGGGAGCGAGGGTAAGGCCAGGGGCTCCTGGCCTCAAAGCTTCCCCACCCTGCTGCCCAGATGTGGACCTGGACCTCCAGCGGAGCGTGCGCGCTGTGCTCCGAGAGCTCAGTGCCCAGGCCCCTGCCCTGCCGAGCAACCAAGGTAAGAGCCGGCAGGCACCGTCCGCTCTCTCTGCTTCCCCCACCCCAGCCCAGCCAACTCCGCCCACGTGTTCTCGCGAAGAAAGCGCCCCAGCCTGGAGCTCACACAATGAGGGGCTTCCAGCCAAGCCCCCGTCCTCCTGGAAATCCTTGGAGCCTGAAGGACCCAGAAGGTCTTCTCTGCACCCTGGCTCACCCTCCAGGGACTGTGGCACAGCCCACCGGGGGTCTGCCGCCCTCTTTCTTAACCGCCTTCTCCAACTTGCCTTGCAAATAAAATCCCCTGGCACTCCAGGCCCGCATGACTCCCAGGAACGTGGCTTGGGGTGCTGAGCTGTAAACATCGCTGCTCCAGAAGACACGTGCACAGACCTGTCCCCGCTAGCGTCCCGCCTCCCTCCTTTCTGCCCTGGGAATTCACCGCTCATGGGGGCTGCAGATCAGAGAAACCTCCCCCCGCATTGGCGCGGAGCCCAGCACCTGGCAGTGGGGGCGGGGGTCAGACCTGGGACTCCAGGGCTCAGAGTCCTGCTCAGAGGGGTCTCCTTTCAGAGGCCCCCCTCCCCCCTGGCTGGGCTGGACACCCCTTTCTCCTGACCCAGGCATGTGGAGATGGTCCCTGCACAAGAAGGTCGAGCGGGATCCTGGTAAGAGTCCGGCACTGGTCCGCATACTGCTCAGAGAACTGGAGAAGGTGAGTCCTCGGGCTTCGGGCAGGGGGCAGACAGGGGCGAGAGGAAGAGAGGCCGTTCCCGCTGGGGACTTGGGCCCATCCACCCCGTGTCTCACACACTCTGGTCGTTTGATTTCTACCGTATTTCTCCCTCTCCAGTACTTTGCTATAAGCAATTTTATCTTTACGTTGACTCCCACTCTTTGACCCGAGTTAACGTCTTTCAAAAAGGATCTCTACGACACGACCGTAAATGGAAAACCCGTATCACTGGACAGAAATGGAAAGTACCTGTAAACGTAAATGCCTAACTACTGAAAATTTTCAAAATTATCCTCGTAATTACCCTCCACACCACCCAGTGCTCTACGTTTGGGAAACGCTGCACTCAGGGGAGCCTCCAAGCTGGCGCCTCACCTGTCGCTTTGCTACCAGCTCCTGCCCTGAGTCAGTGCCGCCCCTCCCTCAGGGAGTTCCCTGCACCCCTCCCACACGCCCTCACACCTGGGCTCCCGCACCTGTGCCCCCCACCCCCGCTCTTCTACCAGGGCAGGCTGTGGCCCTTTTCCACTCCCCTCGGCCTGCTGGGACACTGCCTTCCACCACATCTCCCGCTAGGATGTGGCGAGACCCCTGCGACCCCCCGCACCTGTGCGCCCCATCCATGTCCTGTGATCTCCTGTTTTCCAGGCAGAAAGTGAGGACGCCCGGCATGTCATCATTCCCTTGCTGCACACTCTAATGTATGTGCTCACTAAGGTGAGCGGGGACTGAGGGTGAAGGGGGTCGGGGTGACCCACGGGTGACGGGGCTGGACACTCAGGAGACAACCAGTCTCTGTCTGGTGAGCGAGCCTAGAGGAGCTCGAGGAGCACCTGCCCCTAACTGGCTTCTCCCCATAGCCCTGCCCTCGCCCTGATACACGAAGAGATGAAATTGGGGAGGTAGTGGCGGTAAATTCGCAACCCCGACAGAGCAGAAGGGCTGCGAGGGGAGTTGATGTGCTGGCAAAACAGGGTGGGGATGAGTTTCCATCTTGAGAAGCCTGAACATGGTGTAGGAGGGGAGATGCCTTAGAGATGCTGGGAGAAGAGGCTGAAGGTGTAGATTTGGGAGGGAAGTGTGAGCCCAGGTCTGGCTGCTCTCCCCGCCCCCCCATCACCCCGCACCACCCAGGACCCTGCGAGACCTGGGCTCCGGGCACCCTGATTCCTCCGTCTCACCCAGGCCACGGGCATCACAGAGGAGCTCCACCGGAGAACCTATGCCTTTTGCACGAAGTTGCTGACCCTGCCCGCCCCCTACTGCACCATCGCCCTGGACTGCGCCATAAGGCTGAAAACGGAGACGGCCGTCCCAGGTAAGAGCCACTCCAGCTCTGCCCAAGGTCTTGCCTTCCTCTCCAGGATTCCAGGGAGCTCAAAAGCCCCAGCACCTTCTGGGAAAGTAGGGAATGGGGGTCAGAGCCTCAGATGCTGGTTGGCTGAAGTGGTCTGCCCCGCAGGGACGCTGTACCAGAGGCTGGTCATTGCCGAGCAGAACCTGACGAGTGAGCTGTACCCCTACCGGGAGAGGTGAGTGGCCCCAGCGAGGGTGCCGCCCGCAGGACAAGTGAGGAGTCTGCGTGGGGAGCATCCCCTCCCATCCATGGCGTTTGTCCAGCAGCGGGCCGTCCTCAGGGTGGAGAGGGCGTGTCCTTCCCTGGAGATCCCTGAAAGCAGTTAGGACTTTCTTCCTGGGCTGGATTCAGAGCTCGCCCGCTCACATGCAGAACGTGGACACGAGCACCGGGCCATTCTGCAGATCCATGGTTCCACCTCCATTCTGCCCTTGGCCATGGTGTTGCACCAAGCAGCCAGAGGCACCTCTAGAATATCAGTAATTCAGGCCACAGTCACACCATGAGATCTGGGGTCTTTCATCTGTGTGTGTGTAAGACTGAGGACACGTCCACTGCTCGTGCTGGGGAGAGAGGCTGATGGAGTCGGGGGGGAAGCAGGGGGTGCGTAGCCTCCTGCCCTGCAGGTACCTCTGCTCGCCTGGTACTGAAAGGTGTAGCCTGGGGCTCTGTGTTCGTGGAGGGTGCAGGGAGGGGAAGGGATCCAGACGACTTGGCATGGGAGAGGTTGAAATGACAGTTGAGTACGGAAGAGAGGGTGGGTGAGGTTGGTTTTCTGCTGTGATGAGGGGGATGAGAGAAGAAGGGGCTCACTTAGGGTTCAGAGCTCCTTTCGGCAGGAAGGATTTAGGGTCCCTCCTAGAGGGCTACGGGGTCAACGGGCCACGACACTGAGGGAGGGAGGGGCATTTCAGCTGGAACTTACCTAGACATGAGAGGGACCCAGAGGGACCAGCTGCCCCCCTGGAAGGGCCGTGCCTGCTCTTCTTTGCCGCAATCCCCACCACTCCCTAGTGTTGTCCCCCAATAGAATTTTGAATTTGAGGCTCCTGTTTTTGGAGGAAGTAAATAACTTGGGGGTGGGGGGTGGCGGGTGCTGCAAGGCTCTGAGGGTGGCCCTTCTCCCCGTGGTCCTCGTCATCAGCTCCCGGTCCCCCCACCTTTGCCCTCAGAGTGTTCCTCTTCGTGGATCCTGAGCTGGTGTCTCCCTCCGTGTGCAGTGCCCTGCTGCTGGAGATTGAGGCGGCCCAGGGGCAGCAGACACCAGAAGCCTGCATGCGCCACGTGGTCTCCCACGCCCTGCAGGCGGCGCTGGGGGAGGCCTGCGAGGCAGGTGTGCTGCAAAGGAAGCTTCAGGTAAGGTCACTGCCCTGCCCCCCCATACCAGCGCTCACTCTCCTGGGCTTCCCCCTTCTCCTGTTTCCACATCACCTTTTTCCCCAAACCAAAGATAAAGACACATTCACTAAGGAAAATTTGCGAAACAATGCAGGAGAGCCAAGAAAGAAAATAAAACTCACTCACACCCCTCTACCCACACACATTAGCAATTAACATTCGGTATGTTTCCTGAATAATATCGACAGTGATCATCACAAGAGCCACTGTTTATTGAACGTCTGCTGTGTTCCAGGCACCGTGTTCAACACTTTACAGGTATCACCTTAAAAAACTCTCACCACAGCATTGTGAAATGGATGTACTTACCAAAACAAAGGCGCAGAGAAGCCGATAACCTACCTGTGGTGACACAGATAGGAAGTGGCTGTGCCTGGATTTGAACCCAGGTCTCTCTGACTCCAAGCCTGTGTTCAGTCGCCTTCCAGCCCCATCCGCAGCCCCACTCCTTTTTAACAACTGAGCTATCAGACTCTGTATACGGTTTATATACTGCCTCTCTATGTGCATAAATATAATACCTATTTCTCCTTGCCACTGGAACTATGCCGTATGGAAATATTTTCCTTGGAAAACACGTGCTTCCGCTGGCGCAGAGAATTCTCTCTCGTGAACGTGCTGTTATTTCTTTATCCCCGGCTCCTGTTGCGGGCATTTAGTTTGTTTCCAACACTTGCCCACCTATTATTTCCTAGCTTTTCTCTCTGGCTCAGCCTCACCCCTGTCCACAGCCAAGACTGCAGCAGGTTGCAGATTCTCTGGCCGCCGTGGCCCCAGGCGCTGGATTTCTTGGGTGGGGGAGGATGCCAGTCGGAGTCTGCACAGTAGGCGGAAAGGTGCCTGCCCTTCGGGAAGGGGGGTCGGAGGGTCGCTCAGGGCTGTGGTGCCGTAGGAGGGGCCGGCTCCAGAACGGGGCGTGCCCTTGAGGGGTCCACGATCCCCTGCCCGTCCTGCCCCAGGAAGTGGGTGTCTGTCCTTTCTCCAGCCCGAGTCTCAGGACCTGCTTTGCTCATCAAAATGCACTGGAGCCGTTGGTCTTCCTTCTCTTGTTTCCATCTGGGATTCTCCACACCCTGAGCCCTAGGTCTTGGATCCTTCCTTTGATGGGTGTCTTTTATGTGCGGCTGGGTTCCTTCTTTTTTCTTTTTTTTTTGCGGTACGCGGGCCTCTCACTGTTATGGCCTCTCCCGTTGCGGAGCACAGGCTCCGGACGCGCAGGCTCAGCGGCCATGGCTCACGGGCCCAGCCGCTCCGCGGCATGTGGGATCCTCCCGGACCGGGACACGAACCTGTGTCCCCTGCATCGGCAGGCGGACTCTCAACCACTGCGCCACCAGGGAAGCCCTGGGTTCCTTCTTAAACCATGTTGGTCGTTTTCTGTCATTCCTTTTCTCTAAAAGGACCATCCCCACCATTCCTTTGTGGTTGCCCACCTGCTTGGATCCACTGAGGGTTCTTGACTCCCTTCCCCCATGCCGCCATCCGGGACATCCCTCCTTCCATAACAGCCCCTTTGGGGGCTCACAGCACACAGACGCGTGATGGAGGAATGCCCCTCCCCGCCGGACTCGTACCTAAGCCCCAGGCTGGTTTTAGCACAGGCACCTATGGCCCCTAATGTGTCTCATGTGTCTGTCCTAACGTGGGCTACTGTCCCCTCTCCCTGCACTTGGCCGTGGCTCTCGGGAAGGGGGGAGGGTAGTCGCCTTCCTGACCAGAGTTTGCCAGCTGACCCGGCAGCCCCTGTGTGGCCACCTGCGTCTCTGGAGATTGTTTCTGCCTCACCAAACAGCCCATGGTCAAGGCGCCATTTTCACGCAACAATGGCAAACATGTAAGTGTTGCAGGAAGGGGGACCGCTTCCAGGGCCTGAGAGTGGGCTCTTGTCTAGCACTCGGAAATGAATTGTCCGAGGAGACACACGTGCTGACAAAGCGAGAGACTTTATTGCGAAAGGGCTCCCGGGCGGAGAGCAGCAGGGTAAGGGAACCCAGGGGAACTGCTCTGCCACGTGGCTCGCAGTCTCGGGTTTTGTGGTGATGGGGTTAGTTTCCGGGTTGTCTCTGGCCAATCATCTTGCTTGGTCCATAGTCTGACTCAGGGTCCTTCCTGGTGGCGTATCTCTCAGCCTAGGTGGATTCCACTGCGAAGGATTCTGGGAGGTTGGTCATCTCCTCCCTCTTTTGGCCCCTCCTGAATTCTCGGGACCTCCTGTTGTGAGATAGCTCAGGCAAGCGGTGATCATCGAGCCTGGCCCAAGTGAGTGGTTTTGGTCAACAGTTCCCAAACATCTTAAGCGCATTGATTTTTGTTTCTCAGTGATGCGGACATTAGAGGATCCCCAGCCTCACTCCGTCCCCGAGTTGGATGTGGCTGGAGTTCAGGGGTTGGCTTGGGAGTGAGGCTGGGCTGGGTTTGAGGGCATCAGGAATGGGGCAGGATTGGGAGGTGCTGGGTCAAGAATGGGGTGGGGTTCAGGGCTGAAATTAATGGGTCTGATGCGTGCACTACTTCGCTATAGAAGAAAGAAATGTTGAAAGTGAAAGCTGTATTTTTTTAAACATAGTCAAAATCTTATGCACCCTCCGCCACCTCTCTTTATGTGGAGCTCACGGCTCTGAGTCTCCATGTTTGTGAAAAGAGAATTGGGGCGGGGGTGGGGAGGGACCAAAGAAGAGCCAGGAGAGACCCAGGGAATGCGTCACTGATCTGAAGTTAGAGACCCTCGGAAGCTTGGAGTTAAGGGGTCCTCAGTGGTCCCCCCGGCACCCCCTCTCCCCTTTTGGGTGCTGGGGCTCCTAGACCTCAGCCCGGCCTGGGGCTCCCCGCCCCCTGAGACCCCAGCCTCCTTATCTGGAATTCTGCTTGAGGGGTGTCGTTCCCAGTCATACCTGCTGGCTCGAGGGCCGGTGGGGCCTGGGAGAAGTGGCCCAGCCAACCACGGTCTGGTGGGTAGGCCTTTTCTAGCCACCAGCCCACATCCTGTCTGCTGAGGGCCTGGTCCGAGGCCCAGTTAGGAGGTGGGGGGCGTAGATTGGTCTCCCTTCGTGTCCACAGGATCTGACAAGGTCTCGAGACTGGGAGGGCGGCCTGGGACAGCCCAGCCCTCGGACCCTCTGCTCTGTGTTCCGGATGCTAGAGACGGTGTCCAGGTGGGGCTGCCCCGTGGCAGGTATCCACATGACTCGACCCTTCACTTCCTTTAAACTTTTAGTCAAAAGTCACCTTTCAGTGAGGCTCCTCTGGTCACACTGTCTAAAACTTCAGCCCCTCCCCCAGATTGCACATCCTCCTCCCCTGCTTTATTTTCTTTTCATCACTTTACTGTTATTTATCATACTATAAATTTCACTTATCTTGTTTATTATTTCCCCCCCCCCCCACACACACACACACAAAGAGATCCACTATAATATAAGCTGCATGCAGACAGGAATTTTTGTCTGTTTTGTTTACTGCTGTACTCAAGCACTTAGAACAGTGCCTGGAACCTAGTGGGTACTTGATAACTATTTAATTAATTCACTTATAATCAATTTATAAAATGAAGCAACAAGACGAGATGGTCCCCGTGGCCCCTTCCAACTCTGATTCCCTCTAATTGCTCGTGTTCATTCAGCAAATATTTACTGGAGCCCTAGCTAGTCAGAATGACCCACTCTCCCTCAGCCCAGGAAGTTAAGACCCTGCTCAGCGGACCCCTAGCACAAAAAGGAGATCAGAGCAAGCCCTGCTGTGCCTGCCCGTGTCACTCGTTTGGGCCCCGCATCCTCAGTCATGAGCTGGGATTAGCTGGTGGTGAGTGGGGGTGAGGGGACACAGCCAGAGAACAGTGATCCAGGGGAGTTCTCAAGGTGTCCGAGAGGTACCCATGGAGACAGTAGCCTTCGGTGCTGGAGAGCATGGTGAAACTCAGAGAGTGAGAAGCTCTTCAAAACCTGTTTGCGTTAAGGAGAAAGGCTCAGCTTGGTGCTTTACCCTTAACCTCTTGAATGCTTGCTAATCTGCCTTTTTTTAAAGAAAAAGCAAGCTTCCAGCTCTAAAGCCTTGGCAGGCCATAGTACCTGGCTACAATGTAGTAATAGAGTTTTGTGATCATTATTTTCATCTTAGTGATTTTCTGTTTATGACAAGTGACACTAGCCATTTTACTTAGAGCAGCAATATAAAATTTGCTTTTGAAATAGTTTTGAACCAAATAAGTGCAATGATTTAAAGAAAAATAATGACTTATAGGTGGTATGTCAAGGCAGTATAGGAGCGACAGACGTTTAGGAAATGTTCAACAAATATTTATCGAGCACTTACTATGAGCCAGCAGACGTTCTAGGTGTTGGGGATGCAGCTGTAAATGAAACAGACAAAACCGCTACCATCCTGAGTTTACATCCGAGTGATGGCAGAACAGTGATCCAGATACTTAGTGACATCCCAAGGAGGGTGGGCGCCAGAGGGCATCCCTGCCCCCCAGGGTTCCCAACATTGCCGGGCACCAGCTGTCCCCCCACACCACGGTGTGAGGGGCCGAGGGGACCCCCCGCTGCAGGCGGCATCGGGCAACAGCTATGGCAGGGCAGGAGCGGAGCCCTGGACGTGGGAAGGCCTTCATGGGGAAGCTCCTGCCGGAGTCCCGGGCAGAGGGGAGGTGCCACTGGGCTCTCCGTGCACCTGCAGGCTTGGCGTTGGAGCAGGGGTGGGTGGGTGCAGAGCCGGAACTCAAGCTCTGATGCTCCTCCCCGGCAGACCAGCTCCCGCCGCGCCCTGGAGCACTATTTCCACGCCGTGGTGGCAGCCGTGGAGCAGATGGCCAGCGAGCCCAGCCCGAGCCGGGAGGGCCACCTGGAGAGGCTGGAGGAGATTTACTGCTCGCTGCTGGGGCCGGCGGCGGCCGCCAGGGGGCGCTGCGGCGGTAAGCGTCAGGCGCGGCGAGCTGCGGTCCGGGTACCCTGCAGGGGGCGCCAGAGACCAGCGCTGTACCTGCTCAGAGTCTGCGCGCGTGGCTGAAGCGGGGTGGGACACGCAGCGGCTCCCAAGAGCTTGAATGTCCCGGGCTAATTAGAAGGTGGGTAATTAGGGTCATGATAACAGCTGACACCTACTGGGCACCTACTATACCCCAGTTGCTGTTCTCAGCAGTTTACATATATTAAATCAATTAATCCTCACAGTAGACTAATGAGGTAGAAAGCATTAACCCCATTTTGCAGGTGAGAACACAGAGTTAGAAAGAGGCTATAAATCTTGCCCAAGATCACCCAGTGAGTAAGTAGCAGAGCTGAGATTCAAACCCAGACTGTCTAGTTCTTAACCACCATACTATAGTAACCAAGGGATCCAATGGTCCACAGATCCCCTAAAGAGCATCTGAGTCTACATCACTTACATCTGGTCTCACAGATTTTTATTCCAACGCTTCCTTTCTGCTTGCCTTTTTATAAGACAATGCCATACACTGATGGGAAGCAAGCCCGTGTGTGTTGCAGAAACTCCAAAGAGCCGAGAGAAGTGTCTGGAACATATATTTTCTGGCTACTGGAGGACGGTTCTGATTTGTGTCCTGTTTCATGGCCGCTCAAAGCACCCGTGGAGTTTGTCAGCCTGCATGCCCCGAACACACGGTGCACCCATAGGTACACAGCACTTGCCTGAGGACTGGAAACCACGGGCAGAGGCCAGTGTGCCGGCCCTTCCTGGGCTTGACCTCGGCAGCCCAGGGAGGGTGGAGACTGCAGAAGTCAGGGTGAGGCAGGCAGGTTGGGCACCTGCTTAAAACTTCCTCCTTCTCAGCCTCCTCTTATTTTGCTTTAATATTCTACACTGCCTCTGATTGCCACATGGAAATGTCTGTTCATGAAGCCTCTCCCCTCCCAAAGCTGGGCGAAACCCTGAGGCAAATCTGGCTTTGCTCTCCTTGGGTACCACTTGCTAACTCAGCAGTAAATCTGCGTGGGCAGGACAAGACCACTCTGGGCTGCCCCCACCATCCCAGACACATCCAGGCACCTGCCTCCCGCCCAGACTTGCCCTGCGCATCTTAATGGCCAGCCAGCACCCCCGTTGAGCCCCTGCTACTGGGGGGCAGCATGGGACAGTGGTTATGGGCACCGTGTCATGGGTAAAAGCATGGACTCTGTAGCCGGGCTGCCTGGGCTCAAATTCTGGCTCTGCCACTTACTGTGTGACCTCAGGCCAGTTACTTAACCTCTCTGTGCCCCTGACTCCTCCTCTATAGTGAAGATAATATTACCTGTGCCCCAGGGTCGCTGGTAGGACCCGGTGAGATGATAGCACTGTGGGCACGGTGAGAACAGTAGTAAGTGTTCAGTGACCGTGGGTTGCTCTCCCCTAAGGAAGCTTGCAGCCTTGTTCAGAAGGGAGCTGTGCTATGTGGAAGTTAAATCCTAAGGCTACATGTTAGGTGTGCCCAGTGTGCAGCCAGTAAGGTCTGCGGAGGGGATGACTCCCAGGCTGGAGTGTCAGGAAGGCTTCTGGAAGCAGGAGACGGGGGTTGGTTGGCCCTGCTCTCTCCCCTGGATGCAGGCTTCCTGCTGCCCTTCGTACTTGGCCGTGACTCTTTTCAGCACCAGGAGCAAACATTAATTGAGCATCTACTGTGTGCATGCTCCTGGAGGAGGCCCTGAGAAATACGGAGGCCTTTCCCCTGGTCTGCATGTGGCCAGGATGTCTCTGAACAGTCGGAAAGGCAGCATGGCTGCAGCGGGGCTGGGGGAGGGAGAAAAGGTTGGGAATGATGCAGTGAGCTGGCTTGTGAAGGGTCTTGAAGGCCCAGCTAGGAAGTTTGTAGGAAACTGTGAGCCGCTAGGCATCCTTGGGCAGGTGTTAGGCCCTGGATGAGCTGGTGGTGGAAGAGAGGCAGAGGAACTCGACAGGGCCAGATACGGGAGGGCGAGGGTCTCTGCCACCCACCCCCACAGGCCCCACACAGGAGCTGGGGGTGGGGAGAGGGCAGAGGAGAATCCCACAGTCCTCTCCTCCGTGGTCTCCACAGCCTGTCCTTCAGGTGAGCCCCCCCAGGACCGGCTTCCAAGCATCCCTCTGCCCAGCCCCCATATCACCTTCCACCTGTGGACCAATGAGGAACAGCTCTGTAAGTGCAGTGCCTTTGACCCCTCTGGGGGGAGCGGGCTGGAAATAGTGGTGTATGCGTGTGTGCATGTGTGTGTGTGTGTGTATGTCTTTTGGTGTGTGTGCAGGTGTCTTTGTGTGTCTGTGTCTACATGTTTGCGTCTGTGTGTGCACTGTGTGTGTCTATCTCTATGTATATTTATTGTGTATCTGTGTGTATGTCTACGTCTGTGTCTCTGTGTGTGCCTGTGTGTATCTTTGTGCGTCTCTGTTGTGTCTTTGTGTCTGCCTGTGTATCTGCTGTGTGTGTGTCTGTGTGTGCTCCTTGTTCCCTGAGTTGTTTGCAGCATCTGAAATGAGAATACATTTGCTCGATGTCAGAACACTCCGTGCATTAGCCACTGGCCACATGTGTCTAGAAAGCGTCACATGCCATGATGATGCAGACAGACAATACGCATCCCCAAGAAGGAGGCAGGCACAAAAAAGTTATGGTTTCCAGAGCAGGAGGGGGCCCACACTTCCCCTCCACGCTGATGTCTGTCCCCCAGTCCCCCTGGCTCTTCTCAGGGGAGGGGGGAAGATAGAGCGGCAGGTTGTGGTGGGAAGTGCCAGACTGGTGAACCGGATTCAAGGCCCACGTGTCCTTTCACGTGCTGGGTCACGCTAGACGTCAGTTCCCTGGGGGCCTCAGTTTCCTCAGGAGCAATAAAATGAAGGTCAATTAGAAAAGCCAGGAGCTGATGCTCTGTTATCTGTGTCCCGGGGGAAACTATGGGGCCGCTGGAGAATGGAGGATGCTAATGAGCAAATGTGGAGAAGAGGGCTCTAGAGTCAGCAGGCACTGCATTAAGCTACAGGACTTCTCAGAGCCTTTAAGATGTTTACTTTGACAGGAGTGTGTGGGGTTCTTAGTCTCTGTTGGCCACAGAACCCCTGTTCCTTCACGGAGCATCTCATGGGGCTTCTGTTCAGCTAACCGTGTGTGGGAAACACGGAACCACCGACCTTGCCAGGGTGGGGCCCCGCCAGCCTCGCGTCCGTTCTCCGCCCTGATGGTCCCCTTTGTCTCCGCGTCCCAGGGAAGGAACTGGTTCTCTTCCTGCGCCCGCGATCCCAGCTGCGCCTCAGTGCAGACTTGGAAGCCTTGGATCTGCAGGGCCTCCTGCCAGACCGGGAGTTGGCCCGGGCGTCCATGCTGTCCACCGACAGCGGCATCGAGCGGGACCTTCCTTGGGGGGCCGACGAGCCGCCCACACCTGGCAGCCCCGAGGTGGAGCGAGCCAGGCTGAAGCGCAAAGGGGGCATCAAGAAGCGGGTGTGGCCCCCAGACGTCCTGATGCCCGGCAGCTGGGATGGGCCCCCGGGGCTGCACCAGAGGACTGGCAGGCCCAGCGGGGATAGGGGGCTGCTGCCTGGGGTCTCCCGGCTGCACACGGCCCGGGTGCTGGTGCTGGGGGACGACCGGATGCTGGGGCGCCTGGCCCGGGCCTACCACAGCCTCAGGTAGGGCCCCAAGGGGCGGCTGGGGATGGTCGGGGCACAGGTGGGCCCAGCCTGTGCTGGTGAAGGGTGGAAGGGTCGGCGGGGGGGGGGGGGGGGGGGGGGCGGCCCACAGGAGGCCGAGGCCAGGCTGGGATGGCAGAAGATGGTGCACAGTAATCCCCCGGCCCCCGCACCCGGCCACCACGGAGCACTGTGCTGCCTGCTTTACTGCACCCATTCTACAGATGAGAAAACAGAGGTTCAGAGAGAGTAGGTCAATTGCCCAGAGTCAAGACATAATAAATAGCAGAGCCAGGATGTGGAACCAAGTCTGTCTGAAGTCAAAACCCCTGCCCTCATGCCTGTGCTCTGCTCCCTCTTGCCAGGAAACGAGAGACCCAGAAGTTCTGCCTCACCCCCAGACTCAGCCTGCAGCTCTACTACATCCCTGTGCTGGCATCTGAGGTGGCTGGATGGGGGCGGGCGGGAGACGTGGGGGAAGAGATGGAAGGTGTCAGGAGCGGGAACTGGGATCATTCTTCCTTAGGATGTGGAGCTGGGAGAGACCTGGAGGCTTTCTGTCCCAGAAGCCACAGACGTGGGCCCTGGGGGCTGCATGTGGCCAGAGAGAGATGCTCTCTCACTGGGAGCATCGTTTTGCTTTTCTAACGGAATCAGTGGCAAGCTTCTCAAACAGGGCTCTCTCTCACACACACACCCCCTCAGCCACATACACACCACCCTTCCCGGGGGGCCGGGAATGAAGCCGTACCGGCAATTTTCCTCTTCTGTTGCCCACTCTGCTTCTGATTGGAAAGCATTAAATTCAAGGCAATACTTGTGTCTCCCCTTTAAAGGCTGATGATCATTTTTCAGTGTCCCTGGCAGGCATCCTCAGGGAAGGGGATTCCAGCTTCATCTCAGGTGTAAAACAAGTCTTCACATGGTGCAGAAATCAACGCCCCAAGAGGTTGAGTGATTTGGTCATATTCCCAAAGCTAGTTTGCCCGGGGCTGGTACCTGGGGACCCTGCGATAGGAAGAGAGTGCCAGAGAGGGCCTGACGGGTCTGCCCTGTCCCCTTGTCCCTTTGTCCCCAGAAGCCCACAGCATCCAGGCGTTCGGAGCTCGGAGAGTTGGCTGCGTTCCTGGGCCGCGCAGACCCGTGGTACGAGAGCATCGTCAACACCCTGTGCCCCGCCATCCACAAGCTGGCAGAGATGGTAGGGCAGCGGGGGTAGGAGGGCGGGAGGGAGGTGGTAGGGGGTGTTTTCTTGACCCTTGACCTCAAGAGTCAGCCCAGGGAGCCCCATGAGGGGTGAGGCAGGAAGGAATACAGAAGAGGAGCCCTAACCAGCTAGTGGCTGGAATTCACTCAGAGCACGTACCAGGCCCCTATGGGAACGCTATGGAGAAGATAAAGTAAAACATTCTTAAGTGTGTAGGCCAATTATATGCCTTCTTTTGTGAGTTTCTTGTGCTATTTTCTCTCCAACTGCAACAGTTCATGCTTCCTGAGCACTGCCCCATGCCAGGCACTGTTCTAAGCACTTATACGCAGCAGCCCTACCAACCAGGTACTCCTGTCTGTCTACAGGCGCTATTGCCACTGCATCCCCATTTTACAGATCAAGCAGCTGAGGCACAGAGATTAGGTCACTTGCCCCGAGTAACAGAAGGAGTTCCACTTGGAATCACGCAGCTTGATTCCAGAGCATGTTCTCTTAACCACAAGCCATAGTGCCAATCCCCCACCCCCCAGGCAGCGGTGGGGGGCGGGGGGGCAAGGAGAGCTCATCTTTTATTGATTTGAAAGGCCTTCCCTTTCTGCTGTCATATGTGCTGCAGACATTTTCCCCCACTTTTTTATTTGCCTATCAATTTTGTCAGAGTGGTGTTTGTTTTTGACTTACAGAATTTCAATATTTTTACCCTTTATGATTTTTCCCTTTGGAGCCATGCTTTGAAAGGCCTTCTCCACTCCAAGATTAAGTAAATATTTACTGATAATTTCTCTAACCATCTTATGGTCTCAATTCTTACATGTAAATAACCTATCTGCTATTAATTTTAGTATGTAATTTTATGTTTTCCAAGTGTTCAGCCATTTACTGTGCAAACCATCTTACCCCATCAATTTGAAATGCCACTTTTATCATTTACTAAATTGTCACACATGCTTGAGTTGATTTCCGGATACCTATTCTTTCTGATTCATCTATCCATTTTTGTATAAATTAGCACTTTTTAATGTCAATGTTTGGCACGGTACATCTACCCCGTTACTCGTTCAAAACTTTCCAGACTTGGAAAGTCTTGTTTCTTTATATTTCCAGATAAATTTTAGAATCCCTTTGTCGAGTTTTATTTTTAATTCCCTTGGGATCTCGATTGAAGTTTGGAGAATTAACATCTTTAGCACATTATGTTACACTCTCTGGGGGTGAGGTGTAACTCTTCACTTATTAAAGTCTTCTTGTATCTCCCTCTTTTTCTCCCATTATATTTGGGTAGTAGTTACTGCTAGTGTAAAAGGAGGTTATTGATTTTTACATAATTACTTTCTAACTGGCCACATTTTGCTTCATTGCCTGATTGATTAGGGCATCTTCTTATATTCTAATAAAGATATCGGAGATAGGCATCTTTTCTGAATTATTACTTATCTGAAAATGTCTTTGCCTATATATGAAAGACTGTTTAGCTGGGTATTAAAATACCTTTTCCTCGAAACCTGGAGGATACTAACAGGAGAAACATCTGATGCAGGGTCTCATTTATACTCCTTTGTTGGTAGCTGTTTCCCCTGCCAAGACACATGTAGGATGTTTATTTTCCCCTGCTCTCTTTCCCCTTATAATTAACAATTTATGTGACCCTTACACTTAACTCCAAAAGCAGTTTCCACATGAAGAAAATGGAAACAGTGTGAACAACGGCAGCACTATTAGAATAAGTTCATAGTTCCTCAGTGTGAGCTTCTTGAAAGGAACGAGATTTCAATAGACCAGATGTGAAAGTTAGAAGAGATATTATAAGATTGGATATAGGTGAAACACGCTCAGCTTCTTTCCAGCTCTGATACTATCAGACATTATATAGACGTTCTGTTTACCTGAAAAACCCATTATGCTTTATAATCATACGGGGTTGGGGAAGGCCTGTAGGACATGGCACTAGTCATTTCCCAATAGCATGTAAACGTTAGCTCATTTATTAATATATTCAGATGCCACAAGAACTCAAAGAGACATCAGATCATCTGGTTCCAGCTCTCACGCCCAAGCTTACCTGGCTAGTGAGTAACTAATGCAAACTAGGACCCACTCCAGTCTCTCTCATCATTACTTACATTCTCAAGCATCTGGTCTACCCCAAGCACCCAGCACAGTGCCTTATACACAGAGCTGCCCAATATGTCTGTGCGTGATTGAAGTGAGTCAGAGTCCCTGAGATGGGGATTTAGACAGTCATCTTTTGATTAGGAGCAGAAATTGGGTGGTCGGAAAGGCTTGGACTGTTGAAGGACCAGCTGGGTCAGTGTATCACAGAGGGCACGTGGGGGCTTTGGAGTTTCTCTGTTAAGAAAGTGGTGGGAATTCCCTGGTAGTCCAGTGGTTTAGACTCAGCACTTTCAGTGCCAGAGTTCGGGTTCAATCCCTGGTCAGGGAACTAAGATCCTGCAAGCCATGCAGCATGGCGAGAAAGAAAAAAAAAGAAAGAGTCAGCTCCCGCAGTAGGATGGAGGAAGCTGGCTGAAGACAGTACCCCTCCCTCACTCACAGCCTCTCTCCCTGGACACGTCCCAGACCGTAGACCCCTTCATCCTGGATGCCATCACCTACTATGTTCGCATGGGCACCCAACCCATCTATTTCCAGATCTACGCAGTCAAGGTAAGCTTCCCACCTGGGGCTCCAAGGAGACCGTGGCAGCCTGCTGGATCCCAGGACCCCACAACCTAAATACCCTGGCTCCAGGGAAACAGGGGGCCAGGATGCAAGTCATAAACTCATCCAGACATTCTTGGTTGTTAACTTTCTCTTCTTACTCTCTGGATGAGTCAGATAATTATTAACTCCTAAGGCCTCAAGTTCTAGCAGAAGCAGGTCTTCTTCATGTGGAAGGTTCTCTCCCTTACCTCACATCCTCCCCTTCATCCTTGCTAGCCCTCACATCCTACAGCAAAACTGCCCTCATCTCTGCTCCTCTCAGCCCGATTGGGTGCTTCTCCTGGGTGCCCCTGTGATGCCCTGGGCATCCCTCTGATACCTCACTGCCACTTTGTCATATATCTGCAGACACCTGTCTCCCCCCACCAAGACTCTGAGTCCCCTGAGATAAGAGACTGTCCTTTGTTTATCTTTGAATGTCCTGCTATTAACACCATGAAGTGTATGTGTGTGTGAGTGTGTGTGTGTGTGTGTGTGTGTATGTGTGTGTGTAAACCAAAGAGTGGGTCAGTGTGGGACCGGCTGGGTGCAGTGGGTGTAAAGTTAGAGTCTGTGTGCGGTGGTAAGAAGTTCATGGCTTTGCCTCCTGGTCCCCCCACCTGCTCACTGTGGGATCGCGGTACGTTCTACCTCTCTAACATTCATTTTCCCCATCTTCAAAATGGGAATAGGGACTTCCCTGGTGGTCCAGTGGTTAAGACTCCACGCTGCCAATGCAGGGGGCCCAGGTTCGATCCCCGATCAGGGGACTAGATCCCACAGGCATGCCGCAACTAAGAGTTTGCAGGCCGCAACTAAAGATCCTGCGTGCCACAACTAAGACCCAGCACAGCCTAAATAAAGGCAGAAAGAAATATTAAAAAAAAAAAAAAAAAAAGGTGGGGCTGTCTCAATTGGCACAAGCTTTTCTCCTTTCTGGAAGGCAGATGCAATGTAGGAGGTGGGGCAACCATTTAAAATAGGAATAATCTTCACCACAGGGTTCCTGTGAGAATTCAAATGAGTAGAAAAATAAATTAAAAGATAGGGGAAGATAAGGGCAAGGAAGTCGGCCCATGGAAGATCTGAGGGCGGCGGTGGGCACTTGGATTAGAAGCCCGCATCCCGGGCTGCGGGGGTTGGGGGGAGCTGCCTCTGCAGGGGACGGCCTCCTCCAGCCTCCCTCCTCCCCGCCTCCCTCCAGATCTTCCTCAGTGACCTGAGCCAGGACCCTGCAGAGGACATCTTCCTCACCGAGCTCAAAGTCAAGATCCAGGACTCCAAGTTCCCCAGAGGTGGGCATCTGTCTCCCCTTTCCCAAAGCTTGCCCTGGCTCAGCTCCTCAAGGCCCGCTTCCAGAAAGTCCCCCCACCTCTCACCTAATGGTTCCCCCCAAGCCCCGTCCCACCTCTGCTGAATACCGGGGGGGGGGGGGGCTTTGCCCTACTGAAGGGCAGCCTGGCCCCCCTAGGGTGCTGCTGCCTCTCCATCCCGGGACAGATGCAGCTTCAGCTCCACCTCAGGGAGGTGGGGAGCCAGGGCGGGAGGGACGGGGACCTCCCACCTTCATTCAGCCTCTTCTCGTCCCCTGCAGAGAGCCTTTCACCCCGGAGGAGGGGCGTGGCCGAGGGCCCAGGGGCTGAGCTCTCCGTGCGTTACCAGAAGGTCAGTGTGTGTGTGTGTGTGTGTGTGTGTGTGTGTGTGTGTGTGTGTGTGTGTGTGTGTGTGTGGCGTGGTCAGAAGGTGGCCCGGAGGTTCAACTGGGGGGAAGCAGTTGTCAGGGACATCAGGGGGAGCGGATAGAGCCAGAGGAAACTTCTGCCCTTTTCTCGTGGCTGCCGCCAGAGTTTCCCAGCCTCCGGGGAGTTTTGCAGGGATGGGCGGGTTACAGTTGGCCTTCCACACAGCCAAGGAGGCGATCTGACCTAAGGAGCAAGGCGCTGTCGCCTTGCTCAGAAATACCCTCCTCGGGCTGCCCTGGTGGCGCAGTGGTTGAGGGTCCGCCTGCCGATGCAGGGGACGCGGGTTCGTGCCCCGGTCCGGGAAGATCCCACATGCCGCGGAGCGTCTGCGCCCGTGAGCCATGGCCGCTGAGCCTGCGCGTCCGGAGCCTGTGCTCCGCAACGGGAGAGGCCACAGCAGTGAGAGGCCCGCGTGCCGCAAAAAAATTAAATAAATAAATAAAATACCCTCCTCTCTAGCTGACCCGCTGTATGGGGGCGTAGTCCTTGGTCTGGAAGGCTCCCTGGGCTGAGCGTTCTGAGCCTGCGTCCTCTACCTCCTTACTGGACATTAGTGACACGGCCAACACTCAGGGCTGGGGCGGGAAGCGGGGGATGGGGGGAAGGGGACAGAAGCAGGACTGTTGACGTGGTGTCGTGTACCTTGTCCTGAGGACCCCCCTCCGTCCCCGCATCCCCCTCCCCAGGCCCTGCTCAGCCACCGCACACGAGAGGTCACCGTCTCCCTGCGGGCCACCGGGCTGGTCCTAAAGGCCCTTCCAGCCGGTGACACTGAAGGTGAGGGGCTGGGCACGCAGAGCAGAGACAGGGAAGGACACGCACGGGAAAGCTGGGGTGCGGAGGAGAGAGGGCGGAGAGAGAAGGAGACGGGCTGATCCAGGGGAAGGAGCCTCCCTCCCTGTCCCTGGGATCACGGAACGTGGTCGAACTCCTACCCGTGCTGGGCCCGGAGCTGGGCGCCAGGCTGCCCGGGCGAGGACCCGCCTGGCCTTCAGGTTGGTCAGCGTCGAGCAGCGCTGGGTGATGCTTCTGCCGCCGGATGTGCCTGAGCTGGAAGGTGGAGGGACCACGCGGAGGGGTGTACGTGGCCTCGTGTACGTGAAGGAGACGTGGAACTTGGGAATAGCTCTAAGACAAGAGGCGGTCACAGAGCAGTGGGGCAGGGGCACAGATTCTAGAACCAGATGGGCAGGCGTCGAAGCCCAGCTTTGCCGCGTTTCCATCTGTGTGACCTCGGGTTACTTGTGACCTGTCTACCTGCTTGTTCATCTCTAAAATAGAGACAAGATGCTAATATATGTGCACACAGTAAACTGTAGCGTCAGCCCTATCGTTAAACTTTGTTTTCTTCTGTTTCCCTTACAAAACTCCCACCCCATCCACCCCCACTCTAACTCCTGAATCTCCTCCAAATTTTCCATCACTCAGTCCTGTCCGAACTTGGATCTCTAAGAACCCTCCTTTCTCGCCAGGGAGGGGTAAAGCCGGGCAGCAGTCACACAATAATGGTTTTTGACACATTATACACTGTGAGGAAAGTCAAAGAAATGCTCTCGACATGTTGGGACAGATGCCTTCCTACAGCCCTCTGTCTTACACACCATCCTGGGCTAGGTGGTCCTGCCATTCTGAGCATGCCCAGTGGCTGCAGAAGAACTTCTTCCCATTGGAAACGGGTACAGGAGAAGGTGAAAGAAAGGATTTAGGTTGGTGATGGCCGCTATGCCTCAGGATATAGAAATGTGGATTCTCCAGGGGACGGAGACGGATGATCTGGAGGGAACCGAGGCTTGGCGGGGACCAAGGTGGAGTCAGGAATTAGGGGCTGCGCAGGGTGCGGGGAGGGGTTAAAAGGGGGCGGGGCAGTAGTCAAGGTGGGTTCGTGTCCTTCTTGGGAGGTGGAGTCTCAAGCTGCCCTACTTCCCTAGAGGCCCATTCACAGCCCCTCACCCACCATCTCATTCTTCCCAGTTTCAGGGCCCACCCACTGCCCCCCAACTGCTGCTCCAGAGGCAGCCCACACATGCCTGAACATTAGCGTGACAGAGGTTGTCAAGACCTCCAACTTGACAGGAAGGTCCTTCTCTGTAAGTACTGGGGAGATTCATGCCGGGTAGGTGGCGGGGAGCCCAGGGGGAGGGTTTCAGCGAAGGGGGAATGGACTTTTGAGCCTTTGCTGTTGAAGTGGGTCATCCTGTTGGAAAGAATCTGCTTTCCAGTCAGTCTGTTTGAAGTACTGAGCACCAACTGGCATAAGTAAGGCCCTGGAAGAGTTAAGGCCCCGCCCTCCACCTCCACCTGGACCATCTGAGGACCTAAGACGTACCCAGATAGTGCAAAATGCACCCGGGTTCTGGCGTCCCCTGCACACAGCAGCTAGACTCCCAAACAGCAATGGGCCGGCCTTTGACCACATCACACCAGCTCTTTCAACCTCATCACCCTACCGCCGCCCTTTGCCCTTTGCCTTAACCCTTACCGACACTCATAGGGAGTCCCTTATTGATACAGGCATAGGACCCGCCCATTTTCTCCCTATCTGATGGCCTCTCTGGACTTCACTGCCCTACTCGGCTGGGCTTGGAGCCCGTGATCATACCTGAGCCACGTTCTTCAGACAGCCTCAGCTTCCCCACATCGCCTGTCAGGCAGACACTGCCTTTAGGTCAAGCCGCCCACTCGGTCTAATGCTCAGGTGTCTGAGTGCTTCCGCGATACCCTGCATCCACGAGGTCAGGGCCGTGACCTTCCACCTCATCCCAAGCCTTGGCATCACTCAGCCCTTTTCTCTGGACTCTTTTTCCTAAGCCAATTCCTCAAATAGCCACTGTTCTCCACTTCAGTCCATGGCCCACTTCTTTTCTCATTCCCTGGACTCTCAAAACCACGTCCATGGCTTTAGTCCAAGTTGTTAAGGGTGCCCAAACCTTTATCTCCTGCTCTGACATTCATCCCTGAGTGTCTGACTCCTGCATTCAACTAAGTTAGCATGACCTCAGTGTCCCACGACACCCCAAACCCAAGATATTCAAAACCAGAGCCAGTGCTTTCTAGTAGTTAAGAGCTCTCTGGAGCCAGACTGCCTGGGCTCAGATCTGAGCTGTCATTTACCAGCTACGTGATTTAGGCAAGTCGCTCCAGCTCTCTGTCCCTCAGTCTCGTTATCTGGAAAACGGGGACAGTAATGGTACCTACCTATCCGGTTGTTGTGAGGATTAAATGATGGTGACGTGTCAAGCTTCTAGAAGAGTGCTTGGCCAAGTCAGAGCTATATATGTATTCGCGACTGTTTTTATTTCATCCCCTCCTCCCCTGCGCCTTGTCTCTCATTCAGCAGGACCATCGTTAACCAGTCACCTGTCCCGGCAACTTTGGAGTCAGCTCAGATGCCTCCCCTTTCTCACCTCCCTGTGTCCACTGGTTTTCTCTCTCAAACACTCTCACACCTCTCTCTTCCTCTCCATCCTCCTTCTTGTGGTCCAGTGAGGTTGACCATCTGTCCCAATTTGCCAGGGACTAAGGGGTTTCCTGGGACGAATTGGTCACCCTTGGGCCAGACCTTCATCCACCCCCTTCTCCTGGACAAACTCTACAGCCTCCCAGCCAGTGTCCCCGATGTCATTCCAGTACTCCTGCAATCCACCCTCCATACCTCTGCTTGCACGATCTTTCTAAAACAGAACTCGGACACATGACTCTGTGCTTGAAATCCCTCGACCATTTCCTACTCTCCAGGGCAGAAGGGCGGAGAAACTTGCATAGCTTGGTTCCGCTTTCTCTCCATCTGCAACCCTGGCCACCCCTGCGTGCACTTTACACGGGGGTATCTGTGATACCGAACCAAACCTGGGTCCTCTCGCCTGCACTCGGCAAAGCCAGTACACTGACAGCGGGTCGTGGTGAAGGACAGTGCAGTGTTTTTTGCAGGGTGCCAAGCAAGGAGTCCAGGGCAGCTGGTGCTCAAAACCACCAAAGTCCCCGATGGGTTTCAGCAAAGCGCTTTTAAAGGCCAGGTGAGGGGAGGGCGTCCCAGTGTATGTGATCAGCTGGTGCGCAGTTCTCTGATTGGTTGATGGCGAGGTAACAGGGTGGTGTCACAGGGGTTAACGTTATCAATCCTTAGGCGCCAGTAGGTCTGGGGGCTACGTGCTCATGGTCATCAAGTAGTTAATTTCTTCCATTTGGTGGTGGTTTTAGCATCTGTAAAACAGCTCAGGAAATGTGCATCAGATACTGTTATCTAGGTACTTCAGAGAGGAGCTACAGCAGAGGATATGGGGGAGGGGTCTGTCTGGGGAAGGTCCCGTAGTATCCTGCTCGGTTCCATTTGGAAGTGTACTGGCAGACCTTCCTCTGTGCCTTTGTTCACGCGCTTTGCTGGGCCTGAAACCCCGTTCCTCCCTTTCTCTTCCCCATCTTCCTTTCGTAACCCCTATCTCTCTTTCAAGATGAAACTCAGGTGTTATCTCCCCCAGGAGGCCCTTCCCTCCACCTCCTCCACCACACCCCCCATTCCCCACTCCCCGGAGAGCTAGGGACCCCACCTCTGTGCTTCCCCAGAGCCCTGGGGACAGAGCCACTGAAGCATTTGCAAAACTTGTCAATGACGTGATCTCGTGGCTCAGGCCGTCTTTCCAGCACCCACCGTGGGAATGGCCCACAGCAGGAGCGGGCTAGATGTTCCCTGATCATCTGATCCAGCCTCCACCTATGCAGGATCCCACCTCTGACCAGAGTTCATTTTTTCTGGGGCAGCCTGTGCACTGGAGGAGCGCTCTGACGGGCTGAGAGCTTTGTACTGAGCTGAGATCTTCCAACAGGACAGCTCTGTATTTGAGCTTCAGGTTCCAGGGTGGACCTATTTACCTTTATGTATTTCCCCTTTCAAAGTCAGTTCCTTACCGCGGTTTCTATTTTTAATGACCTCTTTAAATAACCTGGTTGTGAGCTTTTTGAAAATCTAAACTTACCACCCTAGCGAGTTCCCTTTTACCTCTGTACTGTCTCGCTACCTACAAGGTAGTTGCAAAGGTGAGAAACAAAAGCACGGAGTAATTAAGAATCACGTCCAAGGTCACACGGCTAATAAGTGGCAGAGCCAGGATGAGAACCCCGGTGGTCCGGGTGGAGAGTCTCCTGGGAGATTGTTGCACACTCTGCCCATAGACTCCTGGCCGCCAAACCCACCTTCCACCCCACAAAAGTCCAGCAGAAATGCCTGGACATGCTTGACACCCCCGCCCCAGGTTGAGGCTTTGTTTGTCCCTCTGCTGTTTGACAGTAGGAAGGTGGATCAGCCCTGCCTACAACAGGGAGCTTATGAAAAATGCCCAGGCCGGGGCTGGACTCCAGACCACTTAGATCAGAATTTCTAATTTTATGTTGTGGAAAGGTGACTCCAGGGGTTGAGAATACTTGAATGAGATGGAGGCTAATGCTCTAGAAACTCCAATGCTCTGTGGTGGTGGGTCATGCAAAGCTGCTATCCACGTGTGCTATGGGCCAGTGACCGGAAAGGCCCTCAGTGCCCCACCTGGAGCCCAGGATGCTCTACATTCTCTGTCCAGGAGGAGGGGTCTCTCGGGAGCAGCCCCCTCAGGTCACGGGTTGGAGGGCTGCCTCGGGGCTGCTTTCCTCTGCTCCTGGGTACTTTCTGGAGAAGCTGCGCAGGGCTGTGGGTGTGGAAGGTGGGAACACCATGACCCGGGTTCCCTGTGCAGAGGACGTAACTGGCCCCATGGTACAAACTGGTACAGGCTTAGCCTGAGTCATGGGGAGAGGTGGCTGTTTTCCAGACCCTCTGTCTCTGCCCCAGGGAAATAATTTTGTATGCAATCCAACACTGAGTACAGGGGTCAGGGCTTATAAAAACCCTGAAGTAGCCCCAAATTACATACATAACATGCCTGTCAAAAAGGAGGTGCTCAGGTCACTTCAGCACCTGGCAAGCTCTAACTGTAGCACCCCAGGTTGTGTTTGAAATTAAGGACAACAGGTGGGAAAAAGAACCGTGGAAATGATGGGAGAGCCAAGGACCAAGGCTGCCTAGAAGCATCTTATGCGGGTTTGTCACTACTCAGGGTCACCTGCAGGAAGAGAGGCGGGACCCTTGTGTACTGAACTGACACACACAGGACTCCAGGGTAGGCGGTGTTGGCGGGGCCTCCATTACCCAGGTGATGCTCCCCAAGCTGTCCCTATTGCAGACGGTGACAAACACCTTCCGGTCGGCTAACGTCCAGATCCAAAGCCAGGACCAGAGGCTGCTGACACTGTTGCTGGACAAGGACAGTTGCCGCGCGTACAGGGATGTGGCCAGGTGAGGCTGGGCTCCGTGCCCCTGGGGCAAAGCTTCCCGGCTGCCGGCCCCGCCCCCGCTCTTGTGGGCCAGGCAGGTATGCCTGATGGGTGTGGACTCAGGTGATGACTTATATCCAGGAAGAAGAGCAAACGATGGGCTGACCTTGGGCAGTAGCCGAGATTAAGTTCTCCCGAGATTCTTCTACAAATGCTCAGCCTGCAGCCCTCCCGATCCAACCTCCTGTGCTGGCACTGCCCCCAACACAGGCTGCCCTTCGGTGGCAGCTACGACCCAGTTAACACGACACTTACTGGTGTCCCCTGGGGAGGTGTTTTTGGGTCAGGCAGGCGCACAGGGTGACCCGTTCAGGCGTATCCTCCTCTCCGTGCGTTCGCCCCAGGCTCAGGGCACCCTTTCTCCTTCTGACTCTTCCTCTTCCCTCTGCGGAGCCCCCTTGTCTATACCCGACAGTAAAGGGGCTACGTTTAAAAGGCCCAGACAGATCTGACCCCTGAGATGGGTCTCCCGAGCTGGCCTCTCTCCGCCCACAGGTTCGAGGTTGCTCCCTGCCCAGAGCCGTGTTCTGGGGCCCAGAAATCCAAGGTGCTGGGACTCAGCTCACACCAGGAGGAGATAGAAAGGACCAAAGCCAAGGCCAAGCCCCTTCGAATGCCCATCAACACGTTCTCTGGCATTGTCCAGTGAGCCCAAAGGGGCTGCAGAATCGCTGAGTCTGAGAGCGGAGGGCCCGAGGGGAAGGATACACTACCCCACCCGCCCCAGACACTCACAGCAACGACTAGAACAAGGCTCCCTGGGGCGGCTTCCAGCCACATCTGAAAGCCAGCAAGTCCCAGGAGCACAGGGAGCTGGCCGTGGCCGGTGCGGTGGGGCAGGGCCCACACGAAGGGCCGAGGAGGCCCTGGCCGAGCTGTGCACACAAAGCCCAGCTCCTTGCTCCTGTGTCCACTCCTTCGTTGATTTCCGATCCCTGCCTCTCCCACTCAAGCTCCCCACCCGGCCCTTAAAACCAAGGTGAGAGCTGCTGTCCCGTGGCCTGGGGCAAACAGGACGTGGGCAGCGGCAGCCCCTCCAGCCCAGTCTGTTCCCTTCCCTCTAGCGGGCCACTGCCCACCTCGCCCACTCCCAGGCGGGCGTCCCTCCCAGTTGAGAGGAAATGTCAGATTCAATAAATGCACACTAAAGTCTTTCTGCTCTCATCTATATCGAGCAATACTTGTGTTTTAGTAGAGAGCAGAGGCACTACGTAGTCTAACCTAATGACTCTGCTTAGGCCCAGGTAAGAGCTCGGTGAAACATTCACTGGCGTGTTCTGTCCACCTGCCCGGCCCCCTCCTCCTTCACGTTCACTGAGGGCCTCCTGATCAGAGATGTCCCCAGAACCGAGGTGGGAATGCAGGCTCATTTCAGAGGAGCCAGAGATTAAAGACATCAAAATTCTTGGCTTTTGAGTTCAGATGTTAAGTCCAGATGTTATCCAGATGTTAGGTCCATACGTATCACCTGGGCAATCCCAGGGGATGGTGGCAGTGGGATGGAAGAGTCCCTTCCAAGTTTGGGACCCAAGAGTGTAGAGGTAGGCACTTCACTTTTGGCCTTATTGCCCTGGGAGTGGGGGCAGGTCTCAGAGCACGTTCTCAGAGCCTAGGGGCATGGTGTAAGAGGGGCTGCCCGGGGGCCTAGGCAGATGGGCCCAAGAGCAAGCTTAAAGAGAGCGCCTCTGTGGGCACGGGAAGCAGGTACGGTTTTCCCCAGGTAGTTGAAAGCAAACAAGCCCAAGGTAAGAGGTGCAGCCGTGAGTGGCTACAGGGACCACAGAACCTAAAGCCTGGATGTGGACCGCAGGCACCTTGATGGACACTACGTGGCGAAATCCCTGCCCCTCAGTGGCGATCCACCCTGGACAGGTGAAGACCGAGAAGTTGATGGATGTGCGGTCCTCCACCAAAGCTGCCCCTGCGGAGCCCGGGGAGGAGAGGGACTAGGGACGGCCCTGAATGTAACGGAGATGGTTTTAAACAGGAAGTGACTGATATCACTGAATTTGAGTGAGTTTATCTGAACATGGCTAGACTTTCTTTTTCTGTCATTGGGGTTATGTAAATTGATTCATATCAATTTGGGCAACAAGTACTAGGTTCGTGAAATAAACAGCTGCAGGGGTTACCAGCTGTTAGAGTTAGGTGAGGGCTCTGGGCCTTCTCCCGCAACAATTTCTCCACCAGCTTACAAAGAAAGTACGTCATAGACCAAATTCTGCTGCCCAGTCAGATATGCATCCCCACCCCCAGTCAAATTAGGTGCTCCGAACAAACCTTACTTGAAACATTCACGCAAGGACACTGGGTGGCTGGACGCTGTAAAGTGTCCATCTCAAAGTAAAGTCTTCCCTTCCAAAAGGTCTGGACTGCTGGAATCTCCGGATTCTTAATCCTGTTCACCAAGGGAGGAGATGCCTCCAAAAATTATAAACAATCCATGTGACTTGGGCACCACGAATTTCACCAGCGAAATTTTGCCAATATCTCTCAGGATAACTAATGAATCCACTTCCGTTGATCTGAGATCGTTAACGTGCTTATATTCACTGCCTCTGGAGTGACTTTTGGATGAAGTGTTAGCTAACCACCTCTGGCGTGTGTATTCCCCACACGGACAACTAAGCACCCTCAGGTATCGATTAAAGCGATCCAGTACATGCATAACGTTGGCCGGGGGTGGGGCTGAGAGTGGGTGCTGCACGGGGCTGCCTGGAGGAGCTGCTGCCTCAAGGCCACCCTCAGCTGTCAGTCCCTCTCAGGGGATTGTCTCCACTGAAGAAAACTGTGTCACCTAAGGTCGTGCCTCTTCCAGAGGCAGCTCACATCCAATCAAACAGTTCTAGGCCCTGGGGACAAAAATAGCACTTTGATTCCAATGGAGACAGACAATCAACGAGATAGACCCGTGAAACAGAAACCGGTAGTGTGTCTGACAGCGATGCGTACCACGGAGGAAAACAAGCAGGGAAGGGGAGAGTGGGAGTCTGGGGAGGGGGCGGGGTTTGTCAGCGAGTAGACAGGGACGGTCCCTGAGGGAAACAGGGTCGTCCTTGATCAGGCGGCCCATGAGCAAAGACCTAAAGAACACGGGGCAGGGGGGCATATCATGAATTCCACACTCGCGCCTCCCCAGCCAAGTTTTACTTGCCTGAAGCAGTTCAGGGATCTAACTCAGCACCGTGGGCTACGCGGGGGCCCTGGGGGTGGCCTCGAGCGCCCCCTGCAGGCCTCAGCCCGCGACCCTCCTGCACCTGCGCACGTCTGGCAGGTGCGGCGGCGAAAGCCGTGGGGCGAGGCAGGTGCGGGCCGCAGGTGCGCCGGCCCCGCCCCTTAGGGGCGGGGCCCTCAGGGCGGGGCCACTTCCGGGTCGATGGCCGGACGTGGGGGGGTGGGCGGCCGTTGACCCGGTGACCGCGGCGCCGCCGGCGGCTGGAGGCGCCGTGCGGCTCGCTCCCGCCTCCCTTCGGGGGACATGGCGCCGCGCCCGCCCCGCGCCCCGCCGCGCCCTCCATCCGCCCGGGTCTGACGGAGCCGGGCAGCCATGAGCGCCAACCCCCAGTGGGACACCGGCAGGGCGCTGGGGGTGGCCAGGTTCTTCCATCTGGTGTGCGGGGTCCGGGATGCCTGCGTGACCCCGTTCCTGACCCTCTACCTGCGGCAGCTGGGCTTGGCCGCGCCCTGGGTGGGCATCCTCATGGGAACCAAGCACCTGATCGCAGCCTTCTGGGCTCCCTTCTGTGCCTTCCTGGCCAAAAGCTACCAGAAGCGGAGGGTGCTTCTGATAGGCTCGCTGCTCGGCTCGGTGGGAGCCAGCCTGTTGATGGTCCTGGTGCCGCCCTTGGACAGAGACCCAGGGTACCGCTCGTGTAACGGAAGCCACAGTGTGACCGCCACGGTCCCACCACCGGCGGTCGCACTCGCCGTGAACGTCACCTCCGCCCCCGAGCCAGCTCCGAACTACCCAGCGCCCAGCCTCCCAGCCGAGAGGAGTACTGGGGTCGGCCCAGGCGATGGCTTCAGAGAAGGGCCTGGCGAAAGTGGCCAAGAACCTTTCAGTCGTCTGCCCAGCTCCTTTGTGGGCTCCATCCAAGGAACCAGGACCACATCCCGAGTTCTCCTCCATCCTATTACTTCAAGAGTGAAAGATACTCCCCAGGAAGGTGCTTTTAGGGTGGTCAGTCCTGCCCATCCTTTGCTTGCTGGGGGTACGGCGTTGGCAAGTCCGGCCAACCAGTCGGCAGCCAGGGGGATGGCGGGGGCCCTCGACCTCTCCTTGGAAGGGTTGCGGTGGACTTTCATCCTCTCCCTGGGCTCCATGGTGGTCTGGGAGCTGCTGACTTCCCCTCTGGAGCAGGTGGCCGATGACAGCCTTTATGAATACCTGGATTTTGTGGACGCCACTGACCGCTACAGAAGCCTGTGGATCTGGAGGCTACTGGGCATGTCGGCAGGCGTGTGTGGCATCTCAGCCTTGGTGGGGCAGCTGGACTGCTTCCTGATGACAAATGGCCCCCGGGGTGTAGTGCACTTCTACGGCTACTCACTGGTCAGCACCCTGGCTTTACTGGTGGGCATTGCCTTTCCCGTCCCCGTCTGCAGGCGGTGGGAGCCCAGCTGCAAAATGGTCAAAGCCCTGTCTCTCGTAGGCGGTGACCCCCGCCTCATCACCCTCGCCCTCACTGTCTTCTTGATAGGAACCGCCACCAGCACCGTGCAGAACTTCCTGTTCTGGCACATGAAAGACCACGAGAGCACCGAACTGGTCATGGGCTTCTCAGTGGCCCTGGGCTTGCTGGGGGAAATTCTACTTCATCCTCTCAAAACTCGGTTGCTTAGGAAGCTGTCCAGGGTGGGCACGGTGGGGCTAGGGCTGGGCTGCCTGGCGGGGCAGCTTCTGTATTTCTCTTTCCTCTGGAGCTGGTGGTCTGTCCTCCCCGCTCAGCTCTTGAGCGCCGTCAGCCACGGGGCTCTGTGGTGGGCAGTCGGGGCCTCCATAGAGCATCTGGCCACTCCCGGAACAGAGAGACCCCTGAGTGCCGTGTTCCGAGGCCACTTTTACGGGGTCGGGGCCAGCCTGGGCAGCTTCGTGGGGGGCTTCGTGGTGATGCACTTCAGCTTAGCTGTGCTCTACCAGTCCTGCTGTGTGGTCCTGTTGCTCTGGCTGGCCTTGTTCCTGTCCATCCAGTCCAGACTGCCCCAGGAGCGGACAATCAACCACTCTAAGCTGCTGGCCGTGGAGGCCAGTGACACGAGTGATTCTGAGCAGGGGACCGAACGGGACTGGCTTGTGAAGGCCATGAGAGACGAGCACTCAGACTGGAGGGGCTGAGAGACAGTCAGGATGCGCTGATCTGGGGAGGAGCCAAAGGGATGGACAGCACTTAGCCTGCTGGGGACAAACCCCACGAGTCCTGCCAGGAGTGCAGGGAGCCTGGGGAGACAAAAGCATGTCTGTGCCAAAGCCCCACGGGAGCATCTCATCGCATGATTTTCTTTACTTTTGTAGTAAAAGGAGATTTAACTTTTGGCTGTTCAGTCTTTTTAAAATAATGGAGCAAGAATACATTTGCTAAAAAACAAAACATTTCCCTTTGTGGTCACTCTTTTTTGGCGTATGCGGTTTGCAAGAGCTTTGCACGGTGCTGTTGATTTCAGCCACGGCTGAACTGCTCAGGTGAAACTGACAGGGCTGGGAAGGCGATGGAACTGCAGGACTCAGTCGGCGGAGGGGCAGCAGGCTTCGATGAGTCGTGTACATTCCTGTGGATCTTAAGGCTTGAGCCCGAGCCTATAAAAGCCATGCCGTGGGCAGGTAAGGATGGTCATGAGAACCGAAACTCTTCTCTCTGTCTCTCTCTCTCTCCACTGATATACAGGTGCCCACACTCACACCCAGGGACTTAAGTCTCCAATAAGAGAAAATGATGGGAAGTGTAATGTGTGTTTGGAGGGATAGGGGGTGGAGGTGAATAGGTTTTCTTTCTTACTCTCAGATGTGCGCGTCACCAAAATGGGATCCTTGGACTCGTCTTCCATGCTTAGATGAGGGCAAGAGCCATTTCACGTCCTCTGGACTCCCATTTTGCAGGCTCCACCTCTCAAGAGCGCATGGAGACTTTCTGCATCTGCTCCGTGAGGGTGCGGTAGCCTCCTTAGGGCTGGGATGCTAGTGCCTGTGCCATTGGACCTCCCACAACAAACCTATGAATAAATCAAAGCTGTTCACTGCATTTTACAAGCAAGAAAACAGAGTCATAGGAAAGTCACACATTGGGTCACTGTCGGAAACACCTCCAGAGCCCTGATCTCCTTCCCGCAAATCTGGTGCATTTTCCGCTATGCCAGCAGTTCCCAAGGCTGGATTCAGACACCAGCCACAAATTCGGGGGTCCCCAGGGCTACCCTCACTTCTGACCAACTGGCTACAAATTTGGGGTTCCCACTTTCCCTCTCAGGTTCAATAATTCACTAGAATGACTCACAGGACCTATGAAAGTGCTACACAAATGATTACAGTTTTATTATAGCCAAAAGAAGAGACACACAGAGTGAGGCCTGGAGGGTCCCAAACGTGAAGCGGCCATGCCCTCTCTCCACGGAGTCAGAATCCACCACCTCTGAGCCACGGATGTGTGCAAATACACGGAGCATCGCCATCCCGGGAGACTCTGGCATCCGTGGTCTCCATTACATCAGCATATGGTTCATTGAGTCATTGGTCTGAGACTCAATCTTCAGCCCCTGTCCCCTTCAGCCCCAACAGAAGTCAGGCCGTTGTCACATGGCGCAAAGCCCCAAACTTCTACTTAATCACGTGGTTGGTCTTTCTGGTACCGCAGTCCCCTCCCCAGTTACCTCATTAGCATTAGGGTCCCTCACTAGTTACTTCATTAACATAAACCAGGGGCCCTCCAGGAGTCACGCATTAGCATAAACACAGGTGTGGTCCAGAGAGACCCACCAAAAATAACAAAGACACTCTTATAAGTCAGGAAATTCCAAGGATTTAGAGGCTGCCTTCCAGGAACCAAGGGACAAGGGGCAGCCAGCAGGCCCAACAGAAAACACATACACAGAACAAGACAAGCTGAATGTCAAGTGAGAAGTTCAAACAGTGTTTCAGAAAGTGTGGGGCAGGCGTGATGGTTGAATGCTGGGCGAAAAGCTCATGGAGATGATGAAATAGGCCTGCATATTGAAGGAAGGATCGGGTCACAAAGACTTAGACCTCAGTGGTGTGACTTTTCCGCTAGTAACCAGCCACTAGATCAGTTCAGCGTCATAAAGTTAAAAGCAAATGAAATCCTTAGCTCACAGCCTCATGGCTATCAGAGATACTGAGTTCTAACACATCTTAGTTCCGGCTAAGAGGAAAGTAAATATTGGATGAGCCATTAACCTTTCTGCTCAGCCTTACTTAAACCTTCATTTCCCAGGTGAGTTTGCAGAAAACTTGATCCTAGCAGGGAGGGGGGTGGGGGCATTAAAAAAGAATTCAGTGCCAAACAATTTAAGAAATTATGTAAATGACGTCACCTCTTAGAAACTTACAATACGTATTAGCAATGAAAGATTCTGGAAAGCCCTATAACCAACAAATTTGTTTAACTTTGTTGGCCCTGTAATCCCCCTGACATAACACGTATCACAACCTTCTTCCAGGTACACAAATCAGTATCTTTCAGAGCTAGTGTTCCCTAGAAGAGGCTTGGAAAACACCGATGTTGGTAGTTTTCTGTGTGACCTTTGTGACTCAGGGACACATCTGGGCTCCCACACCCAGACTGGCAAGAATCGAGGGTATCTGTGCTACAAAGCTATCTCATTAAGTCAGAGCATCCACTCATTTTACAGGTGAAGCAGCTAAGGCTCAGAAGGTTAAAACTCAAAACCAGATCTGTTTGGGCCCATCTGCTCAAGCTGTGTGTTGAAACTGGCTCAGATAAGTGGAGAGGCTGTTCTACAAGGGTAGCGGGTGATAACCAGGCAGGGGCATGGCGGGGACAAGACACTAAACTTGCTTGTGGATTTTGTATGAGGAGTTGTGGAAAATAGGCTGGAGACATGGGTTGGAGTCAGATTGTGGACACCCTCAATATCACCCTAAGGGAAAGGGAATTCACACAGGTTCAACCACGCCCACCCGCTCTGCGCCTGACACCTGCACATGTCACGCTCATAATTCTCACCACACAAATGCTCATTTTACAGCAGGGGCAACTGAGGCTCAGAGAGGTTAACCGACTTAGCTGCTCAGGGTCATGACCATTGGATGGTGGAACGTAGCTTGAACCCAGATCTGACCACTGCCAATCTCATGGTCCTTCCTCTGAATATTCACGCTGCTTCACGGAAGTGAAGATTTTACCAGCCAGCTGAGAGGCACTGAAAGTTTAGACTCTCTCTTGCGGGTTGCACTGTGAACAATGGGTCTGGGTTGTGGGAGCTCCATCAGGGCTGGGACGTCTGTTTTGGACAGACCATTGCAATTGCCTGGGCAGGAGGGGGGCTGCATCCCAGAAGCATGTGATGATCTAATGATGTGACAATATATGTGCCACGGATTGAATTGTGTCCCCTCCAAAGTCATATGTTGAAACCCTAACTGCCAGTGTGATGGTATTTGGAGATAGGGCATTTGGGAGGTAACCAGGGTTAAATGAGGTCATAGGGTGGGGCCCTAATCCGATGGGATTGGTGTCTTTATAAGAGGAAAAGGAGACACCTGAGAGCTTTCTCTCCCTCTCCCTCCCTCCCTCCATCTCTCCCTCCCTCTTTCTTTCTCTCTCTCTCTCCCTCTCTCTCCACCAGTGCAAGAAAGGCCACGTGAGGACACATCAAGAAGGCCACTGTCTCCAAGCCAGGAAGAGAGGCCTCACCAGAAACTGAATTCGCCAGCAATTTGACCACGGACTTCTAGCCTCCAGAACTGTGAGAAAATAAATGTCTGTGGTTTAAACCACCCAGCCCATGGTGTTTTATTATGGCAGCCGGAGAAGACTAGTGCAGTATGCAAGGGAGTTTCAGAGATGGAATCAACAATATAGCCCTTGGTTATTGATTGACTAACGATGTGGAGGTTAGGGAAGAAGGAGATATCAAGGATCACAGATGATTTTGCAATTTTGAACCCATGTGATGAGGGAAAAAGTCTGTAGAAATGGCAGAGTCCAGAATGACAGAAAACCAGTGCCTATATCATAAAAATGAAAGACAACACAGAAAAGACATTACTCCTAAGCCTGCTAGGTCCCTTCCACAATGGATGACTGCCACCGAGACCAGGGATATGGGTGTTTGGTGATACTTGTGATGTGGGGCAGAGCAGAAGACATTTCCAAAATCAGAGGGCTTTTCCAGAGCAATGTTCAGGAAACCTGACTCTCTTTTCAAGTCTGGTTGGGGAATAGCTTGGAGACATGAGTTTGGACTGGACTGCAGTTCCTCTGGACCCTGGGAGCCTGTGATCTGTGATGGGAGGGTGATGTGGTGAGGTGCCTTCTGTTACAGAAATGAAGCTTAAGATGTGACCCCTCGGGCAAACCACTTACCCTTCCAAGGTCTCACCTTCCAAGTCTGAAAAACAAGGGCCTTGGCCTCCATGATCTTCCAAATTGTGCCGTTTGACTGGACATGTTCCATTCCTTTGAGCCTCGGCCCTTCTCACCCGGCAGAACGGCATGGCGTCCTGGAACCCGAGGGATGTACTGAATGACTGTTTATTTCCTTCTCTGAACCTGGCACTGAGCCCCTGGTCTGCTGTGCAGCGTGGCCACATGGAGCCCCAAGTCCCAGCCCTAGACTGACCCTCTGCCCTCAAAACCAGGGCTCCAGGGGAGTGATGGGATGAACCCGAGGGGCAGTCCCTGGGGGCTGGAATTGCGAGCCTGTGGTTGGGGGTCTGCGGTGGAAGGGGGAGCCCCAGGCAGGCACCTTTGGCGCAGGGAGCTCCCTCCTAGCGGCATCCGAATTCCAGCTCTGCACATGTCAACCATCATAGGCTGCAACCTTGGACTCCTGCATCCCCTCTACCCTGTGCCAGGGATGAAGGCATCCTCTCGGGCCAGAGAGGCCATTTTCTACCTCCACATGGAGTGCGAGGGCCATAAGCTGAGGGCCATGAGCTGGGACCGCGGAGAACAAACCAGGACCGGAAGGGAAGAAGGGAGTCGGCTCGCAATGCAGAAGTGTTCCACCAGGGGGCACCAAACACACGGCGAAACACCCGCCTGGCTTCCTTTGGCAAACATGGGCCCGGGTCCTTCCCAAAGCTCCAGTTCAGGGTGAGGCCAGCTCCCCGAGGACCCTTTAGATCTTGAAGCTGGGAACTACAGGGGGAAAACAACAACAACAACAACGAGGATCAGGTGCCACTGTTGAGCTGGCTTTGAGTGAGAGATAGGACTCCTCCGGGAGAAGGACTTGGGAGCGGGGATGCTGCAGGGTTTGCAGCGGACTTGGCAGGTAAGAGACACGGGTACCAGCGGCCCTGCCAGCTCAGAGCAGCCGCTGGTATTTCTTCCTGAGGAGACAAGCTACCCTTATGCTGCTTTGGTCTTGGTCAGGGTGGGTGGGAGTCCCTGTAAGTGTGAAAGAAACAGGACAAATGGCTGCATGTACCACTTGAAGGTCCCAGGGCTGATGGGGGCCATATGGGGTCAGAGCCTGGATAGGAATAGTATCACCTCCTGCTTCTCAGCCCCCATCCCTCCAACCCTGGCTGCCCCTCGAGTCTCACCTGTTTATATTTGGGTGCCTGCAGTGAGGGCCTCACCAGCGTTTACCAATTATTCTGTTTTCACCAGCCTTCACCCCCTACCGATGGAAAAAGATGGGAGGATTTGTCACCTTTGGGAAAATCCTGAGACCCTCTGATACCGCCGTGATACGACCTCTTCCTTTCTCTCCGGAAGCAGATGGCATCGACAGACTGCCGCTTTCTATTGTTCTTCACAAGGTATATTAAAACCTGTGTGCCCTTTTCCCAGAAAAGAGACTAGACTTCCAGTAAGGAGAGAATCTTTTTTTTTTTTAATTAATTAATTTAGTTAGTTAGTTAGTTTTGGCTGTGTTGAGTCTTCATTGCTGTGCGCAGGCTTTCTCTAGTTAGGGCGAGCGGGGGCTACTCTTTGTTGCGGTGCATGGGCTTCTCATTGCCGTGGCTTCTCTAGTTGTGGAGCACGGGCTCTAGGCTCGCAGGCTTCAGTAGTTATGGCACGTGGGCTCAGTAGTTGTGGCTCGCGGGCTCTAGAGCGCAGGCTCAGTAGTTGTGGCATGCGGGCTTAGTTGCTCCGTGGCATGTGGGATTTTCCCGGACCAGGGCTCGAACCCGTGTCCGTCCCCTGTATTGGCAGGTGGATTATTAACCACTGCGCCACCAGGGAAGTCCCAGGAGAGAATCTTTTGCTTGGAGGTTGTAGAGGCTTTCAAGGTTTCCATTGGAGAATAGTGAAATGCTTGCCCTCCATGGGGTGAATTAGATGAGAGAACTATGGTTGGGTGGTGTCACTACTGAACCTGCCATAAATACTGGCCACGGAGGACCACCATTTCTAAGGAAAGTTGTGAGAGGGATCTGAATGCTTCCCCCCTCACAACAGCTGCCACCATGCCAGTTGTGGGCAGCAAACCTACCTGGCTGTGTCTGTCCCAGGGGCTGGTGAGCCAGACCAGCTCGGGGGCTCAGGACATTTAAAGAAACACTGTCTTCCACAGAGGGGGTAATATATGAATATGCTTGGCATTTTCTTGGATAGAGACTAAAGAAGCATTTAGAAAACAAAACCATTTTTTAAAATGAACTCTTCTGTATTACTTGGTGCCCAGAAATCTTTGCCTTACTACAATCAAAGGAATCTAAGCAAGGTGACCTGGGAGAGGAGAGAAGAAATACCGGGTACCATTACTACATCCAAACTGGGGCCCACCACCAGCATCATGACGTCCACCAATGGAAACATGATGGGGTTTACAGGTGGAGGACAAAGTTTGCAAACAGGCACGTGTAGCATCAAAGCATACAATCAACAGAGCAAAAGGCAACCTATGGAATGGGAGAGAATATTTGCAAATCCTACATCAGACAAGGGGTTAAGATCCAGTATAAAGAACGAACTCCTACAACTTAACAACAAAAAAACAAACAACCCAATTATAAATATAGGCAAAGGACTTGCATAGACATTTCTCCTAAGAGTATATACAAATGGCCAACAAACACATGAAAAGATGCTCCACGTCTATAATCATTAGGGAAATGCAAACCGAAACCGTGATGAGATACCCATTGTGGATGGCTGCTATCAAAAAAACAAAAGACCAGAAACAAAAAACCCAGAAAATAACAGGTGTTGACAAAGATACGGAGAAATCGGAACCCTTGTACACTGTTAGAGGAAACGAAAAATACTGCCTGTTTCTGAACATACGTCTCATGAGGAAGCCTGTAACTTAGCTGCACCTGCACCAGCACAGAAGGATGACTGCCTCACCTTTTTCTTAGTTCCAATCCCCTTTCCCCACGCTCCCCACACCTCAGACCACCCTGCTTCTTTATCCCATAAATACCTCGAGGCCCTTACCTTCAAGGAGGTGGAGCTTAGATCAGTTCTTCCGTCTCCGGCCTCGTGAATAAACCCTTTCTCTGGTGCAAACCTCAGCGTCTCAGCGTTTGGCTCGCTGCACGTCGGGCAAACAAACCTGGCTTGGTGACAACATGAGGTACCTACAGTGGTCAAACTCATACAGACCGAAAGTAGAACGGTTGTTACCAGGGCTGGGGGCAGGGGGAAATGGGAGGTGGTGTTTTGGGTTTTAGTTGGTGGGTATAGGGTTTTAGGGTTTTAGTTTTCCAAGATGAAGGAGTCTGGAGGTTGGTTGCACAACCACGTGAATGGATTTAACGCTACTGAATTGTATTCTTACAGATGTTTGAGATGGTCAATTTTATGTTTCACCACAATTAAAAAAATTTTTTTTTAAAAAGAGGCAGGCCGGGGCTGCCCTGGTGGCTCAGTGGTTAAGAATTCCCCTGTCAATGCAGAGGACACGGGTTCGAGCCCTGGTCCGGGAAGATCCCACATGCCGCGGAGCAACTAAGTCCGTGCGCCACAACTACTGAGCCTGCGCTCTAGAGCCCGCGAGCCACAGCTACTGAAGGCCTTGCACCTAGAGCCCGTGCTCTGCAACGGGAGAAGCCACCGCAATGAGAAGCCCGCGCACCGCAATGAAGAGTACCCCTGCTCAGCGCAACTAGAGAAAGCCCGCGCGCAGCGACGAAGACCCTACGCAGCCAAAAATAAATAAATTAAATAAATAAAAATAAAAAAAGAGGCAGGTCTAATGGAGGAAGGCTCTGTCTCTTCCTGAGTTTAGCTCTTGGTGCTGAGGGTTCTAGGGTAGGGAGTAGGGGTCCCAGCTCTGCACCTTTGGCGCTAAGAGAGCTTGAGGTTCCCCTGGGGGTGGGGTGGATATTGCCTCCTTCCTTCAGCAAAGAAGCTGCTACTTTGTTCTCCAGCTACCAAAAGACTTAGCAAGGCCCAAGCAATTGTAGGGCCAGGAGAGCCATTCTTCTCCACGCTGTGAGCACTTTGAACTGTTTGGGAAATGAAAGGATTTCAGGGGACTCACAGCCCGGCTACACTTATCTCCAGGGCTGTGAGCCAGGATCATGCCTTGCATTTTCAAAAGTATTTTCCTTCCAAGATATTCAAGTTGTCGTCTGTGACCTTTGGTTCCAACTATAATTTTAGCCAAGGTTAAATCAAAGCGTTCGAAGCTCACAGCTCATATTTCCACAATATACTTTGTAAAGTGTTCTGTCTGGTGTCCTGTCTTTTTTCTTTTCTCAAAAAATTTTTATTTTATATTGGACTATAGTTGACTTACAATGTTGTGTTAGTTTCAGATGTACAGCAAAGTGATTCAGTTACATGTACACATATATCTATTCTTTTTCAGATCCTTTTCCCATATAGGTTATTACAGAGTATTGAATAGAGTTCCCTGTGCTACACAGCAGGTCCTTGTTGCTTATCTATTTCATAATAATGTGTATATGTTAATCCCAACCTCTTAATTAATCCCTTCCCTGCCACCTCTCCCCTTTGGTAACCAGAAGTTTGTTTTCTGAGTCTGTGAGTTCGTTTCTGATTTGTAAATAAGTCCATTTGTGTCCTTTTTTTTAAGATTCCACATATATTCCACATATAAGTGATAGGGTATGATATTTGTCTTTCTCTGTCTGACTGGCTTCACTTAGTATGATAATCTCTAGCTCCATCCATGTTGCAGCAAGTGACATGATTTCATTCCTTTACATGGCTGAGTAATACTCCATTGTATATATGTACCACAACTTCTTTATCTGTTCCTCTGTTGATGGACATTTAGGTTGCTTTCATGTCTTGGCTATTGTAAGTAGTGCTACAATGAACATTGGGGTGCATGTATCTTTTTGAATTATGGTTTTCTGTGGATATATCCCCAGGAGTGGGATTGCTAGATCATACAGTAGCTCTATTTTTAGTTTTTTAAGGAACCTCCATACTGTTCTCCATAGTGGCTGTATCAATTTACATTCCCACCAACAGTGTAGGAGAGTCCCCTTTTCTCCACACCCTCTCCAGCATTTATTGTTTGTAGACTTTTTGACGATAGCCATCCTGACCGGTGTGAAGTGATACCACATTGTAGTTTTGATTTGCATTTCCCTAATAATCCTGTCTTTTTTCTTCTTGTTCTGTAGGAATGTCTTCTACATTCTAGATATTCATCCTTTGTTGATTTTCATGCAGCAAATATCTCTGTTCAGTCTGTCACCATCTTTTAACTTTGGTGTCCTTTTTTGAACAGGAAGCTTTGATTTGTGATGTAATCAAACTTAAAAATTTTTCCCCTTACAATCTGTTTTGAGGATCGTATTTAAGTATCTACTACCCCTGACTACCAGGTTACAAAGATATGTCTTACATTTTTCAATATTAGATCCACAGTTTTAGTCTCTCACATTAAGGTCTTTAATCCATTTGGGGTTTCCTTCACATATGCTTAAGATAGGCACCCACCTTTATATTTCTCCATCTAGCCAATTGTTAAAATACCATATATCAAACAGCCCACCTTTTCCTCCACTGATTTATGGTACTGCCTCTGTATACCTAGACCTGCCTTTGAGTTCTCTGTTTCCTTTCTTTAATCTATTTATTCCTGCACAATGTCACACTGTTTTTAGCACTTGGCTTTGTAATATGTCTCAGTATTCAGTGTGTCCTTCCTCTTTGCTCTTCTTTTCCAAGTTTCATTTCCCCTTATAAATCTGGAGTTCGTTTGCACCATCTCCGCCCAAAGTCTGGAATTTTTATTGGAATTACATTGAATTTGTACATTAATTTGGAGGAATTTGGCGTCTTTACAATTGCTAAGTCACATTATCCATGAATATGGTATATCTCTCCGTTTGTTCAGGTCTCTTTTATATCCTTTAATAAAGTTTTAAATTTTACTTCAAAAAGATCTTATGTAGCTTTCATTATATAAGATCATAAATGCTTGATAGTTTCCGATACTATTGTGAAAGGTAATTTTACTTTCTCTTATATTTTCAATTGGTATTGACTACTGCTGTCAAAACAAACCCTATTGGTTATTGTATGCGGGGCACCATCTCCAGTTATCTTGCTGAACCCTCTTTTTAGTTCTCTGTCTCTTGACTCCGTTGGGTTTGCTATGTAAAAGAGCATGTCATCTGCAACTAATATCAGTTTTGTCTTTACCCTGTTGACACTTGAACATTTTGTTGTCAGTGGTGATGGTGGTGATGAGGTTCATTGTCTTGGTTAGTGAGGCCTTCTAATGCCATACTAATAGTTATGGTTAAATAACCATATTTGTTTTGTTCCAGACCTTGAAAAGAATGTATCTAAAGGTTTAAGTATGATGTTTGCTGAAGGTTTTATTAAGTTAAAGAAACTCCCTTTTTTCCCTAGTTTTCTAACATTTCATCATAAACTATGTCAAGAATTTCCTGCATGTATGGAGAAGATGAGGTGATTTTTCTTCTCTACTCCATTTGTGTGATGAATTTTACATCAATATATCAATACTTTGGGTTTTTAACTAACCATGAAATCTTAGATAACCCCTATCTGATCCTGATAAGTTATGTTTTTTAAAAACACACCATTGGATTTGACTGCCCAATATTTAATTGATTCGTTAATTAATTAATTTTGCATTAATGTTCACTTTGTTTTCTTTCACTTTCCTTAATCAGTTTTGTCATTATGGTTATACTAGCCTCTAAAATAAGTAAAGCAGCTCTCCCTCTCTCTTATGTTTTCTATTGTATGGAACAACTTGTATAAGACAAACCTCAATAAATGGTAAAAACTGGTTGTGCTTGAAGGTCAGTAGAACAGGGGTTTTTCTGTACATCCAAGTGTATATACACTTAGTTTTCTATTTGGTCATATGAAATTTGCATTTTTCTAGAAATTTATCCTTTTTACCCAAGTTTTCAGATGTATTGGTGTATAATTATTGAGGCAGAAACCTCTGCTTGCCTACCCAATATCCATTCTTCTCTCTTCTTCACCCAAATCGTGTTCCTGGCAGCAACTGTGTTCCAGTGACATGTTTAGCTTCCCAGATACCCTTGCAGGTGGGGAAAGCAAAAACTTTCCCAGACACAGGTTCCACCTCCTGCGTAAGCTTCATCCCCTCTTCTTCCCCTTTCCTGAGAGGAGAAACAGCCATCTCGCAGCCGTAAGGCAACAAGCGTGAGCAAGGGAACCCCGCACTCAGCTGAGCACAGTCCTTTTTGCTTAGTTACTCTTCTCTGAAGTTTGCATTTAGTGTTTCTAAAGGACCTGTGTTTGGTCTTGTTAATTTTTTTTTTTTTTTTTTTTTGCGGTACGCGGGCCTCTCACTGTTGTGGCCTCTCCCGTTGCGGGGCACAGGCTCCGGACGCGCAGGCTCAGCGGCCATGGCTCACGGGCTCAGCCGCTCCGCGGCATGTGGGATCTTCCCGGACCGGGGCACGAACCCGTGTCCCCTGCATCGGCAGGGGGACTCTCAACCACTGCGCCACCAGGGCAGCCTGAGGTACTTAAAAAAAAAATGGTTTCAAGGGAGATCAACTTCTAGAACAGTGAAGTGAGGATCTTGGTGAACCACTCTCCCATAAAAATAACAAAAACACTGGCAATACAACTGAAGTCAACCATTTGAGTACTCTAGAAATGTACCAAAGCCACTGACTGAACTGAAAATTATCTATCCAAGAGAAACTACTGAACTTCAACAAGACAGTCGTGTCCAGCCCTCTGTCCCTCCCCAGCTTGGTGGGCCAGTAGCCATGAAAAGTTAGCAGTCTCAAAGCTGATGGAGAAGTCTGATTTCTCTTGGAGTTCTGTTAAAAGCCCATTCCTAGAGCCCAGTCAATATTTTTTCCAAGTTAGAAGCTACCCGAAAAATCTCCATTCCCAAGGTGTTATGGCTATTCGACTTGACTCACAGCTGGGGGTGGCGGGGGAGGGAAGGTGGTATTCCTAGGGCATTACCGAAAACAATAGCAATCTTCTAATAATATCTCAGCAGCCTAAGGTTGTGATTTTGGTTGGAACAAACAGAAGCCTGGCCAACAACAGCAGAAGTTTTAAAGTAAGCCCTGGAGAACTAGAAAACCACAGGGAACTTTGAAAAGCTCCACCCTATTCCTAGGGATCTAGAAGGCTGTGCACAGGCACGTGGTTAGGAAAGGCCTTTGGAAAAAGGCTGCAGGCACTCACCTCTGACTGACCTTTAGGCCCTGTGTACTCAGGAAGTGAAAGCTAAGTCTGTTCTGTTAACTGCCTGAAGTTTGAATGTGTGTCTTCAGACACAGATCTCCTTGTCATAGGGTAGAAGACATACAAGCAAGGCGTTTAGCGAAATCTTTAGACCGATCATCGGCTTACCGCTAAATTATACTGAACCAGGAGTGAACCCTAGGAAACCAGACTTTATTTATTTTTTTTTTTTTTCAGTACGCGGGCCTCTCACTGTTGTGGCCTCTCCCGTTGCGGAGCACAGGCTCCGGACGCGCAGGCTCAGCGGCCATGGCTCACAGGCCCAGCCGCTCCGCGGCATGTGGGATCTTTCCCGGACCGGGGCACGAACCCGTGTCCCCTGCATCGGCAGGCGGACTCTCAACCACTGCGCCACCAGGGAAGCCCAGGAAACCAGACTTTAAAATACGAAGTTAAGAAAAGAGTGGGGGGGGATGCGTAACAGAGAACTCAAGTGCTATACCCTTCAGGGAATACAGAATCTATAGAATTAATTGAGGAAAGTCACTAACAAGCAGCAACTAGAAAAACAATAACAAAAAAACAGCAACAACAACAAATCTGGGGAGAAAGAATCTGATTTCAAGTTGTTACAATATATTATTTTAAATATCTAATTTTTGACAAAAATTTACAAGACATGCAAAGAAACAGAAAAATTTGCCACATAATTAAAGTAAACAGCCGGCAGAAAATATCCCTGAGGGGGCACAAATGTTTAATTTAGTAGACAAAGACTTTAAACCAGCTACTACAAATATGTTTAAAGACCTAAAGAATACCATGCCTAAAGAATTAAAGTATGACAACAATGTCTCACCACATAGAGACTATCAATAACAACAACAAAAACAGAAATTACAAAAAGGAATCAAATAGAAATTCTGGAGTTAAAAAGCATAGTTACTGAAATGAAAACTTTGCTAAAGGGTCTCAATAGCAAATCTGGGCTGTAAGAGGAAAGAATCAGCAACTTGAAGGTAGGTTAATAGAAATGATCCAATCTAAGGAATAAAAATGAACACAGCCTCAGAGACCTATAGGATATCATTAAGCATACTAACACACGCATAATAGGAGTCCCAGAAGGAGAAGAGAAAAATAAAGAAAAAAAAGAATATTTTTAAACATAATGACTGAAATCTTCCCAAATTTGATGAAAAGAATTAGTTTTGTTGTACTATGTCTAGGTGTGGTTGATTTTTTGGTTTTGTTTGTTTTTTGTTTTCTCCTTCTTAGATATGAACTTTTTTCAATTTGAGGTCTCTTCTGGAAATTCTTGGTCATTTTTTTTCTTCAAATATTTCATCCCTCTCCATTTTTTTTCTTCTTTTTTTTTTTTTACATCTTTATTGGAGTATAATTGCTTTACAATGGTGTGTTAGTTTCTGCTTTATAACAAAGTGAATCAGTTATACATATACATATGTTCCCATATCTCTTCCCTCTTGCGTCTCCCTCCCTCCCACCCTCCCTATCCCACCCCTCTAGGTGGTCACAAAGCACCGAGCTGATCTCCCTGTGCTATGCGCCTGCTTCCCACTAGCTATCTATTTTACGTTTGGTAGTGTTTATATGTCCATGCCACTCTCTCGCTTTGTCACAGCTTACCCTTCCCCCTCCCCACATTTTTTTCTTCTTATGAAATTTCCATTACTACTTTAGATTTTCTATTTTTTACTTCAATCCTCTGTATCTTAGCTTATTTTCCATATCTTTCTGATGCCTTCTGGGAGAGTTGCTAAAAATGGTCTTCCACCTACTAATTGCTCTTTGTCTATATGCATCTGCTCTTCAATGCATCCATTAAGTACTTCTCTCAGTTTTCGTATCCAGCACGTCCTCTGAGTTCGTTCATCCTTTATGCTTGCTTCCAGCTTCATGTTTCTGATATCTTCCCTCCTCTCTCTGAGTATATTTGTTATGTTTATTTTAAATGCTTATTCCTTTAATCCATTCGTTCTCTTTCCCTTGGTACAGGAAAACAGGTTCTTCTGTCTGTTGCCTTTCTTTTATAACAGTTACCCTCCTCAGACATCCCATTATTTTCCCCTCTGAACTCATGTGTCCTTGGAACCACCAATGAACTTGGCCTGGCGGTGTGTACTTGGGCAGTCAGAGAGTCTCTGTGTTGCTGTCTGAAAGCAACCACTCCCCCTTCCCTCTCCCAACCAGGCAATATTCTTTCTCAGTAAATCTTCCAGAACCTCCTCCCCAGACATTGCTCTTTTCCAGGGGCTGCCTCCCTCTTGCAACTCTCTGTCCCTTGAAAGAGGGAACATTTAAGTGTGTCCAGCCTGGGTGCCCCTGTATCTACTCCAAGGCTGCCTCCCCCTCACCTCACTGCTCCGGGCTGGTATCACATTGGCACTGGGTTAATGCTATTTTCTTGCCAAACAGTGGAAATAGGGTGTGCAGTGATCTTCCCAGCAATGTAAAGGAGAGAAATGGCATGGTCCGAGCCCCCCCAACTTTTTTTTTTTTTTGGTATCTGGCCCTCTTCTGCTCTAGGCTACCATTAGAGAGAGAGAGAGAGAGAAATCCAACCACTTTCTGTTTCCCTAGGGTTTTCTTCTTAGTTTTTATGTTCGGTTCTGGTATCCCTCAACCTCCCTCCCATCTCTGCAGCATCTCAGGACAGGAGCAAAGAACCTCTCCTGGTTTGCAATCTTGTGGGAAACCTGAAGTCAGCCTCATGTGTTGTGGCTGAAGATGAATTTTAATCTCCAAGCCTCCATTCTTTTCTTCTCTGTAATGAGAAGTTTGGAACAAATGATCTCAAGTTGTCCTAGCTCTAAAATTCTGTGATTCCATGCAGTACACGCAGAGGCGGCAGGTAAGAGACATTGAGATATTTTAAGACCACACAGTTTCCAAGGTGATATAGAGACATAATGGGGGGAACACCCGACAAGAGAGAGTTATTAACGAAAATGAATGTCAAGTTAGAGGGTGGAATGTCAGTCAAGTTTCAAGGAATGAGAAGGGGAGGGTATTGACAGAGAAAGAGAAAGGTGTCACAAGAGAAAGGGAAAACCACTGATTGGAAAATGGCTTGGAGGAGAATCAATAAGCGTTGAGAATGACATGCAATTAACGCACCATGGGAGCAGATGCCATCTTTTCTTTCTAATTTATTAGGGAATATTTCTGACTTACCAATAGAACACAGAATAACATAATGAACACTTGTGTGCCCAGTGCCCAATCTAAAATATTACTCACGACCAATGTATAGCAACCTTCTCTCCACCATCACCAAGAGGTAGTAGCCATTATCCTAATTCAGTGTTTATCATTCTCAGTGGTTCTTTATACTTTTACTTCATATATGTATGCAAGGCAATATTTTGTCTTTGAAAAATCAGTTTTCATGTTTGAAGACAGAAGTATGATGACTATGTATTGAAATACTTGTTTGAGGTTAAAAAAAAGTGTCAATGCTGAAGGAGTCCCAGGAGAGGGGAATAATAAAATAGATGGAATAACTTGGATCAGAACATGAGAAACTTCTTTCTGCTCATTAGGTCTCTCCAGGGCGATGACACAGTGACTGGCAGAAGCTCCCGTAGCTGGACTGAGAGTGTTGGCCCCCTTCCTGATGGAGAGAGCCACACTCCTAGGACATCAAGAGCAGAAGGAAAGGGATGGTTTCAGCTGCTGCCTAGCAGAGCCGTTCATTTGGATCAGTGGTAGTTCGCTTCTCAGAAACACCAGCGTTGGGAAATCAGGCATCAGAACACAGCAGGGAGTCATTTATCATTTCAGAGACAAGCCCAGGAGCAGGCTGAGGTTTGGGGCCAGGCGCCAAGGTCAGAGTTGGCCCGTGACTATTCATTGAGATGAATACAACCAAGGTTCTGCCTCATCCTTTCCCTGTAAGAAGCCCTTGAAACTGCCTCTGAAGGGGCCTGCCATCCCCAGCCTCAGCAGACTGCCGAAAGGGAATAAGAGAGCCATTCTGTGAAAAGATGGCTGGGGTCAGGGAGGCCCTGGCTTTGCACGATCCTACTAGTGACGACCCGACTGGGCCATCTGTGGACAACCCAACCCTGCTGGGTACATCACTCAGCCCTAAACCCTGCTGCAACAAACAGATTAAAAACACACTCCCACTAAGTATAAACGCACTCGACACTAAGTATCATTTGCGTCGACACTAAATATAATTTTGGGGGAAAAAATGTGAGAGGATTTTTGTAAACACACTTTTGAAATTTTTGTCTATAAATAACTCATTTAATTCGCAATTTGCTTTGATTTTTTTCCAAAAATCTGTGCATAATTGGGAATTTTTGAGAAATGAAGAAATCAAATCCACAGATTACTTTCAAATGTGTGAGACATTGTATGAATGCTAACATTAACACTTCATGAAGTGGGAAAACCATGTTTGTATGCATCTAATTAAACATTTATTCTTTACTTTGTGGTTTTCATTCTGTACTCTAGAGCCAACAATCATTTCCAGGCTTCAAACATTGTCGCAAGCTCTTGAAAAGCTCCTAGACCCTGGGCCCTGGGCCCACAGGGCCTGGAGGATAAACAACCCAGTTGGGGAGATTTTATGGGAGGTGCCTGGGTCTGTGGGCCTTGATTGGCTCCTTTGTCCCAACTCCCTACTCCTCCCGACTCATGGTCACTCGTGGTGGTAGTAGGGGCAGCGTCTCAGATGTAGTCACCAGAGTTCATTTCCTATTTTCTCCCCCAATCACCGTAAGACTGGGAACGTTGTTGTGTTCACTGCTGTATCCCCAGCCTAGAATAGGGTCTGGCACATCACAGGTACTCAACACAAGTATTTGTTGAATGCAGCTCATTTCTGGGAAATGGGATTGGATGGTGGATCACTAGGGCTCCGGCTGTATCAATTTTGTTTGAATGATGGACAGTGAGAATATATTCACTCGTTACCCTTCTGATTCAAAAATAACATATTTTCGCAACGAGATATCACTTCATACCCATCAGGATAGCTTCTTTCAAAAAACCCCAGAAATAACAGGTATCGGTAAGGATGTGGAGAAATTGTAACTCCTGTGCTCTGCTGGTGGGGATGTCACGTGGTACAGCCGATATGGAAAACAGTGTGATGGTTCCTCAAAACTGAAAATAAAACGACCATACCAATCATTCCAGCAATCCCTCTTCTGGGTATATACCCAAAGGAAATGAAATTAGTACCTCAAAGAGATATCCGTACTCTTATGCTATTTGCAGCATAAACACAGTAGTCAAGATATGGAAACAACCTAAGTGTCCGTCAGCCAACGAATGGGTATAGAAAATGTGGTGTATATGTGAACAACGGAATATTATCCAGCCTTCAAAAAGGAAGGAGATCCTGCCTTTTGCAACAACATGGGTGAACCTCGAGGACACTACACCACATGAAGCAAGCCAGACACCGAAAGATAAAAACAGCATGATCTAACTGATATATGGAACCTAGAACAGCGGAATACAGAGGAGCGGAGAGTGGAATGGTGGTTCGAGCAGTGGGGGTCTGAGGGGAGTAGGTTGGTCTAAAGGTACAAAGTTGCAGCTGTGTGGGATGAAGAAGCCTGGAGATCTAGCGTTACAGCATGACGACTATGGTTAATAATACTGTACTGAATGCTGGAAACTTGCTAAGACAGTAGATCTCAGGTGCTCTCACCAGACGCACAAAAAATGGTAACTGTGTGAGGTAGCTACGTTAATTAGCTCGACTGTGGTTACCATTTTCACTATGTAGATGTATATCAAATCATCGTGTTGTACTCCCTAAGTATATACGATTCTTACTTGAAAAATAAAATAAATTCGTATATATTTTTCTTTTTTCCAAATAATCAGCTAGTTACCCCAATACCATTTGTTTAATAATCCACACTTTCTCCACTGGTTGAATGCCACGTTAGCATACAACGCATCCTTATGTAAACTTGGGTCTATTTCTGGGCTTTCTATTCTGATTCAGTGTAGCCAGGATCACAAACTGTGGCACTGTGGGTTCAACAGACCTCGAGGTGTGTGCTTCAACTTGTTTTGGTTTTGGCCGGAGGTGTTTTTTAAGCCTGTGAATTTTAATACCTTTAGGGCAGTGGTCCCTAACCTTTTTGGCACCAGGGACCGGTTTCGTGGAAGACAATTTTTCCACAGACGGCAACGCGAGCAATGGGGAGCGGCAGATGAAGAGTCGCTCACTCGCTCGCCCCTGCTCACCCGCGGCTGCGCAGCCCGGTTCCCAACAGGCCGCGGACCGGTACTAGTCCGTGGCCCAGGGGTTGGGGACCCCTGCTTTAGGGGGTCTAGAGAGTCAGTTCTGTCTTAGACCAAGTTACTCGCCCAAGCTCTTAGGTTATTGAGTTTTTTCTGTCTCGAGTGACACTAGCGACATTGATATTTTATCTTTATAACATATTTTAGTATGGAGCAGTGGACATTCAGTCTTGTTATTCTTCTTTTTCAATATTTAAGTGCTCTAATTCTCCAAATAATTTAGACATTATTTTGTCAGCTTCTGGGGAAAAAATATTCTCTCTGGGATTTTGATTGCAAGTATGTCAAGTTCCTAAATCCATCTGGACAGAATTTACCTCTTTACAATATTGAGTCATTATTCAGAAGTGTAAGTCTCTACTCAGTTCTTTATATCACTGAGTAAAAATTTTTTAATTTCTTTTTGAAGATCCTGCATACTTCTCGCTAAATTTATTTATTTCTAAGAATTTCTTTTGTTGCTGCCAAGACGGATGGATATCTTCTTCTCATTTTTTTTCAAGATTACAAAAATAACATGTGGTCATTGTACAAAAAGAAATTAAACACTATAGGAATATAAAGAACCATCACCCCACCCCCATGTCATTCTGTCCCCAGAAATATGGTGCTATCCTTCTAGGGCTGTGCTTAACTATACACACACCGCAGGCACACATGCATGCACGCACACACACACACACACACACACACACACACAGACTACACATTCTGTTCTGCATCTTGCTTTTGTCACATAGCAATTTATCACAGAAACCTCTCCATGTCCGTGCATATAAATCAACCTCAATCTTCTTATAAATAGCATAGAATTACATTAAATTCTAATTGTTTTTCACTAATTAACCATTCTCTTGGATTTTCACAGTACATGATCACAGCATCTGTCATTATGAAAAAAAGAAAAAGAAAAAAAATAGAAAACTTTTTTTTGTCTTTTTGCAATAGGCAGAGCATCTAAAACAATGTCAAATGATTGTAGTGACAAGAAAACCTGTCATGTCTCTAATTTTAACAAAAATGTCTTTAATGGAAATTATAACGTTATCTGTTTATCATGTTGATAAAGTGTCTTTGTGTACTGATAATTTGGAATTTTTAAAATCAGGATGGATGTTGAATTTTCCAATGCATTGTTGGCGTATATCCCAATGATCATTAAGTCTTTTCTCCTGAGACGTATTTATAGAATTAATTTTATTAATAGACTTCCTAATATTAAACCATTTTTGTATTCATGGTCCTGGTGAATTATTCTTTTAACCTCACACTAAATTAAATTTGATAATGTTTTCATTAAGATTTTCTTCTTTTTTAAATTGAAGTATAGTTGATTTACAAGGATTTTCATACTTGAGATTGTGACTGGCCTGTTTTTTTCTTTCTTTGTCTATAATTAGTTCTTCTATAAAGCTCTGCTTTCAGCTTACAGCCAAACATTCTTTTAATTCTCAAAAGAAGTACAGCACAAACTGGTTTGATGCTCCTGGGAACACAGCTAAACCACATCGCTAGCCCCTTGCAACATAACTAGTCATGTGACCGGTTCCCCCCAGAGGTCAGTGAATGGACATGGCGATGGGTTTGTTAAGAGCAGAAGGGCCTTTGCTTTCTTTCTTTCTTTCCCTTCCGTAGCGACCTTGGAGGTCATGGAGCTGCGAGATGGAAGGGGCTTACACTTTTCACTGCTTGGAAGAGAATCTCCCAGGAGAGCTGCCCCACTGAGAAAATCCGTACTGGAACTTGGTAAGCTATTGAGACTTGAGATTGTTTGTTACAGCAACTAACATCAACATAGTTGACCAATACAAGGAATTTCCATAACGTCCATTTTGAAATGTATTTAATATAGTTTATCTGTGTGATTCCACTTACATGGAAAATAACATAGACAAAAAGTGGTTTCCTCGCACCCAGTACTCTGTGTGTACCTAGCACTGTGCTGGCCTATATGGCAGGAAATATTTTTTGAGACGTTAACCTAGATCTTTCTTCCTCCTGATATTTTTTGCCCCTCTCCCTTTTCAAACAGGTAATTGTCTCAGAGGGAGAATGGGACAGGATAGAAAACAGAAAATATTATGCCTGTTGGTTCCCAACAACCTAAATCCATCAGATTTTCCTAGATGCCTCAGAGGCAAATATCAAGATGGAAAAGTGGAGGTAGGGGGTGAAGGGTGGTAAGAAAGCTGGGCTCACCCAAGGAGGGAAGGGAAGAGGAGAGGATTGGGGGAGAGCACAGACTTCTGTGAATCCCAGACAGCCCTGCATCTTGACCCACAGCTCTGGAAAAGGCAGTGAGACCCCAGGGAGGGATGGTGGGTGATGGGGATGAAGATTCTCATGACTTTCCCACAAGGTACAGAAGCAACAGAAACGCTACATGGGCACGTAACCGGCAGGAGAAGAAGATGCCTTGGCAGCTGCCTGTATGCACCAACCTGGCCCTGGACCACTTGGTTGTAAATGCAACCAAGGACGTGTCAAAATACCAGGGCAGGGGCTTCCCTGGTGGCGCAGTGGTTGAGAGTCCGCCTGCCGATGCTGGGGACACGGGTTCATGCCCCGGTCCGGGAAGATCCCTCATGCCGCTCCGCCACGGGAGAGGCCACAGCAGTGAGAGGCCCGCGTACCGCAAAAAAAAAAAAAAAAAAAAAAAAAAAAAAAAAAAAAATCCAGGTCAAGCAGGTGAGAGAAACAGAGAGCCTTCTCCTCAAGGCCGGGCGTTACACACACACCCTCTTGGGGGAAACGGGAGGGAAACCCCCGCTGTGCCAAACTCTAGGGAGTAAAAAGGAGAGCGTCTGTTTCGTGCGGGTGCTCCCGATGGAGAACCCTCTCGGGTGGAGGCGCTGAGGGTGGAGTGGGCTGGTGAGGGGGTGTTTGGGCGGGGTGGGGGCCGTCAGGATGCCTCTGCAGATCCCGCCGGGCTGGCTCTGGACGCGAGACTTGGGGGAGGGAATGCGAAAGGGCGGGGTGGGCCGCGCCCCGCCACGTCTCCTCCTCCTCCCCGGCCGGGATTGAGGGCGGGCTCGGGCGGCCAGCAGGGGGCGCCAGAGGACAGGCACTGCCTCGCGGAGGACTTGCCGGGCTTGGGACGCTGCCCCGCCCGAGACCCCCCGCCCGACCCCGGCTCCGCATCCCAGACCCGGAGGGGAACCGGGCCGCGCGGCCGGCGTGCGCGGGGGAAGCAGGGAGAACCCAGCGGAGCCCGGAAGCCTGTGCCCGGCAGCGGCGGGCGCGAGGTCACGGCTGTTAACCTCCGGGCGGGGGCCCCAGGGTGTCCGCCTCACACACAGGGTCTTAGATTTAGACGCTGGACCTCGGGCCAGATGCACAATGCCCTGATGGGATCAAGGAAGGCAGGCGTCATAAAGCAGACATGTAAAATATCTGACATTTATGTTAACACATTTCGGCATTTCTTCCTATTTTAATACTCCGCCAACCTCAAAACATGGCACTGGCCCTGAGTCTCTTACCCTAAGAGGGGCCTCGTCCTGGGCCTCCTCCATCTCTCCGGGGGGCGGCCTCTTTGGTCCCCAGGCTTATCGCCTATCTGCACCCCTCCCCAGCCCCCTCCCAACACATACACCCCTACACATCCTTCACCCACTACTTGTCTCTCAACTTCGGGCCTTCTCCCCCTCCTCCCACGGGCCCCATGCGCCTCTGTCCACCCCTACCCCTGCCTCAGCTAAACAGCTTCCTTCAGTTCTTTCCTCCTCAATCATCTGTCCCAGCCCCAGCCCCCTGCCTCGCCCTCACACACACACCTGAGCCCAGGAGGGAGCCCCCCCGGGCAGGGCTGCCCTGCAAAAACACGCCTCTACCAAAACCCCCCTTTCGCAGCCATGGACGCCCAGCCCCTGCCTCCCCGGCCCCCCACACCAGCATCAAATCAGGCCTCAAATCAGGCCGAACTCGTTCCCAGAGTTCCTGAGGGATAAATAAATACAGGAGCAGAGAGCCAGACCCCAGCCAGAGTGGGGTCAGTGTGGACAGGGGTCAAAGGGCAAAGTCTGGGTTCCGCTTGTGGTTCACAGAACCCAGAGACCTGTTGCTAGGTCACCAGATCTCCCAGCCGACACATCCTGAGCTGCCGATAGGCAGCCTCCAGCCATCTTCCCTGAATCTCTCAGACACCCACCCTCTGTGGGACCCTGAAAAGCAGGAGGAGGGGAGAAGCAAGCCCTGCCACCACCCCTGAGCTCCGCTACCCCGTTTCACTGTGAAGGTTCGGCCGCTGGGCCGTCAGGTCCCGGCCGCCATGAGTCTGGGCACCACGGAGGGGGAGGATCTGGCCGAGTACTTCCGGTTGCAGTATGGGCAAAGGCTGGTGCAGCTGCTGCAGTGAGTGTCGGAGGGCCCGGGACCACCGTGCCCACCCGGTGCCCCACCTTCCCACCTGTCCCCCTGCTCCTATAACCCAGCACCGCAAATCACGCTGGCACCAATCCCGCCCATCCCCGGCCCCAGCTTGCTCCCCAGCACGGCCCTCTCTCCCTCTGAGCACACCGTTCTTTCCGCTCAGACGGGGTAGGGCGCCTTCCCTCCCCGTGGGTGCCTGTCTCCATGGGTTCCTCCTGGTCCCGGGCTGCCCCAGGCGCTCAGAGTCCACAGTCCCTATTGCCTGTGTCTTGGGCAGGAAGTTCCCCAGCACTGAGGACCACTCAGACTCCCCATCCATCCGGCTGCTGGAGAAGAAGAAAGAGGCCAAGCTCATGCACCATGCCATGGAGCAGAAGAAGGAGGTGGGAGACGCAAGGGCTGGATGCGGGGAGGGCCACGGCTCCGGGAGAGCCTGAGGACGGCCCTCTGTTTTGGGGGTGGTGGTGGCTAGAGCCAGGCATCGTGGGCGGTGATCCTGTGTTTCCTCTGCACAGCACAGAAGGGATCCGAGTCTTGGGGTACCAGTGTCCTGCGATGCTCTGCTCTGAACCAGACATGGGGTGGAAAGTGGGCACCTGGGGACAGGGGCTCTAGGGCAGGGGATGCTGGGGCCTTCCTTGGTTCCCATTCAGGGGTCCTTCTGACCTCTCTGCTCCCCCCTCCCCCCTAGACATTTCAGCGCAGAATGGAAACCCTGAACCTGCGCTGGGAGGAGCTGGGAGTCAAGGAGGCCCAGCTGAAAGCCCACATACAGAAGTTTGAGCAGTTCATCCGGGTACGAAGGGGTGTGGCCTGCTGCAGCAGGGCTGCCGCACTCTGCAGTTGGCCAGCTTGCCCCTCCTCCCACTCCCTACCTCTTCCCCCTCCCTCCTCAGCCTCCATTTCCCCGACTCCTCGTCCTGGGTTAGAGGTCTCCTTGGTGCTCACCAGTGCCTGGGGCTTGCCCCTGTATCTCCCCCTCCTACTGCTCCGTTTGCATTGACAGTTTCCTGCTGCCCTGTCCGTCTCTGCCCCCTCTAGATTGCTGTTTCCTATTCCCTTGCCTGTGGTCGGCACATACAGTTTATGCGGTGAATGCATGAATGATGGATGATGAATAAATGAATGAATGTGCCACGGTTAGGGCCAGGCACTTGGGGATACAAAGATGAATCAGACAGGGTTTTATTTTTTTAATAAATTTTTATTTATTTTATTTATTTCTGGCTGTGTTGGGTCCTTGTTGCAGCGCACGGGCTTTCTCTAGTTGCGGCGAGCAGGGGCTACTCTTCGTTGTGGTGCGCGGGCTTCTCATTGCGGAGCACGGGCTCTAGGTGCGCAGGCTTCAGTAGTTGCGGCATGTGGGCTCAGTAGTTGTGGCACACGGGCTTAGTTGCTCTGCAGCATGTGGGATCTTCCTGGACCAGGGACTGAACCCGTGTGCCCTGCATTGGCAGGCGGATTCTCAACCACTGCACCACCAGGGAAGCCCCCAGACAGGGTTTTAGTCACGCCAGCTCACCCTACCCCTCCACCCTTGCACTGAAGGCCCAGGCAGGGGGCATTGAAGAACCAGGTACTGGAGTCCCCTCCGAGACAACCCCTCTCCGTGTGTCCTGAGAGGAGGGATTTAGCCATTTTAAAATCCAGATTTCTCCAGACTGGCTCCAACCGGGCACCTGCCGAGCCTTGAAGGGCTGGCCCAGCCCCAGGGGGTAACCTCTGGCCTCTGCTACAGGGCAGTCCTGTTCTCAAGCATCTTTGTCTCTCTCTCTGCCTAAACCAGGTGGGAAAGGAAGCTGATGGACCAGGCATTATTCTCCAGAGGTCCAGTCTTTCTTACCGGCCAGAGAAAAGCTCATGGAGTGCTTGGGGTGGCAGGAGATTTGGGGGTGAGGGGTTCTGCAAATCGTCGGAATCCTAGAGAGCTTGTTACAGATATGGACCCTGGGCCCCTCCCCTCTCCTTGCTTTCAGCAGGCCTGAGGTCAGGCCCAGTCGACTGTATTGTTAAAAGTATCCCCAGGGGATTGTGATGCCCGGCTGGACTTGGAAACCACTGGTTTGGGGCCCCTCTGTCCTCTCCTGGACCCACAGGGCAGAATGCAAATCCCCCGGGTGCCTTCTTCCGTGTCTTCCAAATGCCACCACCACAGGCACCCATCTGGGTGGAATCACCACAGCCCCTGAAGGCGGAAAGGAGCCACACACAGGCAGTGTGAGAGGTCTGCCCCTCATCTTGGGAGGAGAGCTTGTCCTCCCAAGGAAGGAAGGAGGACGGGACCAGCCCACTTGCACCAGCTAAGCCTCGTGTCTCTTTCTGGGCATTGAATTCCCTGCATCATCTCCTCCTGTCCCCACCTGATGCCAGTCTTGAGCTACAGGAACATCCTCTCCAGAATGGCCTTGCCCCACCAGGCCCTCCGGACTAGGCCCACCTCCTAGCTCGTCTCCCTAGAGCTCCAGCAGTGTTGCCCCAGCTTTGGAAAGGAAGAGAGGGTCTCCTGCCTCTCGTTTCTACAACTGGAGGAGGTGAGGCACCAAATCAGGAGAACATTTGGGCTTCCCAGGTCTGGGCCCAGGACTCCGCCCTGTGACAAATGGCCACCACTAAGGATAGAGATGAGGGACTTCCCTGGCGGTCCAGCGGTTAGGACTCCGCGCTTCCGCGGCAGGGGGCTCCGGTTCGATCCCTGATCGGGGACCTAGGATCCCACGAGAGGAACGGTGCGGCCAAAAAAAAAAAAAAAAAAAAGAATAGAGACGGAAACTTTATCAGAAGATTTTCCCAGCCTTTCCCAGGGTTTGAGTTCTCTCCAGACACTGAGCCCAGTGGGGCGTGGGGCTCCCGGAGCTCAGATCCCGCAGAGTCAGGATCACGTCCTCTCTTGTCCCCATAAGGCCACCTTCTGACGTTGGATTAAATCCCTGTCCTCTCAGCCTCCTCAGTCCATAGAAAGCCCCTCAACCAGCTTCAAATAACCCTGGAGACGTGCTTCCTTACACCTCATCCGCCACATGGGCAGCCTGGCCACCGCCGTCCACCCTCAGGGTGGACAGAGGCCTTGTGGGAGCCCCACCAGCCTGGGCCCCAGGGAGGGCAGGACCCACGCCCGATTGGCATCATCTCCCTGGCCCCAGGAGAACGACCAGAAACGGATCCGGGCCCTGAAGAAGGCCAACAAGGAGCGAGAACTCAAGAGGCAGTGCACGCAAGAGCTGACCAAGGCCAAGCAGGAGATGGCGGCCCTGCGGCTGGAGCACCAGAGGCTGAGCGCCAAGCTGCAGGAATACTCCATCTTCAACAAGTACCTGGAGAAGGTGGTGGAGAACTCCGAGGTGCGTGGAGGGCCGAGGGGGGTGGGAGGTTCCTCAGGCCCACCTACTCTTCCCCAGGGGCCTGGGCTGTGGGGGGACTCGGGCAGGGATGGTCACCTGCCCTGGGGAGAGGCCTCCAGCCAAGGAGGGCAGCTGGCAGAGGCCCCTGGAGAGGCTGGACTCATTTCTCAAGGGTGGGAACCTGGCGGTGTATCTTTGTGCGCGTGACGTCTGTGGACCTGTCTCTAAATGGGTCCCATGTCTGTGTCTAGGAGCGAGGTTTTGTTTTGGAGCACCAGCGATCAGCTTGGCCTGCGTCGGATGTGACCCACACTCTCCCTGCTTCCCCTCCTCCCTGGTGTTCTTTAGTTTACTTGAGAGTAGATGGGCAGAGAAAGCACCAGCCTTGCGCAGAGCTGGGCACTTAGCACGTGCTGCGCCCTGGGCTGGGTGGGTGCTGCAAGCGTAGCCTTGCTCAGTCCACTCACTAGCCTCCAGAAGAAAGCCATCATTTCACCCTGTTACAAGGAAGAAGCGGAGGCTCAGAGAGGTTAGGTAACCTGCTCAGGGATGCACAGCTTATAAGTGGCAGAGCCCTTGCTTCTAACCACCCTTCGGTGGGCCCCACAAAGCCACTGACAACTGCTCTTCACAAAGTTGCCTTGTTGCCAGAGCTAAGGGAACTTGTCTGCCCTCTGCCCACCCATGCTTTCTGGAGCGTTTGACACTGTCCATGCTCCTGCTTGAAATATACCTGTGCCCTTGCCTCTGGGACTCCTCCCTCCTCTACTTTCAGGCTACCTCTGGCCCTTTCTCCTCAGGCTCCTCTGGGGCTCCTCTTCCTCAAGTTCCTCGGGTCTTTGTCCCACACCCTGCACTTTTCTCCCTGAGGAATTCCCTGGGCCTCTGATGGATGTCACCCATGTCAACGGCCATCCACCTATGTCCCCCATCCTCCCATGTGACAGCAGCAGGGCCCTTCACCAGGGTGGAGAGAGGTATGAGGTACGCCCTCTGGGGTGCGAACCCATGTCCTGTGGGGGGCACAGGGAGACAAAGGATGCACAACTTTTTTAAAAGTCCTGGCAATTTCCATATAGAACCACTAACCTAGTTTATTTATGCATGAGTCCCAAGTCCGTGTTACTTCCTGCATTCTAAGGTACTACCTACTGTATGATAAATTGTTCATTTAATAATTGGGTTTTGGGGGAGGTGGGGGAGTGAGAGAAGACTAGTATATTAAAGCAGTAGATAGATTATAGGACACGACTCAAATTTAGAGCCAGTAAAATGTGTCTTAGAATGGAGGAGATTGGCCTGGATCTCTCTGGCCTGGAGCTCCCTCCTAAGTTTCAGGCCCCTACATCTAATTTATTGAGTCCACAACTGCTTCCCGCCATCCCCAGGCCAGCGCTGCTGCTGGTGGGTCCGGTGCTGGTGAATGGCAAGACCACCCACCCACAGCCTCGCCAGAACTCCGGCTTCTTCCTGGACCCCTTCTCCTTCTCCCTCACTCCCCGCAGCCATCCATCAGCAGATCTGGTCTATTCTGCCTCCTAAGTATTTCTGGAATCCAGCCCCTGCCCCTTCCTCATCCAGACCACCGGTGTACCTCATCAGGAGTTCAGCTCTGCGTTATTCCTCGCCACCAGTCTGTCCAGCATTCTACAGCCAGTGGGGTCCCAATCTCTCTTTCTCTTTCCTCGTCCTTTATTTCTTTCAAAATATTTTAAGTGTACTGAAAAGTATACATAAATATATAACAGCACCCAAGTACTCTCCACAGCTTCGTCACATCTTAATATTTCCCCCAATTTGCCCCTTTTTTTTCTAAAATAAAACACGACTGGTAATTGAAACCCCCAGTGTGCCCCCCTTCCAAACACCATTCTTCTCCTCTCCTTAGAGGTAACCAGTAATCCAGATTTTTAAGCTTCTCATTCTCAGGCTTGTTATTATTTGGGGCCACAGTTTACACTCTCCATAAACTATGAATAGTATGTACATGTCCTTCTATGGCTTTTTTCCAATCAATGATTTAAAGAGAAAAAAAAGCTTTGTATCATGGGAAATTTCAGCCGTATACAAAAGCAGAGAAAATAGTCTATTGAATGCCCATTACTCATCACCTAATTCCAGCAATCATCAGCTCATTGTCAGATCCCCATCGCTGCCATTTTGAAGCAAATGATATTGTTTTCATCTGTATTTCATTATATGGCTCTAAAAGAGCTCTTTTTAACATAGCCACAATACCTATATCCAGCTGACGTCAAAATTTCCCCAGTTATTGCACAAAAGCTTTTTGTACAGCTGGTTTGTCCCAATCGGGGTCCAAATAAGGTCCCCAAACTGCATTTGGTTGATGTGTTTCTCAAGTGTCCCAGACGTTATTACTATGCTGATCAAAAGAAGCCAGACATGAAAGAGGACATACTGTGTGATTCCACTGATATGTTTAAAAACAGGTGAAATGAATCATGGGGGATAGAAGTCATAATTCTGGTTTCCTCGGGGCAGATACTGACGGAAAGGGGGCCAAAGATTCTTCTAGGGTGCTGGAAATGTCCTAAGTCCCCCTCTTCACATATTAGCTAGAATACTACCATCAGGAAAAGGACTTCATACTTCCCTTCATCAACTAGTTGATGACTAGGTGGGCCTTAAAGAAAAATCTTGTTAAATGCTTGATTCTTTATTACAGTCTTCAGAATAATGAGTTGGTTCTCCAGCAGCCTCTGAAAGTGCCATGTAATGTTGTTAGTATCACTGCGAACAACACATTTGATATGGTTCAATCCTTTGCACTTATTCTTACTGATGTTCAAAGGGTCCCATCTTTGGAGAGTGGGAGCCTCTTCAAGCTGGCACCTGAGGCCTTTTGACATCAGCGTTCAGTTTTGGAGAGGTGCTCCTAGGTGCTCTGATGTATCCCATTCGTTTTAGCTGTTGTATACCATTGCATCTCTCGGAAATGCAGACAGGAAGTTCTCTCTCTGCTCTCTCCTTCAGTGGATGAAGTTCACACTCCTCAGGGTTTACTGGGCACTTTTTTAACTTCTCCAGGGTGATCTCTCCCTCCCCATCTTGAACCCAGGCCATTCATATTAAACTCTCTTGCTCATCCTGGATATGCCACACATACCCCATCATCTTTACCCAGGCTGTTCCGTCTACCTGTACTACTTCGCTTTCCCCCACCTGCCTTTACCTGCCCGTCTTCTCGTCATACCTCTGGTCTCATTTTAACCATCCTTTTCCTGAGGAAGCCTTTTCTGGCTGTCCCCATCTCCTCTAATGCTGGGTTAAGTGGCCCTTGCCCACAGAGGATGTATTTGGGGAGAGGCCAGTTCCCGGAACACCAGTCTATCACTGGAAATGTCATGAGATGGAGAGACAACTCAGGGAGTGTCCCCTGGGTGGCTGGAAGTCACGTGTTGATAAACCCCCCCCCCCCCCCCCCACGCCCCGGGACGTGAGTTGGCATCCTGGAGCTGGTGCTTACAGCGCCTTCTAGAGAGGGAGGGTTACAGGGCTTCTGTTCTGCTGAGTTAGGGCCAGAGCAGCGTGGCCCTGCACTGTGGCAGACGGGGCAGCTGAGCCTGGCCAGCCACCTGCCCCACTGGTACCCACCCTCTCCAGACCCCGCCGGAGGGAGGCCTCAGCCCCTGTTGAACAAATACCAGAGAGCACCAGGCTGAAGATACTACCCAACGGTCGCCTGCAGCCCATCCCCCAGGCACCGAGAGGGCTTATCACTCTGTGTTGTAACTGACTATTTACTTGCCTGCCTGTCCTACCCCGCCACCCCAAGTTGTAAGGCTTCCTAAAAGCAGGGTCTGGCTTTCTTATCTCCTGTTCAGCTGGGGAACCTTCAGAGCGGTTTGTTAATCCAGGTCTCTGAGGGTGGAGGCTGGCACGTAGCTTTGTTGAAGCTCCCAGGTGATTCTAATAACCGGCAGTCAAGACTGAGAGCCCTGGGTGGAGATGCACGTGCTCCCAACACGTGGCCCACGGCCCATACCAACTCAGGAGGAGCACAGGGGGACTGCAAGGGCCTCACAGCCTCTGCCCCTTGGCCCAGGGCCTCACTGCCGGGCAGAGGCATCGAAGGCTGGGAGTGGAGGGCGCAGAGTGGGGTCGGGCCCCTTGGGCGGCGGTGCACTCGTCCGAGTCCGTCCCTCCCCTCCACCCCCACCCCCGCCGGCCCATCCCCGCCCGCAGTTCGAAGAGATCCACGAGGTAATCGCGCGCTACAATACGCTGGTGAGCATGCACCACGACCTCATGCAGTCGGCGCAGGAGGGCCAGGAGAAGGTCGAGCGCGCCAAGGCCCGGCTGGCGCGCTACAAGGAGGAGAAGGACGACGAGGTCCTGCAGCACAACAACGAGCTGGCGCGCCTGCAGATGCGCTTCGACCGCGCCCGCAGCGACGTCATCATCTGGGTGAGCGCCCCGGGTGGGTAAGGGACACACACACGCGCGCACGCACTCCTAGCACTCACGCCCCGCCCTCATTCTCCTCCCCAGGAATCTCGCTGGGCGCACATCCAGAACACCGCCGCCAAGAAGACCCTCTTGCTTGGCACCATTAAGATGGCAACGCTGAACCTCTTCCAGATCGTGAGCAAGCAGCTGAAGGAGGCGAGCTCCGTGTCCCTGGAGGACACGCACAAACAGCTGGACACGGTAAGAGGAGGCCCAAGTGCCTGGCCAGCTGGCTCGACTGAGCCACGATGGTTCTCCATGGGTTGGGCAGAGGCGTGATTCCTACAGAGTAGGTGCTTCTCAAATTTTCGCAGCATGAGAATCACCTGGGGGCTGGGGCGTATCGCTGAATCCCACCCCCAGAGTCTCAGACTCGGTGGGTCCGAGATGAAAAGCCATGAATTTCCATTTTCAGCAAGTTTCCAGGTGATGGTGCTGGTCTGGGTTCCACACTTTGAGAACCACTGCATTAGCGCCAAGGCTCTATTGGCCCCTACTGCAGGGACCCGCTACTGCATTCATTAGTTACACAAAAGAGTCTTATTAAGTTCTAGTGAGATGCTGAAGGCTTGTGACTGACCCCCACGCTCGGGGAAAAGAGAAAATTGGCGGGTGGTGCGGGGAGGGAAATCAGCAAGGGCAGGGAAGGGTCAGAGTCATATTAGTACCATTCTGAGATTTTTCTCTTTGAAGTAATTGAAAGGAAATGACTTTTTCACTGTCTGATTCAAAGCTATTGGATGCCATGTCCGTGTGCCACCTGAAACGGTCTCACTTCTGACCAAAGGTACCCGCATCCCGCAGTCTGGGAAGCTGCACCAGCAGATGCAGTAGCCGTGCTTCTTGTAACGTGCAGAGAACCATGATTAATTATTTATCCTTTTTGGCAAAAGCCTTTAGCTCTGCCATGAAATAGTAGAAAGTAGGCTCCCAAGGGCTGGGATTTCTGTTTGCTTTTTTCCTGCTGTATCCCCAGCATCTAGAACAATGCCAGGCAGATTGACCAGCCGGGAAGTAGGATTTCCTTAAACCAAAGAATCAGCCTGCATCGTAAGGCTTATTAGAGCAGAATTATTAACAGTCCAAAGACTGTAAAGGGAATTTGTAAGAAAAGTTGTTCTGAAATAGCGCTCCTCAACCTTTTTTGGTAGCAGGATACCTTTACACTCATAAAATTTATTGAAGACCCTCTAAGAGCTTCTGTTTATATGGGTTCTATCAATTGATGTTTCCTCATTAGAAACTCAAGCAGAAAAATTAAAAGTAATTCATTTAGAAATGACAGTAAGAAGCACATTAACACAAATAGCATTTTTAAAATTTTTATTTATTTATTTATATTTGGCTGTGTTGGGTCTTCGTTTCTGTGCGAGGGCTTTCTCTAGTTGTGGCCAGTGGGGGCCACTCTTCATCGCGGTGCGCGGGCCTCTCTCTGTCGCGGCCTCTCTCGTTGTGGAGCACAGGCTCCAGACGTGCAGGCTCAGTAGTTGTGGCTCACGGGTCCAGTTGCTCCGCGGCATGTGGGATCCTCCCAGACCAGGGCTCGAACCCGTGTCCCCTGCATCGGCAGGCAGACTCTCAACCACTGCGCCACCAGGGAAGCCCCACATACAGCATTTTTAATGAAAAACACGTTTTCAAAAAGTATTTATGCAAATCCCTTGAATGCGTGGCTCCCTGGAGGACAGGTGGATTGCCACACCTGCTTCTGCATTCAGCCTGTCGTGATAGCCTACGTCACGGGCACATCCCACTCTGGTAAAAGCCCCTGTAGACTCTCAAGAAAATAAGAGCAAAAAAGACAAGTAACATCTTAGTATTATTATAAAAAGAGTTTTGGCCTCATAGACCCCTCTCCCCGGCAGTAGGGTCTCAGGACGCCCAGCCGTCCTCAGATCCTCTCCTTTAGCCGTTGTAAAGAAAGGTGGGGCAGGAGGTGGTGGGCGAGCATCCCCTGCTCAGACCGTAGCTTACAGTCCATCCACTCCAAATTCTGAGCTTTCAGACTCCCTCTCAACCTCTTTTTTTTTTTTTTTTCGGCTGCACGGCTTGTGGGATCTTAGTTCCCCCACCAAAGATCGAACCCAGGCCCCCAGCATCGAGCAGTGAACGTGCCGAGTCCTAACCACTGGACTACCAGGGAATTCCTGTTCTCAACCTTGATCTGCTTCGATAGGAATTCCTCATATTGCCCAAATGTTATTTTTAAATATTCCACTTCATTCCTGTAGGATATGAGCCTACACACACGTGATTAAGTAGCCTGAAAAAAGAAAAATAAAGACCTGGGAAAATATAAGTTAAAATCTGAGGTCAAGGCGAGAGAGAGATGTATGGACTCTGGATTTTTGGATTATAGAGGACAGTAGTTCAACAGGGACAGTAGTTGGCTCTGAGCTTCCTGGTAACCAGAAGCAAAAGCAACACATAGTTCTTGTACCAAAATAAGAAAACACATGGTTTCTTCAGGAAGAGCGAAACGTTCCCAGCACTTAACCTCTAGCTGAACATTTTCAAGGAGGCTTCAGAGACACTCAGTGAAATGATCGTTCTCAGCAGTGTCCCTCCAACAGATCCACGCATGGGCTTCAGAAAGCAGCCACTTACTTAGAATCAGGAACGAGGTACCACTCAGGGAAAGTGATTTTGCAAAAGGCCAAGACGATTTGCGTTCAGTATAGTGTGTGTGGAAGGTTGAGCATTATTGTTTCTGAATAAAGCCCAAACTGGAGCAGCATTTTCCAAACCGTGCTTGGCAAACCCTAGAATCCCAGGATGGTAGTAAGTCTCCTCCAGGGAAATAAACGGGCTCTACGGTCTACAAAATTTAGAAAACTCAAGTTAAACAAAGGTGGCTGGTTTTAAAATACAGGACTTCACAGTGCCTTTGCTATGGTTCTGCCCTGAGACTCTCCAAGCAGATAAAGTTTCTAAAACGTACTTGACCACAGACCCTTTTTGGGATAGGTGATTACTTACTACAAGAACATAGTTTGGGAAATACTGGACTTGTCATCTCTATAACCTTGGGAAAGTTGCTCTAATTCAGTCACTGTTTGTTTCTCTCCTCTCTTGCAAAATAGGAATTACGTTGGTAATAGTAACAGTATTAGCAACTAACTGGGCTTTTGAGAGTGTTGGACAGTCTGTGTAGCCCCATATTTAAGAACATTCTTAAAAAGGAGAAATTTTAGGACTGAGATTTTTTTTTTTTTTTTTTTTTTTTTGGTACGCGGGCCTCTCACTCTTGTGGCCTCTCCCGTTGCGGAGCACAGGCTCCGGACGCGCAGGCTCAGTGGCCATAGCTCACGAGCCCAGCCGCTCCGCGGCATGTGGGATCTTCCTGGACCGGGGCACGAACCCGTGTCCCCTGCATCGGCAGGCGGACTCTCAACCACTGCACCACCAGGGAAGTCCAGACTGAGATCTTAAAGGCCATCTAGACCAACCTTTTCTCCCTCTTCCCTTTTTAAAGATAAACTGAGTCCCAGAAAGATGAAGTGATTTCCCCAGAGCTGCATCAGGACCCCAGGTCGTCATCCTTTTTTAAAGTGAAGTATAGTTGGTTTACAATATTGTAAATTGTAAATATTGTAGTTTCAGCCGAACAGCAAAGTGATTCATTTATACGTATGTATGTATATATCCATATTCTTTTATTTTCAATTCTTTTCCATTATAGTTTTTTGGGGGGTTTTTTTGTTTGTTTTTGTTTTTCCCCTTCGTTAACCGTAAGTTTGTTTTCTATGTCTGTGAGTCTGTTGCTGTTTTGTAAATAAGTTCATTTGTACTATTTTTTAGATTCCACATATAAGTGATATCATATAATATTTGTCTTTGTCTGACTTACTTGAGTTAGTATGATAATCTCTAGGTCCATCCATGTTTCTGCAAATGGCATTATTTCATTCTTTTTTATGGCAAGTAATATTCCAGTGTGTGTGTGTGTGTGTGTGTGTGTGTGTGTGTGTGTGTGTATATACCACATCTTCTTTATCCATTCGTCTGCTGATGGGTGTTTAGATTGCAGGACCCTGACTTGTGTGGCTGTGCTTTTTCGCTATGTCATACTGATTGCATGTTCTTTACAACAAAAGTTAGTGAATAGAATTTAAACTTCCCTTGATGACTCAAGATTATCATAGCGAACATCAGTTCTGGGTTTCAAGCAAATGACCTCCTTGAAGGCTTTTAAATAGTGGAGAGCCGTCTGCCCTGACCCTGGCTGACCCCTTCCTGCTAAGTGCGTGTAGCCTCTGAGTCCGCTTAGGATCCTCCCTTTGTCTCCCTTTGTTAGACTGTCAGCCTGTACTTCATCCTCTCAGTGCGTCTTCCTCTAGGGGTTCCCAACTCCGTCCATGTTCATCACTTCTAGTCTGCTAAGCCTCATTCTCCATGTCAACTAGAATAATTGTCAAATGAGGGAAAGTCGGTCACAGGAAATGGTGACTCCTTACAAGCAGGTTATGCCTGGACATTTCTGGATGGGTGGCTTGTCGCCTGCTGGGATTAACTGCGGTCCCCTGGCCTTGCTAGATCCAGCAGTTTATCCAGGACCTGTCAGACATCTGGGCAGAGGTGAAGAAGAAGGAACAACAGCAAGTTCGGGTTTAAGGAGCAGCCGTGGTTCCAGAATGTTCTGAGACAGAGAAGGGAGAGAGAAAGTACCTGGTGACCTTGCCGTCCAGTCAGCCCAGCCCAGCCCTCTGGGACCGCTGGGCCTTTCGGAAATCCCTGTTTATCCCCTCAGGCCGCAGCCCGTCCCATCCCTGAAAACATTAAATTCTATTAGAAGTTCGTTCCTAAGTTCTCTCTCTCTTTTTGGTGGTTTATTCATGGGGAAGAGGGTCCACTGAGGGGAGAATCCCCCAAAGCACCCCCTTCTGAAGCTGCCCAGGTCTGGTATCTCTTAGGCTTTGCAGTTTACACAGGAAGTATCCGCGTGGCAACACACACCAGGGTGAGTACACAGGACCCTTCTTTCCTCTACCACTTCCATTTTTTTTTTTAAGTTGGTGTTTCCAGTTGGGGTGCAAAGACTCAGTAGAAACCATGAAGGCAGCTTCCTGGGTCCGAGCGCCGGAAGCGGTAAGTTAGGAACTGTTTCTTCCCTGACGTCGGGAGGAAGCCCTGCTGTCCTGCCCCCGCCGGACCCTAAGACATGCAGTATGGTATCAGGAATGCTGATGTAGGAAGAGCAGGCAGGCTGCCAGGTGACAGCGTCTTAGCAGGCTGGAATGATGGCTTCAAACCGACAGAACTAAACTGAGTGGAGGTAAATGTGAAGTCTCGCACTCGACGGTCAAAAACCCAACGGCACTGTTATCAGTCGTCAGCGGCAAAAGGCAGGTCAGGGACTGGACTGAAAGAGCAGCACTTACTGAGCATATGTTTTATATACGTCATCCCAGTGAGAACCGTGTGGCACCATTAACACCTGAATTACCGAACAGGACACTTGCCCAAGGACACTGGCTCCCGTGACAGGGTCGGGAGTCGCATTGGGTCTGCCTGCCCCCAGCCTGTGCTCCCTCCACCAGGCTGCTTTCCCCTCCAGGGGCAGCCGGGGGCGGAGGGGGCGGCCTGAACAGGGCTCCTTGTTTCTCCTTGGCCCTGTGATCCCAGAGGCCCTACGGGGAGACCACCACCTCCAGGGGTGTCTGCTGCCGCACCCCTGCCTGGACCCTGCTGTGGGCCGCCGTCGCCCCTCACCTTTGTGTTCACCATCTTCCAGCAGCGTCAGCATCCCCTGGGAGTTTATTGGAAAGGCCAATTCTCGGGCCCCATCCCAGACCCAAGCATTGGAAGCTCTGGAGGTGGGGCAGAGCCCTCTGGGTTTTAACAAGGCCTCCAGGTGATTCGGATACAAGCTCAAGTTTGAGAACCACCACTTTAGGGTAAACCAGACACTTTCAAGGACCTGGGATCCCAGGTCCCCCCTCCTTGGCTTCTCTTTTTTTTTTTTTTGCAGTACGCGGGCCTCTCACTGTTGTGTCCTTTCCCGTTGCGGAGCACAGGCTCCGGACGCGCAGGCTCAGCGGCCATGGCTCACGGGCCTAGCGGCTCCGCGGCACGTGGGATCTTCCCGGACCGGGGCACGAACCCGTGTCCCCTGCATCGGCAGGCGGACTCTCAACCACTGAGCCACCAGGGAGGCCCCCCCCCCCTTTTCTTTGATCCTCCTCAATCCTGGGAGGAACAGGGGCAGGACAAGAAAGGGAATAAAGTTTTGGATAGAGAGGTTAATCGTAAACTTGGCAGGGGAGCTCAGTTTTCGGGGGGACTGGGTTTCTGGAGGGCAGAGGTCATCCGCAAACCCAGGAGGGCAAGTTCTGGGGGTGGTGCTGAGAGGAGGATGGGTAGAGTCTCTCACTGGAGGGAAATGTCTGGGCCTCCAGAACCAGGGTTGGGGGTGAAGGATATGCCTCTAATACAGCTTCCCCTCACCTTTGAGCCTCCTGGGCTGTTTCCTGGGAGGCAGGAAAGGGCGCAGGACAGATGGTTATGCTAACCCCCATGCACACAGCCCCACTGTGTTCTGCTGTATCTGTGAGGTGGTGTTTGAGAAGTTCAGCCTCTAAGGGCTAAACGCACTTCCGGGGAGGCCTTGGGGTGGTGGGCGGCCCAGCCCCTCCCTCCCTCCCTCCCTCCCTCCCTCCCTCTTTCCCTGTCTTGGAGCATCAAGTTTCCCCGAAGGGAGGAATTGTGCAGTCACACTCAGGATCCCTGTGATCACACGCAAGCTTACCCTAACCCACACGGCTTTACACGCGTGTGCATAACTCACTCGGAGACTCCCTGCATTTTTCAGGTTTCGAAAGGGGCCCAGCCCAGGAGCAGAAGAAATTCTGTGGGTCTAGGCAGATTTCTTGATTACGCGAAGCCACAGACCCACAGACTCATTCCCAAACCCACAGAAAGGGGCAGAGCCACTCCAGGAGGGCCAGCGGTTCTCCCAAGCCTGAGCGAGAGGGCTTCGCCTTGGATGGGAGGACAGGCAGGGGTCACGGATAGGCCCTCACTCCTCACTCCTCTCCCCCAGCCCCTGAGCCTGTCCACCCCGGGCCCTGGACCCACAGAAAGAAGCCCAAGACCGCCCACTCAAGAGGGATTGGGGCTCCCAGATGCAGGAGTGTTTTCAAGAAAAAAAAAAAAGATGGAGTTAAGATGACTGGAGTTCTCTCAGCAAGAAAAGACACCAGCTCATTAAAGCAGAAATAACTGATTGGTTCCAGAAATGAATGGTTCTCATCAGCACAGGCAGGAAGTAGGGTTCCGGGTGTTTTATGGGTAGCGGGAGGCAAGAGGAGGGAAGACCTTCAGGGACTTACTGTCAACGCTGTTAGTGCTTCCTGATTGGGGGCTGGGAGGGGGGGAAGGAAAAAGGAGGAATAGGGCCTTGAGGCGTGAAGGAGCCCAGCCCGCCAGCAGCCAGGTAGGAGGACATCTCCATGTCTGTCACTTACGCCACGCCACACACGCAGTCCCCAAACAGCAGTCAATGTCCCAAAGCTGCAGGTGAGGAAGTGGCTTAGAACGAAGAGCTGCTTTCGGAGTGGTATCCGTGTCTCTGGAGTAGTTGAAGAGTTCATGCTTCTGTAGGATTAGCTGTTGGTCCCTGGGATCACACCCCTTTCTCAGACTCCAGGCTGGGATCCCACATCTTACATCCAAGGCTTTTGGGCAGCTTGCGGGGGCCTGGAACCTTCCTCATGTCATTTCAAACCATCTTAATTAGGGGTCATCCCTCAGGCACCTCTGGTCTGAAACTTCCGATCCAGCGATATCTATCAGAAGTGTCCACAGCAGGGTGTGGAAGGCAAGCAGAGTCCCAGGAGGCCCCAGGCAGCTCCTTCCCCTGGGAGATGAGCTCTCACTGACAGCCGTGGGCCTCACCTCCACTATTTTCACCTGCCCCGACACTCCCCCCTAGCTTTAACTCTTTGAAACTTTGAACTTTTTGAAATCGAGAAGTCTCCCGCTGCAAACCACAGAGCTGGGGATGGTAAGAGCCAGGCTCAGAGGCATCCAGAGCTTGAGGATTCCACCTTCCGGGGAGGCAAAGAACCATTTTAGGAATTTTTAGGAGGAAACAGGCTGGATCTAGAAACATCCAACAGAAGGAAAGCCAGCTGCACGGTGACGCGAAACTGATCGTATTCGTTTTCCATTCTGCGTGACAGATTGCCACAAACTCAGAGACCTAAACCAACACCCATTGCCTGTCTCACAGTTGTGGGTCAGAAGTCCCCGTGGACTCAACTGGGGACTGAAATCAACATGTTGGACGGCCTGGGCTCTTGTCGGGGGAGTTTAGGGGACAATCCACTTCCCAGCTCATCCAGGGTTGTTGGCAGGACTCCTCTCAGCTGGCGCTCTGAGGTCCCCAATTCCTTGCTGGCTGCCAGCCCGGAGCCACTGTCTGCTCCTAGAGGCCGCCTGCCTTCCTTGTCGTGTGTGGTGTCCTCCATCTTCAAAGCCAGCGATGGAGTCATTGTCACTCTTCAGATGCCTCTGACTTTCTCTTCCAATACCATCCGGAGAAAACCCTCTGCTTTTAAAGGGCTCAGGTGATAGGTTTAGGCCCATCTCCCTTTTGCCATACAACGAGAGAAACACGAGGGCGTGAAGGTCACGCAGGCCATCTTAGAACTGTACCTACCCTACTGATCAAGAAAGGATGTGGATGGGTGTGGAATGTCTAGCATGGTGACCATCGTTAATACTGGAGTGCAGGGCTTCCCTGGTGGCGCAGTGGTTAAGAATCCGCCTGCCAATGCAGGGGACACGGGTTCGAGCCCTGGTCCGGGAAGATCCCACGTGCCGCGGAGCAACTGGGCCCATGCGTTCACGGCTGCTGGGCCTGGGCTCTGGAGCCGGCGAGGCACAACTACTGAGGCGCGAGCACCTAGAGCCTGTGCTCCGCAACGGGAGAAAACACTGCCGTGAGAAGCCCCCGTACCACAACGAGGAGGGGCCCCTGCTCGCCACAACTGGAGAGGGCCGTGTGCATCAGCGAAGACCCAATGCAGCCAAAAATAAATAAATTTATTAAAAAAAAATACTGTAGTGCATATTTGACAGTGGCTAAGAGTGTAGATCTTAAAAGTTCTCATCACAAGAGGAAAAAATGTTGTAACTGTGTGGTAACAGATGTTACCTAGATGCATTGGGATGATTCTGCAGTATATACGAATATCAACTCATTACGTGGCACACCTGGAACGAATACAATGTTGTATGTCAATTATACCTCAATTGAAAAAAAACAGATGTCAGGACAGCTTGAAGAGGGAGACGAGGAGAAGGCTAGGAGGGACTGTGACAAGGGTGGTCCAAGGCCAAGATGAGGCGTGGATGGAAAGGAACCTTCCTGATGTGCAGCTGACCTGACATTTACTCGTGATAGTTTCATCAAGACAGGGTTCTCCTGGGGCTGTTAACCATCCAGGGAGGCAATAAGTGGGCTTTAGCCAGGCTGGGAGTCTCCTGATATTTTATGAAACTTTTATATACATGCACATATGGATTTTTCATGAGTGAGGGGGTGGGGTGGGGGCAGGAGGAGGTCCATGTCTTTCAGTAGATTCTCCCAAGAATCTTAACCCAATGAGGTTAGGAACTACTGCCTTTCTTTCTTTCTTTTTTTAAATTAACAGCCTTATTGAGATATAATTCATATACCATACAATTTACTAATTTAAAATGTGCAGTTCAGCGGTTTATAGTATATTGACAGAGTCGTGTAATCAACACAATCAATATGAGAACATTTTCATCACCCCGCCCCCAAAAAACCTCATACCCATTAGTAGTCATTCCTGTTTCCTCCCAAACCCCCAGCCCTACCCAACCACTAATCTACTTTCTCTGGATTAATCGCTTATTCTGGACATTTCTTTTTTTTTTTTTAATTTTTAAAATTTTTTATTTTAATTCTAATTTTTATTTTCGTTTTTTTTGGCTGTGTTCAGCCGTTGTTGCTGCACGTGGGCTTTCTCTAGTTGCGGTGAGCGGGGACTACCTTTTTGTTGTGGTGCGTGGGCTTCTCATTGTGGTGGCTTCTCTTGTTGAGGAGCACAGCTCTAGGCACATGGGCTTCAGTAGTTGCAGCACTCAGGCTCAGTAGTTGTGGCTTGCGGGCTCTGGCGCACAGGCTCAGTAGTTGTGGCGCATAGGCTCCGTTGCTCCGAGGCATGTGGGATCTTCCCGGACCGGGGCACGAACCCGTGTCCCCTGCATCGGCAGGCGGACTCTCAACCACTGCGCCACCAGGGAAGCCCCATTGCTTTTTTTAATGGCTGAATAATATTCCATTGTATGGATTTACCACATTTTATAAATCCAGTCAGCATTTGATGGACATTTGGGTTTTTTCTACCTTTTGGCTATTATGAATAAGGCTGCTATGAACATTCTTATACAAGGTTTTCTGTAGATGTAGGTGTTTGTTTCTCTTAGGTATATACGTGTGTGTGTATATATATATATTTAGGAGTGGAATTGTTGGTTCATGTGGTAACTCTGTTTAACCTTTTGAGGAACTGCTAAACTGCCTGGAACTACTGCATTTTGAAATACTCTGGGAGCACTTTCATTTCAGGGATTAATGGCAGATTAGCAAAAAGGAAGGCCAGCTGGCAGGGAAGAGTCAGATAGAAAAGCAGGATTTGATGAAGCAATGGTCTAGGGACAGTTCAAGATTGATGACTGTAATATCCAATTACAGGCTGCCTGGACCCAAGGGAAGGAGGCTGAACCATGAATTAGTAGGCAGCTGTCACAGCCTTACCCATAATTCACTTATAACCCCCCTCCCGCCCCACCCTTCCCATCCGCCACCCTCACACCTGGGCGTCAGCACCCTTCTGTCAGTCAGTCAACAAATAGTGGTATAATTGGGTGACTCCTATGTGCCCAGCACTGGTGGGGGGGTGGGCAGAGGGGCCAGATTAGCAAACAATTGATATGGTTCCTGAATCCTGGAGCTTGTGGTCTTTTGGCAAAGAGAGATAAACCAATATTTATAAATAACTGAATAATTAGCACTGCAAGGCTGTCGGGAAATGCTGGGTGCTGAGATCATATGAGGGGATGGAGGTGGGAACCAACCGAGTCTTTCTGAGGAAACTGTGTAATGTTTATGGAGAGACTTATACAATGAATAGGTGTTTTTCTGAGCCAGACAGTGGTGAGGAGAAGGAGAGAGGAGGGTAAGGCTGTCCTAAGACAAAACAGGGGGCCTGTGGGTCTGGAAGAGATGGCGCAGAAGGCCAGCGTCACGGGAACAGAGAGAGTAAGGGGAGGAGGTGGGCTAGAGCATGCAGGGCCTTTTGGGTGGGTCTTTCCAAGGATCTCGTGTTTTATTCTAAGGGAACTGAAGAGCACTAGAAGATTTTACTAAAGAGAAAAAGCAAAGGCTAAGAGACCAAAGGTTGGGCTCTGAGTAGAAGTTTATTTGGTTTTTGTTTTACAGTGACAAGCTTAGGAAGCCAATGTGGCCCCTCCCCGCCCCAGGAGCAGGGTGGGGGGGATGAGGTTTGGGCGAAGAGAAAGGGAGTAGATCTTTAAATCTGAAAAACAGAACAAAACAAAACTCAAAACCCTCTCTGTCCTGTGCTAGGAAGGTAAGTCTGTGAGTGCTGCCGGTGAAATCTGGGCTTAATCGGGTGGGCGCAAGGTCCCCCAAGGGGAGATCCTTCCTTGGGGGCTGTCCCGCTGTTTGATGCAAGGCAAGGTGCCCGACTTGGGGTGACGGCATGCCGTTGTCTTAGAAGCCAGACCTGTACTGCTGTCAGCAGGCTACACAGCATGTCAGGGTTGAGCCAGGGAGGAGCATGGTGACACTTGCCCTTGGAAGAGATGGCTTTGGCTGCTGTATGGAGAATGGATTAAACAAGGTGCCCGAGAGGAGGGAGGCCAGAGCACCTGCAGGGAGACCACCTCGCTAAAGGATATTTTTTTAGGTAGAATTATAACTTCCGTGTAAATATAAAATGGACACGTCTTAAAGATTTTACCGAACTCATCAAGGGAGTGAACCAGTGTGGCATAAGACCCAGTTCAAAGGAGAGTCCAAAGAACAGACGTTCCAGAGAGACAATCTGGTATGCTGAAGTTAAGTTGCTAACAGATGTAAAAATGATCTCCGCCACAGGGCAGCAGTCAACTGCATCCTCCCTGTACGAAATTCATGTGAATTTCTATGAGCAGAAATCATTGGCATCACCTCGGTAAGTTTCCTGTCTCTACAGAGTTGCAAACTGGAAAAGAAAAAAGAACAGAAAGGTCAAACCCCTCTAGAATCAGATAACTCTGGAAGGGTCCTCTAGAGACAGCACTGAAAGGAAACATGGTAATATTTATGCCTATTGCAAAGCGTTTCACAAATTTCCCGGGCCAGTTCGGAGCTGCTGCGGTGGTCAGCAAACCTGGACCTAGGTAGAGGAGCAGTGTGTGTGGAACATATCCAGGTGGTGTGCTGTGGTTGAATTGGGGTGGTGAGGGTCCCCAGATCTCCCTCCCTCCTGCCTGCAGAACCCGGGACACCCCAGGAAGCCTGGGACTCTTCAGAATCCAGTTTGAAAACTTGGGCCTTGGTATTTCCTAGGTTCTTGCCTATTGAGCATTCTTTGGGCTTTCTAGTTCCCCAGGTCTTACTCTGAATTTTTTATGTATATTTAAGTACCACCTCCTGCTTGCATTTAGAGATCTTAAAACATTAAAGAGAAATTGTGCAGTTTTGATGAGGCAATCCAGCATAGTGCTTTTAAACGCAGACTCTTGGAATCAAAACTCTGTACCCTTGTCACCTTAGGCACGTCTTTTAATCTTTCTGTGCCTCTGTTTCTTCACTTGTAAAATGGAGACCATAGCAGCTCCTGGGGTTGCTTTGAGGAGTAAATCAGTTACTATATGTACATCACTTAGTACAGAACCTGAGGCATGGGAAGTATTAAGGATTTCCTATCCCTGTGATTCTGAGACAGTCCTGGGACCTGGGACGCTTTGCTGCAGGGCTGCAGTACTTGTACCTGAACACACCTGTCCTCCAGCAACCAAATATAAAGAAACCCTATGGGACTACAAATAACTGCACGCGTGCACAGTTGGGGCAAAATTATGGACAAAAGGTACAGAGAGACCAAAAAACCCAACTGCCACTTTTGAAGAACCGGAACCAAAGCAGGGGACTGCACGTGCCTCCTGCCCACACCACCACCTAAGGGGCGGGCAAAACACCTAAACCACCCCTCTGGCCTGACCCCTGGACACACCCCTGCCCTCACCCCATATAAGAAACGAGCTTGCCCCCCTCTACTCAAGGAGCGGAACAAGCAAGGGAACCTGTTGTTTGTTCTAGCTTCCCCCCGCTGCAGCAGGGGCCCCAATAAAGCCTTGCCTGAATTTCTTGTCTGACCTCTAGTCAATTTCTATTGCTTGGGGAAGGCCAAGAACCCTAGTCATTATCAATTCTAGTGGTTGAATGAATCCACAAGCCATCATTCCGCTTCAGCCTGCTCATGAGAAGCCCGGTGGTTGGGATCACGATGCCAAGTGTCTCATCAGAATTGTGATCCGTAACTAACCGACAAGACTCAGAAGTGAATACACAGACAGGTCGCAAGATTCAGCTGTATAAACAAATAGCAAATGGGTGAGAATCTTCGACATCATCCTCATCATCAAATATTTATTGAATGCCTGCGAAACCCAACGTGACTTGTAAGGCATCCGAGAAGGGATGCTGAAGACCATGGATGCCCACGTAACCACACTACCCGAGCCATCCTTGAAAAAGAATCACAGAAAACTTGGAGGTAACTCCTCGTAGCCTTTTCCTTCCTGAGGCACAGCAGATGTGATGAACAGAGAGGTTAAGGGCTGTTCTCACGCTGAATTTTTGCCCCGTCTTCTCTTCTCCCAGAGAATGCTTTCTCAGGCTCCTGTCAGCCCCCTAATCACAGAGAGTTGAGGACCAGTTAGAGGAAGGTCTGTGGACAACCCCTCGTCTATGGGAGCTCCCAGCAGAGTTAAATATATTGATAAGACTAATTATTACAACAGATCGGGTATAACATTTACAAAGAGTATTCTTTGATACTCTGCTTTTCTAAGAGATGGAGCGACTTCCCCTCCCTTTGAGTGTGGGCTGGACTGAGCAACTCTCTTCTGAAGAATAGAATATGGCAGAAGTGAAGGTGTATGATCTCTAAGACCAGGTCAGAAAAAGCATTGTGGCTTCCTCCTCTCTCTCTCTCCCTGGGTGCATTCAGCCTGGGGGAAGCCAACCACCATGCCATGAGGACACTCACGCAGCCCTATGGAGCCTTCCACCTGGTGAAGAACTGAGGCCTCCCACCAACAGCCATGAGGGTGGATCTTGGAAATGGATCCTCCTACCTCAGATAAGCCATCAGATGCCTGCGGCCCTGGTCAATAGCTTGACTGCACTTCATGATAGACCCAGAGCCAGAATCACCCAGTGAAGCTGCTCCCAGATTTTTGACCCTCAGAAATCATATGAGGGACTTCCCTGGTGGTGCAGTGGCTAAGAATCTGCCTGCCGATGCAAGGGACACAGGTTCGAGCCCTCGTCTGGGAAGATCCCACATGCCGCGGAGCACCTAAGCCCGTGTGCCACAACTACTGAGCCCACGTGCCACAACTACTGGAGCCCACATACCTAGAGCCTGTGCTCCACAGCAAGAGAAGCCACCACAATGAGAAGCCCCCGCAACACAACTAAGAGTAGCCCCTGCTCCCCGCAACTAGAGAAAGCCCATGCACAGCAACAAAGACCCAATGCAGCCAAAATAAATAAATAAAATAAATAATTAAAAAAAAAAAAAAAAAAAAAAGGAAATCATATGAGATAATGATATCATTGGGGTTTTTTGGTTGGGGTTTTTTCACCTCACTTTCTCAGCCCTTTCTTGGCTGACACCCTAATCTAAAGTAGCCACTCAGTCACCCTCAAATATATAAGCCCATTGTATTTTTTTATGTAATTTAAAATTAATTACTACTTGGGACTTCTCTGGCGGCCCAGTGGTTTAGGACTCCGTGCTTTCACTGCAGGGGCCGCAGGTTTGAAATCTGGTCAGGGAACTAAGATCCGACAAGCTGCAGGGCGTGGCCAAAAAAAAAAATTACTGCTTAATTTTCTTATTTGCTCATTGTTTAAATAACTTCACTATAAGCTCCGTGAGAGCTGGCATAGTTTCTGTCTTATCCAGAGATGTGTCTTCATTGCCTAGTTAGTGCCTGCTACATAGGAAGTGCTCATTAAGTGTTTGTCGGGTGAATAAAGTGAATGAAGTATATATTCTTTAATGGAAGGACCTATGTTGATCTTTGGATCTCTGTAGTTCTGAACATAGCACCTTGAACGTGATCGGAGCTCAACTAACATTAGTGACCGAATTAATGTACTTTATAAGACAGTAAAGAAGTGAAAAATGAATAGAATGTATGTGATATTATTGCTTTATGCCCCTAAATTTGAGGTAACTTATCACTCGGTAATAGATAACTATTGCAGATAGCTAGGGTTTTTTCTTTTTTGCCTAATCACTTGAAAATAGGTTGCAAACATCATGACTCTTCAGCTCTAAATGTTTTAGCAAGTTTCTTAGAAGAACAGTGACACCCAAGAATTTTATTTGGATTTATTAGGAATTATCACATGCGTAAATTTGAATATCGATTAAATGATTTCTAATATACAGTTCATACATTTCTCCAATTGTCCAGTATATCCCAATGGCCTCCCACTTCATACAGAGTAAAAGCCAAATCCTTATCAAGGCCACGAGGCCCTCCGTGATCAGCTCCGCCCACCCCTGTCATCTCTCTGACCTCATCTCCTCCCCTCCCCCTTGCTCACTCCTCTCCAGCCTCACCAGCCTCCTCCACGTTCCTCCCACATCAGGGCCTTTTGCACTTGCTGTTCCCTGGGTGCAGAATTTGCTCTCACCTCCTTAAAGTCTTAGCTCAAAGGGCTCGGATGTCTCTTCCTCTGTGGGGTCTACCATGGGTACCCATTCTGAAATCGCAGTCCCCACCCCTGGCACGCCCATTCCGTTGCCCTGCAGATTTTTCTCCATAAACATACCACCTTCTAACATACTGCATAATTCACTTGTTGACTTTGTGTAACATCCGTCTCCCCTATTAGAATGTCAGCTCCACGGGGGCAGGGGTTGTCATCTGTGGTCACGGCAGTATCCCCACTGCCTAGAATGATGCCTGGCACAAACGTCAGTGGAGCTGGTACATCCATCAATGGATGTTTGTAGGATGAGTGAATGAACGAAGGAGTGAACTGAGAGAAATGCCTCCCGTGGACACTGGCGAAGGGGATCCAAAGATCAACATAGGTCCCTCCATTAAAGAATATATAATGAACTGAACACCTGCTGGGGAAGTCTGCCACGTTTGGGGCAGAGTCAGCAAAATGAGGGTGAGCCTTGCTAGCCAGAGAGGGACCCTGTGGCGGATTACCTGTGTTCTGGGTTACATCCGGCATCTCAGAACATCCCTTTTACCTCAGGACATTTCTATACTCTCCTTTAAGAAAGAGTGAATAATACTAATAATTGCTGGCCCGTCATATTGAAAGCTTACCATGTACCAGTCATGATGTCAAACACTTCAAACCCAGTGTCTCATTTAAGCCTCCCAACAGTCCCACAAGGCACGTATTACCATAAATCTCATTTTCTAGACAAAGATGATTCAGAGGTTTCACTGACTTTTAAAATTAATGCTTGATTTATTGGAATTACAATTCACAAACCCTAGTTCTTCCTTAAGCTTCGGCTTACAAATCTTACTGTCATTTGTGGCCAACATATTTTCACAATCACTTTTATAAAGATGTGGAATGTTTGATTCCCGTTACAAAGTTAAACTCCCTTAAACATTTTAAATAGCATTTAAACATTTATTGTGTTCGGTTTCCTTTTATGTACTTTAGTGGTCTGACTTAACAAACAGAACCTTTCCAAGTATTTAAATTTAAATTATTCTTCCAATAAATTAAACTTATAAATATGGTGAACTTTGAGTTCTCTTAAATGTTCCCATACTCTAAGTTCAAAGAGTTTTCAGTTTAAAATTATAAATCTGAATCAGTTCCATTCCTACTGATTTTCCATTGGAAATTCAAGATTTTTACTCTAAATAGGCCAAGTCCTATTGAGCTATAAATACGTAAATATCAAATGTGCACAGATTCTTTTACATGAAAACATTAATATCATGACTTGGGTTCCCTTAAACTTTCTATACTTAATTTTAAATGTATAAAGATGCCCACTCACCAAGGAAACCGTAATAATTTCACATTGTTTTGGGGGTTGCCTTCTCGACTCTTCTGAGATGACAGAACATCTTCTCTGCCCTGTCATTGCTGTGTCAGTGACCCCATAATTCAAAGGAGGTGCCACACGGCCTAGGACACCTAGATTTAAATGACACGTTATACCCCTACCAGGAAATTCTACTGCCTGATTTGATTTTGCACCTTTGGCTTTTAAGATGAGTCAAGCCATTTTTTATCTAAAGCTAAAGAGCTTCAAACCAGATGGAATCCTGCATTCTTTCATATTCTATTGTCTCTTTGGACCGTGCAAACGTTAGAGATATTAAACTGATATCTGATTGAATTATGGCCTAGGAATCAGCTATTTTCCATCTAGAAGTGGAACCCCAGGCATCCGTCAACAATGGGAATGGACTCGAGGGGTTATCAGTTCCTTGCCAGGTCTGTGACATCACACCCTGTACTTCCACACCTGCGAGGGCAGCCAGCTCTCAGGGCAGGAAATAGGGAGACTTCCTCCAGGGGCCCTATGTTGGATTCTCTCCTGCCGTAAAGGTTAAAGTTCACACATGAGACTAGAAGACAGAAGCAGCAGAATTGCTGCTAGACGCACTCCTCTGGAGGAAGCACAGAGGTGCCTGAGTCCTGCTTTACTCATCTCTTTATAAATCACAATAAGCCTGGTGAGGCTAATAAGGCAGGTGGCATTGTTCCCATGCTTCATTCATTCACTCAACAAACATTTATTGCCCATGTGTTATGGGCAAGGTCATTGCCTTTGAGGTGCTCACAGGCTACAAGGGAGACCACCAGCCAGAGCTCAGGGCCGAATGAAATTTACAGTTTGGGAAGTGCAGGGGGGCCCAGGGGAGGGAGAGTAATGTCCTTCAGGTGGAGGACATCAGGGAAGGCTTATGAAGGAGGGGGCATTTGACATTCATCTGTGTTTACTGGGTACCCACTATATGCCAGGCACTATTGGGAGAAGGGTTTGGGGATGAGTAGGAAAAAAGTAAACAGTGTAATTTCAGGTTCTGGGGAGCCGTCGTTTGTTGAGTGCTTACAATGTACTGACACTAAGTGCTTTACATAGGTGGACTTGTTTAATCCTTCTGGCCCTTCTGTGAGGCAGGAAAACATTAATATCCCCACTTGGTCAGTGAGGAGACTGTTTCACTTATCTATGGCTGCATAGCAATCCACCCCAGATGTAGTGGTTGAAAAGAGCCATCGTTTTCTTGCGTCACGAGCCGGTGGGTCAGGAATTCAGGCAGGGCTCAGCAGGGGCAGCTCGCTCCTCTCTGCTCCACTGTGTTAGCCGGGCTTGTGGCTGTGGCTGGAGGATCCAGATGGCCTTGTCCCTTGTCTGGAGTGTCAGGCTGCCCGTCAGCTGGGGCACTCTAATTGTCCTGTACGTGACCCCTCTCTCCAACAGGGTGGCCGGGACTTCTTTACTCTTCTTCCCAGAGTGCAAACACAGAAGCTGCAAAGCCCAGGTTCAAGTGGAAGGGCAACTGACATGGGGGGAGAGGCGAAGTCACAATGCAAAGGGCACGCAGGATGGAGGGGATTGCTGTGGCTGTCTTTGGAAACAATCTCCTGCAGACACGGGTTTAAATAACTTGCGCGTGGTCATACAGCTAACAGTTAGGCTGTGGGGGTCAGTAGGGCAAAGGTCAGACATGCAGAAATATGGAGGACGTCTCAGATAAAATGATGCTGTGAGCGAGGGCCCAGAGTCATGAAAACCTGGAGAGTCATTGCACTGTTTGCTGGAAGAAGTAGGTAGACAAGAATGAAGCGATGTAGGGAATTCCCTGGCGGTCCAGTGGTTAGGACTCGGCACTTTCACTTCCGTGGCCCGAGTTCAATCCCTGGTTGGGGAGCTAAGATCCTGCAAGCCTCGCAGCACGGCCGATAAAAAAAAACCCGAAGCTGTGTGTGTGTGTGTGTGTGTGTGTGTGTGTGTGTGTGTGTGTGTGCGCGCGCGTGCACGTGTGTATGTGTAAAGTGGAATATTCCTCAGCCATAAAAAAGAATGAAATAATGCCATTTGCAGCAACATGGATGGATCTAGAGATTACCATACTAAGTGAAGTAAGTCAGACAAAGACAAATATCATATGATATCACTTATCTGTGGAACTAAAAAAATTATACAAATGAACTTATATACAAAGCAGAAATAGATCACAGACATAGAAGACAAACTTATGGGGAATTCCCTGGCGGTCCAGTGGTTAGGACTCCACACTTTCACTGCCGTGGGCCCGCAGGAAAACTAAGATTCCTGCGAGCCTCTCGGCCAAAAAAAAGGAACAAAAAAAGAGACAACAAATTTAGGGTTACCAAAGGGGAAAGGAGTGGGGAGGGATAAATTACGAGGTTGGGATTAACATATACATACACACTGCTGTATGTAAAATAGATAACCAACAAGGACCTACTATATAGCATGGGGAGTTATATTCAATATTTTGTAATGACCTACAAGGGAAAAGAATCTGAAAAGGAATATATATATTCTGAATCACTTTGCTGTATACCTGAAACTAACACAACATTGTAAATCAACTATGCTTCAATAAAAAGAATTTTTTTTTACATAAAAGAATGAAGGACTTCCCTGGTGGCGCAGTGGTTAAGAAGCTGCCTGCTAATGCAGGGGACACAGGTTTGAGTCCTTGTCCGGGAAGATCCCACTTGCCATGGAGCAACTAAGCCTGTGAGCCACAACTACTGAGCCCGTGTGCTACAACTACTGAAGCCCGCGTGCCTGGAGCCCGTGTTCCTCAACAAGAGAAACCACCACGATGAGAAGCCCGTGCACCACAATGAAGAGTAGCCCCCGCTCTCCATAACTAGAGAAAGCCTGCACGCAGCAACGAAGACCCAACGCACCCAAAATAAATAAATAGATTAAAAAATAAAATAAGATTGGTTATGATGATAAATGTTAAAAAATAAATAAGTAAATAAAAGAATGAAGCCAAAAACCGTAGGCTGGGGCCAGACCGTGGCTGACCTTGAACACCAGGCTGAACTGTTTGGACTTGACTCTGTAGGCAGTGGGCAGCTATGGAAAGGTCTGGAGCAGGAGAGTGACTTGATCTCACTCTAAGCCGGATAGAGTGACTAAGCCGGCCCTGCGTCCCCATGTGCGGGATGCATACAGGCAGCCGGATAAGGGAGGAGGCTCCTGCCGGTGATGAAGACCTGACCCGGAGAGCACACATGCGAGCAGAGGGCTGGGTCTGACGGCAGGAAACCCCACAGGGGCGCATCTGACACAACTTGGCATCTTGACATTTTACAGATGAGGAAACTGGCTCTGAGGGGTTAACACGCTCCAGGATCTCCTAGCAAAGCAGATGGCAGAGGCAGAAGGTAAGAGGTCTGTGGGCAAAAGAATAAGAGGAGGGTGTGTCCTGGGATGAGGTCTAGGTCTTTGGACCCCTCGTCCATTAGAGCACAGCGGGAGTGTTCGTGGTGGGGGCCAGAAAAGTAGGGGCTCCGGTGACTTCTCTGTAGGGCGCGTTGGCATCAGCGACGTGTGGTGTCAATGCCTTGAATTGTCCAATGAGGAGATGACTTGGCTTGAACCAACAGAAAGAGCCCGCACTGGTGGGGAACCCGCCCTCTTCCCAGGGCCAGGAGCCCACTCATGGGGAGCGAGGCCTGGTCCAGTGGGGGCTGGTGTGGACGGGGAAACAGAGGCTAGAATTGCCATCTCCACGCACATCCTGAGTTGCTTCGAGGCTCTTTCTGAGTAGTACATCTTTAAGAAAGCAGCAGGGAAAAAGGAAGAGGGGACACGATATGCAGTTCTTTCAAAGCTCTTAGTTTTCAAAGACACTGAGGTTTTTTTTTTTTTTTTTTAAAGAGAGCCTGGTTGATCTCATTCTTAGCATCTCTGGCTGAAAGGGGCCTCCCCGCCCCCTCTGTGCTGGTTGCTCCCTGGGATTTGTATCTTTTCTTCTGACATACTTCATGCAGGGAGAACTCATTTTGGCTTCCTCAAAAATTGGACGCTAAATTTAGAACTGGCCTCAAAACTTCTGGTCTTTGAGCTCAGCTTGTCTGGCTCAGCCCAGCCCGCCACAGCCGTCTCTTATCACCATGAATGTTGTTCCTATTTGGTTCTCCAGTTGTCTTAGAAACGTGAGTTGGTATGATCGGTTACGGCCAAGAAAGGGGAGCCAGAGCCCACCGGTCTGTCCGGGTAGGACACTGTCTCTGCTCTTCCCTTGTAAATGTTCTCCCCGAGCAGAAAATATTTGCCCCTCGTTTATGAGAGCCGGGCCCCTTGGGCCCATTCCAAATTCCTCTGGTCTCCCTTCCATCTGTTGCAAGTTCCTTCCCTAACTTCTCCTCCCTGGAACCACCAGAAAGGGGAGGAAGCAGCCCTTCGTTTGCGCCTGGGCCCATCTGCTTGCCATCTGGACTCAGGCCTGTTAACCCCTGACCTTCAGCCATAATCCCTCCTCTCGGCTCCTTCTATGAATTCACTTTGGGAGAAAGAGCCCAGAGCTGAGGGGCCTCCCATTCCCCGCGAGCGGTCCTTTACATGCCCAGTTCTAACGAAGGAGACGTCATCTCCCTTGGAGCCTAACGGCTGGTTCAGATCTCTGGGCTCTGTCCCTCACTTCGTATGTCCTTGGGCAAGTCACTTGACTTTCTAGCCGAGCCTGTTTTCCCAGCTATAAAACGAAGAGTGGAATAAGTGGGCCTCTAACCTTAGGGTGCATCCCGCTTTAAAACATGCCATGCCTCTATGACCATGACCAGTTCTTACTGGAGGAAGCGTCCTTTTAGCATTCAAGAGAGGAGTGTCATACAATGTCACCCACTACATCACCACAGAGCATCACCCCAGAAGGGCACTGGAGAGTGCCAGCATCCCTCGCTGAAATGCAGTCATAACCGCCCCTACAGCTCAACTCACAACGATTCTGCAGGAGGCCACGGCCGGCTGGATCTCATCTGTGCTGGTTCAGAAGGTCCACAGCATTCTAAAGATAAAAGCTAAGTTCTCTAGAGCAGTGTTTCTCGAATTGCTTTCCATGGAACACCGGAATCCCGTGTGGGCTTGGGCTTTGCCAACCTCTTGTCCAATCAATTTCGGGAAAGCTGGATTTCTTTACTGCAGGGTTTCTCAGAGCCTTGAACTCAGAGCCACCACTACAGACATTCTGCTTGTCCTTCAGAAGAGCCTCTGTTTTTGCCCTTTTGCTAGTTCCATTTCACAGTTGAGAAGATGAGGTTCAGAGAGGTTGTTAAATGATCTGCCCAGAGTCCTGCAGCTTGGACGGTTGGGATCTGAAGCTACAGCCGTGTTCCTAACACGAGGCTATATTTTCATCCCACGTTACGGGCCCTGAGAGGCTGCCTTTGTCCCAGCTGAAACCCCTCAGAAAAAAACAGAGCAAAGGGCAGCTTTCTGGGGAAGGAGAGGAGACAGTAAGGGGGAGTGTTACGGGTGTATTAAAGCTTCCGGTATAGGGACCCTTAGCTGCTTCCTGGGGACAATTCGCTGGGCTGTGGGGGAGTCACAGGCTTGTGTGCTGCCCCTCGCAGCTGTAACTGTCTCTGGAGTAAGTCACGGGAAAAAGTGTCATCCCCTTTACAAGAAGGTTTCGCAGAGATTTGTGTTGATCCAGAGACGCCCGTTCTAGAAGTATCCATTGTTCTATGCGGATTAGTACCACACAACTCCCCTCGCAGACATACCTGATTTCACGGGGTCAGCAGCAGCTCCCAGGTGGCCGGCTGCTGCCAGGGGATTCTGAGAGCCTGAGTTAGTTACTAGTCACCTGTTCATTCTTCCCCGTCTCTAACGAGCACTTACTGAGCACACTGCTGTACGTGGGAGACGCAGTGGTGAACAAGTTCAGTGTCCCTTCTCTCCAGGAGAGACAGACCTTACACACAAAGGTCCCGAGGGGTGTAGTTACAACCGAAGTGAGTTCTCCAAAAGGAACGTCGTTCTGTGACAATAGGTGTCACGGGAGCGTGACCGAGTTTAGGAAGGCATGTGTGGCCGTGAGGGGCCCCACTCACATGTCCCTTCAAGAGACCCTCTTCCGAGGAAGCTGCTTGGCTGACAGCTCCCAGCGGCCGCACCTTCAGGTGTTCGCACCAAGGCCACACCCTCCCCAAATAGCTTGTAGCCAATGGCAGCACAGCAGAGACATCACAGCTGGGCCGTCTCTGCTGACCCAGGACCACTCCCCCAAGCTGAGCTGCCCTGCGGTCCACGGCACCTCCTTCCCTGTCCCCCTTCACAGGGGTCAGACCCGAAGGCTTCTCCCCACCTGCACGCCCCCCCATTCCATTCTGGCATCTGCTTCTGGTTTAAAAAAAGACATAATTGAGTAAAGATTCATGACCTTATTGAATGATTCATGAATCGGGCAGCAACCAATCTAGCAGGGAGAAAGGAGCTCCTAGGAGCTATACAGAATGAGAGGCTCTAATAGGCAGAAAGGAGCAGAACAGGGAGGTTAGACTTGGCAAAGAAGCGGGTTGGTAATTGCAACGTCATTTTCCTTTAGGGGATGGCGGGGGTCTACCAGGCAGTTTATCTAACACCGATCAGGTGATGCCCGACTGGCTGATTTAAGATTTCGTTTTTGGGGAATTCCCTGGTGGTCCAGTGGTCAGGACTCTGCACTTTCACTGCCAAGGGCCCGGGTTCAATCCCCGGTCAGGGAACTAAGGTCCCGCAGGGCACATGGCGAGGCCAAAAAAAAAAATTTTTTTTTCATTTCTGGGAGAGCTGAAACTGTAATTAAGTGTCAGTTTAATGGTGACACGGGGCATAAGCCACTCCATTTTGGACCTGCTGTCTTGTTTTGAACACAAGGAAAATTAGAAATTAAATATTTTGAGCTGAATGATCAATGAAAAGATAATCTATCAAAACTTGTAGTATACAGCTAAAGGAGTGCTTAAAGGAAAATATTAAGTTTATTAGAAAAGAGAAAGATATAAAATCAGTGATCTAATACTCCATTTCAATAAGCTAGAACAAGAAGAGCCAAGTAAACCAAAAGGAAGGAGAAGGAAGGAAATAATAGTGATACGAGCAAATATCTGTGACATAGAAAACGTACAAACGGAAAATTAACAAAGCCAAAAGTCGGTTCATTGGAAATATAAACAAGGTCGATAAATTCCTAGCTAGACTGATGAAAGAGACAGAGAAAGGAGGAGAATACATTATGAGTACAAGGAATGAAAAAGGAGATATCACCACAGAGCCCGCAGACACTAAAAAAAGAATGATAGAAATAATAAGACAATTAGAAGAATAATAAGAAAATATTATAAACAACTTTATGCCAATCAGTCTGACAGCATAGATGAAATGGACAAATGCTTGGCAAATCGCAGCTTACCAAAGTTGACACAAGATGAAATTGAGAATCCAAGGAGTTTTATCTATTAAAGAATCCGAATTCATTATCAAAACCCTTCCCTCCAAACAAACTTCAAGCCCAGATACTTTAACCGGTGAATTCTATCAAACATTTAAGGAAGCGATAACACCAATACACACATTTTCAGAAAATAGATGGGGAGGGAACCTTTCCCACTTCATTTTATGAGGTCAGCAGTACCCTGATACCAAAACAACAAAGACATTATAAGCAGATTGAACCCAGATCTCAGCGCCATAATTAACAAGACATTTCTTAGTAGGCCGCATGTCCAGAATGGGTCATCAGGAAGACTGTGCTTGTCACAGACACTCGGGGACCAGGCTGATGAAGGTTCTGTCTCAACAGAAGCTTCCACTGCGGTTAAGTCACAGAAAGGAGACGTAGCGTATTGCATACTGACTCTTAAAGCTTCTGCCCTGAAGGGACATGTGTCACTTACGCTCATGTTCATGACCATGTCCCAGGGGGATGGGGGTGTCCTAACATGCTTTTGGAAGGAGAGGAGAATGGATAGTGGTCATCTTAGGAGTCATAGATGTATATATTGTAACAGAAGAGCCGAAATAAGTAACATGAATGACCTGCCCAGTGAGAGTACAGAGTGGACCAGGGGGCCCTGGGGGCCTGGGCTTCGGAAATCCCACCAGCCCGAGAGAGGGGGAGAGCCTGGGCAGGAGGCTGAGATGGAGCGACCAGAGGGAGGGGAAAAATCGGCTGAGTCCATGAAGGGACTGGCCAACGGTGCGCCATGTGATTGAGCGACGGTCGTGTAAAAGGAGGATGCGGACCACCAGGTTGTCACTGGTACCCCAGGTAAGATCCTGTCAGTGGAGTGATGGTGGTAGAAGCCAGAAAGAAATGAGTCAGAACTGAGTGTGGGGTGAAGGAAAGCAGGACATGGACACGTTTTAAAGAAGTTGGTTGTGAAGGGAAGGAAGGCAGTCACTGGAAGAGCACGTGTTAAGAGAAGGTTTGTTTATTTCAGTGGGTGAGCCCAGAGGATGTTTAAATGTTGACGGGGACCATCTAGTTTGGAGGAAGGGATTAAATGTATAAGAGAAGGGAGTCAGGGACAGTAGAAGGTTCCTGGAAGGTGGGACTTGAAAGTCGGCAATGAAGGTTGCCGTGAGGTGGAACGGGGTGGGGGTGGGGGGCTGTGGCTGAGCCGCTGTTGGGGGGGGGGCAGGCAGGAGGGGAGCCACAGGGAGAGGAAGGTGAGCAGAGCAAGCACACGGTGAGGCGGAGAACCGAGCGGGAGAAAGCCTGCAGCAGAGCCTTGCTGGTCCTTTTACTTTTTTTTTTTCTTTTTTTTAAAATTGAGGTATAATTGACTTACAATGTTGTGTCAGTTGCAGGTGTACAGCAAAGTGATTCAGTTATACATACATATATATATATTCTTTTTGAGATTCTTACCCCTACAGGTTATTATAAAATATCGAGTAGAGTTCCCTGTGCTATACAGTAGGTCCTTGTTGTTTACCTGTTATATATATAATAGTGTGTATGTGTTAATCCCAAACTCCTAATTTATCCCTCCTCCCCCCTTCCCTTTTGGTAACCATAAGTTTGTTTTCTATGTCTGTGGGTCTATTTCTGTTTTGTAAATAACGTCATTTGTATCATTTGTCTTAGATTCCACATATAAGCGGTATCATACGATATTTGTCTTTCTCTGTCTGACTTACTTCACTTAGTATGATAATCTCTAGGTTCATCCATGTTGCTGCAAATGACATAATTTCATTCCTTTTTATGCCTGGGTAATACTCCATTGTATTTACGTACCACATCTTTTTTTTTGCGGTACACGCGCCTCTCACTGTTGTGGCCTCTCCCGTTGCGGAGCACAGGCTCCGGACACGCAGGCTCAGCGGCCATGGCTCACGGGCCCAGCCGCTTCGCGGCACGTAGTATCTTCCTGGACCGGGGCACGAACCTGTGTCCCCTGCATCGGCAGGCAGACTCTCAACCACTGCGCCACCAGGGAAGCCCTATACCACATCTTCTTTATCCATTCATCTGTCGATGGAGCTGGTCCTTTTTCTTGAAAAGATTTCATTCATTCAACAAATATTTATGGAGCACCTGCTGTGTGCCAGACCAGGTCCTGAGCACCGTGGGTAGAGCAGTCAACAGCATCAATGCCATCCTCGTCCTCAGAATCCATGCCTGTATCCAAAGAAGCCAAGTGGCAACAACCTCTTTGGCCAGACAGGTGCCCTCAGTTTGGACCAATTTCTTGAATAGCAGCAGATAGACACAACAGATATGGGGGTCAGAGGAAAACAGACTTCCCATAATAGGAAGGGGCTGTTGGTTAAGGCTTGTGCTCTGGAAAGTCTTAGGGACTTTGGGGAAGGGAGGTGTGTGTGTCCAGATACATCTCTGAAGCAACCTGATGCAGAGAACCCCTCTGTGCTTTTGAGTGTGTTGGTGGTTGACTCTATATGTGTTTGGAAGAAAAACAGCCAGGCCAGCAAGGTGGCACCCTCCTAGGAAGCATGCCCGTTCTGGTTCTTTGTTGTTTTTTACTTTTTGTTCTAGAAATTTGAAAGCAGATCCAAAAATGGAGAGAAGGGTACGGTGAGCCTCCACGGCCCATCATTCTCACCACCACTGACCGCTTCCTCCTCCAAACACCTCTGACTTGTCCGTGCCTCCCATCTGGCAGTGAATAATGTACTTTCTCATGAAATCTGAGTTTCAGCTCCTCCTGAAACCGGCACTGTTTCTGGGCTTTTTCCGTTATGTGAGCCAATACATTTCTTTCTAGACTTCATTTTGAAGTGATTTTTTTTTTTTTTTTTTTTTTCTCTTGTGATGGAAAGAATCCTGTCTACTCTAGAGACTCAACCTTATTCGCCCAGCTCCCTGGGCCCAGGTACCCTTACAAGGGCATCCAGTGCTGTGTTAGTTATCTATGGCTGCATAACAAATGACCCCAAATTTAGTGAGTGTGGTAACCAGCCTCTAAGAAAGCCCTTAAGGATCCTCTCCTTCTGATATTTGTGCCCTGATCTGTCTCCTCCTATATCCTGTTGAAGTTACTCTGTGAGACCAACAGAATGTAACGGAAGTGATGTGACTTCCAGGTCATAAGAGACTTGAACTTGGCACCTTGCTTCCCCCAGGCATGTCCCACTGCATTGTTATGTCCGAGGGGGAGCCAGGGAGGGCTTCCTGGTGGAACTGCATCCTAAAACCTCATCTCCCCTCTGACTGCTCAGTGGACACAGGCCTCTGAAGGCACATGCAAGGATGACCTCACCCCTTCAGGACAGGCTCTCACGCCTCCCAGGACGTCAAGGGACATGTCTGGATGTATGCATCCTCGAGGGGAGAAAGCCAGATAAGACCCCAGACCCTACTTCCCAGCTGGGCCTCACAGGAGCACTTTCTCAGGGGCCGCCTGCCTCCAGTGCCCCAGCCTCTGTGGTCAGTGCAGATAAAGGGGGGAGCCACAGTCCCCACAGGCAAGGCAGGGCGGGTGGTGGAGGTGAGGGTCGGAGAGGAGGTGTTGACCCCCTGCAACCATGCAGACACACGTCCTGAGCCGCGCTGTCGGCCAGGGGAGGCTGGCTACTGGCTGGTGCTTGGGCCCCCAGCCCCTCTGCTGGCCAGCTGTCTCCGTGCCCTGCCTGTGCCTTCCCCAAGGGGCGCGGGGAGCAAGCCAGGACACCTCTCCCCTTCCATCAGCAGCTCCTGTCCTCCCGCCCACGCACTTCCCACTCCCACAGAACCCCTTCCTGGCAGAGCGCCTTCATCAGGCCTGCGTTCTCCCCCAGCTTCCCGTTTGTGCTTCATTGTTCTTCTCTTCCCTTTTGCTAAAGGTCCTTGCTTATGTGATGTGGCAGTGGGTGGGCATTAGCATGGGTCTCTGTGAACATTCCTGTGTGTGTGTGTGTGTGTGTGTGTGTGTGTGTGTGTGTGTGTGTGTGTGTGTGTGTTGTTCACCACCGGGTATCGGTGTGTAAGCTGGACCCCGCATAGGGGTATGCGCATATGCTGGGGGGTCACAGGCTCAGATGTGAGAGGAGGCGAGGAGACAGGCAGAGGTCCAGACTCTTTAGCACTTCCTGGAAAAGACCCCCAGCTGCTCTAGCCCCTGCCTTAGCACTCACCACCCCCTACAGAACTCACCCAGCTCCTGCCCTCTCTCCCCCCTCAGCCTAGGGTTTCTGTTCCCAATCTCCATCCACTACTAGGCAAACTACTACCTGACCCTTCAGGCTGTGCTCAAGTGTCACCTCCTCCCAGGAGCCTCCATGAGCCCCTGGGTCTGGGCTGGATGCCCCTGCAGCAGTCACTACTGCCTCTTTTCTGCCCAGGGCAGCTGCCGGAGGCCAGGACCTTGCCTGTGCTGGTCATCTTCCCTCAGCATCCCACCTGATACCAGGCCCTGTGTGGGAACTCCCTGCAGAGGGGTGAACGAAAAGAAAATGATATATATATGTATATAACCATAGCCAGAGAGAGAGAGAGAGAGACAGAACTTTTTTTCCCCCAGCTAAGCTATCTAGACTGAACTTTTCTCCTGGTGGCTTAAGTAAGGTTCAAGCGTATTGTAGGGATGTTGGGCGATGTGGGTTCATTTAATCTTTGGAACTGGGGGTGGTGTGTGCCTCTCCACCCTGCTACCCACATACACGCTGGTACCACACCAGGCTGCTTTCCGAAAAGAATGTATGTTATCACTCAACTTCTAATCTCGCTGGTTTAAAGCCAGCGTCAAACCCCTCAGCCGTCACCCTCCCCACCAGAAATAGACTTTGAAGTCAGTCTGGGCCTTAGAGGGGGCAGAAGCCTTCGGAGGGAGGGAGGCCCCGCCCCCTCAGCCCCCACCCCTGCTCCCCCCAGCCAATCACTGAGTCCGTTTGGTTTCCGGAGCAAGGGTTGGGGGCGGGAGGCAGGGAGCGGGGCTGGAAGGGCTTTCGAGCCCCGCAGGCTGCGTGCTCCAGGGGCTGACGCAACTGGAGAATTCGGCTTCTTTTTATCACATATATCATTTTGCCATATATGGTCACCGAGAGCTCCTGGCAGCGAGGCTCGGGCCCAGATGGTGGGCTCCCAGAGTGAAGTGAGCTACATACCAGCGCAGAACAAACAGACCATCGCTCAACCCGCCGGACAGGTGGGTGGGCCAGCAGGGGGCTTCTGTATAGTTCTGTTCACATTCCTTCACTAATGCATGTTGGCCCCCAAAGGCGCAAACAGCCTCCGTTTCTGGCTCCTTTTACTGAATTTGCTAATTGCTATTCTTCTATAACCAGGGGAACGAAAAGAATTCCAGGAGGAATGTGGGGAAAGAGATGTGCTGGCCATTCCCCTCGCTTCATCCTCTGACCCTCCCCTCCCCTCCTCCCGCTGCCCCTTACCCCGCAGCCCCCCAGAAGTCTTTCCCATCGCGGCTACCCCCAGAGGGCCTTTTCTGCTGGCTCGCCTCATTTCTCCCCTTGCGCCGGAGTCCCCTCCTCGCCTGCAGCCCTTCAGCCCAGGTGAAGCTGGCCGGGTGCAGATGAGCCCCTGAGGCTGGGCGGGACGCAAACAAGTGTGGAGTCACAGCAGACAAGATGCCCCAGCTCCCAGAACCTGTCCCGGCCAGATCGTGGCCTGGCCAAGCAGGAGGTGCTGCCCCAGCCTTCCCAGGGACCTGAGGTGGCAAGAACGGCAACACAGGAAGCCAACCGCTAAGACTCTGCAAGGCCCAAGTAAATATCGGCGATCCCCCAGGGCCACTGTCAGGACCTCAGTTTACATCACCAGCCTGAGACAGTCAAGATTTCCGAGGTTTACTCCTCCAGCCCAGAATTTCTTCAGAGCTTCAGAATCACAGGTCAGAGGCGGCACTGTTACACGCCAGGGTGGTGGCTCAATCCTAAAGCAAAGACAGATGGAGCAAGGTTAGACCCGGCCTGGAGTGGTGGGTGCAAGCTTAAGGGTGTTCACAGGAGCGGCTGGACCTCTGACATCAAGGGCGAGGAAGACAGGCGGCCAGCCTCTTGCGTGGTGTCCAGAAGCATCCTTAGAGAGTACACCCTGGGTGAAGTGCGGCTTTGGTGATCCCTGTCTTCTGATTTGCTCCAAATAACGGGGACTGGTTTTTCCAGCAGTGCACCTCCTGTGCCTCTAGCACAGAGCGGCAGCTTGACCCTGCTACACAGAGAAACACAAGGGAGCTTTTACAAGCTACTGGTGTCCGGGCCCGGTACATTCTGACCTAACGGCCTGGGGTAGGTCTCGGCTGTATGATGTGTTATATGTCAGTCCCTCCTGGCTTCCTTGGTGATCTGATGTGTGCACAGCTGCAGACAGGGTGGCTCTTCCTGGAGTGTCTGACATGAGCACCCCAGCTCCTGATCCCCCTACCTGCGTCAGCCTCAGGTCCCCCAGGCAAAGCTCCTTCCCAGGGAGCTGCGAGGTCCAGCTGGCCGGTAAGGCTGAGCCCTGGCCTGGAAGTCAGAAGCTGACTCCCACCTGGCTCTGCCCTGAATTGTCAGAGCCCCCTATTCAACGCTCCGAATGTCTTAAAACCCCAGTTCCTTCCACCGCAAAATCAGGAGGTAGAGAAGTTCTAGAAGGACCAGTGAGATTGTTTACATCGTAGTAATGCTACTAAATAATTGCTATGTACCCCACCAGGCTGGGTACTGAAGGCATGCTATTTCATTTGGTTCTACTCCTCTGCCCACGTTAAAGATGAGAGAATTGAGGCTAAATTGTCTGGCCAAGGTCCCACCACCGCTAACTGGTGGGGTGGGCCAGGGGGAGCTGGAACCCGATTCCAGAGCTTGCAGGTCTGAGCACCGCCACTGGTTTACACACCAGACGAATATGAAGGGACTTTTCGCTGGCTGTCTTTCGCAGGATGCCAAGGCTAGACCTGGCAAGACAGACTCTGGGAGGATGCTTCAGGTCGTGAAGAGCAATGCCCTCGGCAGGCTCCTGGCTCCGGCACAAGCAGTGTGTTGCTTCCCCAGCCCTCCATCGTAGGCTGCCAAGGAGTGGGTTTCAAAGTCGGCCTCTACATTGACTAAGAGCACAAAATAATGGTTGGCCCAAATGCGAAGTGACATCAGTCAGCTGAGAGAGTACGGCAACCCCTCTCTGCCCAGCAGGAGGGAAAGGAAAAAGAACAAAATGAAACAGGAGGAGGGTGGCTGAGTGGACGGTGGGCCTGTCTCCAGGAGACCGGTAGCGTGCAGGTTCTGGTCTCCTCCATCTCACCTCTACCTTCCACCTTCTTTAGAGCAAAATCAGAAGGAAAAGCAATTATACCCCAATAAAGATGTTAAAAAAAAAAATCAGAAGGAAAAGGAATTTGAGCTTAGAAGAAGGTCGGAGATGTTAGTGTCGTGACGGAGTGAGGGTAGAAGCAAGCTGAATCAAGAGACTGAGCTGCGGTGACTGGAACTGGCAAGTCCCGGGAAGAGCCAAGAGGCCGAGGGAGAGAGGCCAGAGAAGCAGCTTTGTCCTTGTGTGACCTTTGTCGACTTAATGGAAGTTGGACTTGAGACATGTGCGTTCAAGAGGTGGTCGATCGCCTCCAAGGTACTTTGCCTGAATTTAAGGGAAGCTGCCACTGGTGGGGCTTTTGTCCAGGTGTTTGAACAGTCTGACTACAGTCAGAGTGCGGATAGCTGTACAATCAGCGTCCTTCTCTTCTCATCGTTTTCATTAAGGACACACACATACAACTCCTAAGTTAAAAATCAAGAAAACCGAGTTTGAAAAATGATAACTCTATAAGACAAAATAGAGAGAAACCAGTTTCTGGGTGATAACTTTATAAGACAAAATAGAAACCAGTTTCTGGGTGATAACTTTATAAGACAAAATAGAGAGAAACCAGTTTCCGGCTGCTTTCCTTTCCACTAAGGCTGGACGCCGGTGGTTCTGGATCTTCTTCTCAGATGGTTTCGGTGAGAAAACCTTGCCTTTGTGTTTCACCTGCTTGATTGGATGCCACACGCCCCCTCCCCTGAGAGGTGTTTGGGGCTAAGCTCTACAGCCTCATCCAGGGCTCTTCGTGCCCACGGGGCCACGTAGGCAAGGTTTGAAGGTCAGGAGGGAAGAGGCCCCCTGAAGCTCTGATGACGAGGCTTCCTGCTCCAGTGCTGATTTTAGAAAATGTGGAGTGTCAGTGGCAAAGCATCCCTCCGGATCTAGTTTTCCACCTCCCTGCGAGGCAGAAGAAGCAGGTAGGGGACGTACAGGTGAAGCTGGTATAAAGCCTCTTGATCCAATCAGGTACATCCAGAGAAGATAAACCACCAAAGAGAGGTGCTGACAAGGCCCAGATGAGGCTGGGTCAGGAAAACCAGACTTGAGAGGAGCCTGGGTCTTCAAACCCTTACGATGATATCATTCTTTTAAGGTGTTTTCCTTATTGAAATTCTCAGACATACACCAAAGTAGACAGACAGTACAAAGAACCCCCTCGTATCAATCTCCCAGTTTCAACAGTTGGCAATTCTTGCTTCATCGTTTCCTCCCACATTTTTTTTTTCCTGGAATATTTAAAAGCAAATTTCAGATACGTTATGTCACCCGGAATACATCAGTATTTATCTCTAACAGATAAGGACTTTGTGTTTTTAACACAACAGTATCACATCCAACAAAACGAATAATCCCTTAACATAAAATAGTTTGTGTTTGTTTTTCTCTCATTGTCTCAGAAATGCCTATTTTTAGTTTGTTCAAATCGGGATCCAGACAAGTCCACGCATTGCATTTGGGTGTATGTTTCAAGTCTTTTCGTGTATAACACGTTCCACTGTCCTGCTGTTTTTCATGTCATTTATTTGTTGAAGAAACTGGGTCATTTGTCCTTTAGAAGTAGTCACATTGGCTGACAGAAGCCTCCTCGGTGGTGTAACTGTTGTTCAAGGATAAAGTCATATGTCAAGATTCAAGACCCGGGTATTCTCAACCCTGACTGCACGTCAGTATCACCTGGGGAGATCTTAAACGTTTCAGAATTCCTGGCCTTGCCCCTGGTGATTCTGATTCAGCCAAATCTAGGGTAGAGCCCAGGAGTCTGTTTTTTTTTAAGCTGCCAAAGCGATTCTGCTGTGCATCCCCCAGTTGAGAACCACTGACCCCGATAGTTGGGCTTTTCTCAGAAGGGCTACTGATTATCCACAAGGAGGAGGGGAAACAGGGGGAGAAGGGGGAGGAGAAGGGGGAGGGGGAGAAAGAGGTGGAAGAGGAGTTGTTGACAGATACTTATTGAGCCCCAAGCACCAACTTAGATTGGGATGGTGTTGAGAGAGAAATAAAAGAGGTTCAACTTACTGGTTTAAAAGTTTAGACCAGGGAACCAACTCTGACTAAAAATGCAACAGACTTCAAGTCTGAGACCTAGCTCACGTTTTTGATTTTTTTTTGTTTTTTTTTTTTGCGGTACGCGGGCCTCTCACTGTTGTGGCCTCTCCCCTTGCGGAGCACAGGCTCCGGACGCGCAGGCTCAGCGGCCATGGCTCACGGGCCCAGCCACTCCGCAGCATGTGGGATCTTCCCGGACTGGGGCACGAACCCGTGTCCCCTGCGTCGGCAGGCGGACCCTCAACCACTGCGCCACCAGGGAAGCCCCTAGCTCATGTTTTAACTCCTTCTCCCCCCCAGACAAATAAGATTGGGAGATACCAGGTTCTGGTGGGACTGAAGGAAGTGGTGAGAATCAGTCCCTCTGCCCAGAACGGGAGGCTGACCTCCATGGGCCCTGTAGGTGCCCATCTTTCTCTGTATTCTGGATCTGCTGCCTTGAAGCTGGCTTTCACTTAATACTGCAGATCATTTTCATCCTTGGTGGGTCTACTAGTGAACAAGAGAAAGACTAAAATGAAAGATCATGCCAATAAGTTAAAATGTTCTGTGACATTCAGCTCATGGGATGAATCCCTTATTTGGCATATAAAGAAAGCCATATTCCACTTAAATTATAATGTCTAACAAGTAACGGATATCAGTTTGAAAGGTTACTCTTTATGCTTGAATATGATAAATTTCTCATTATCCACAGAGGTGAGTCAATAGATATTAAACAAGATTCAAATTGGAGGGAAAAGCATAAAGGAAGGACGTAAGTTTGATTCATTTAAAACATAGCATATTTGGGGAATTCCCTGGCTGTCCAGTGGTTAGGACTCAGCACTTTCACTGCCAGGTCCCGGGTTCAATCTCTGGTCAGGGAACTAAGATCCTGCAAGCCATGCAGCCAAAAAAAATATCTATATCTATATTTATTTATTTATCGTAGACTAGAAAGATAATATAAACAAAGTTAAGTTAAAAGCAACAGGTTAGGGCTTCCCTGGTGGTGCAGTGGTTAAGAATCTGCCTGCCAATGCGGGAGACACGGGTTTTGAGCCCTGGTCTGGGAAGATCCCACATGCCGCAGAGCAACTGAGCCTGCGCTCTAAAGCCCACGAGCCACAACTACTGAGCCCGCCTACCACAACTACCAAAGCCCATGCGCCTAGAGCCCGTGCTCCACAGCAAGAGAAGCCGCTGCAATGAGAAGCCCGTGCACCACAACGAACAGTAGCCCCCGCTTGCCACAACTAGAGAAAGCCCACACCCAGCAAATGAAGACCCAACGCGACCAAAATAAATTTTTAACAAATTAAATAAAATTAATTTAATATATATATAATTTTTTTAAAGCAACAGGTTAGGAGAAATAATGGTCACATATTTAACAATTTTTTTCCAAACTAAATAAAAATCTCCCACAAATCAATAAGAAAAACACAAGTAACTAAGTAGGAAAAGGGACAAAAAAATAGGAACAAGTAATTTACAAATAAGTTTCCATGTGGCCAAGAAACAAAAACAGGATCAACTATAGTAGTAACCAATGAAATACAAATTAGAGCAGCAGTAATATACAGGTTCTCTTGTATATTATTTGTGGAAGTATAAATCAGTCAGATTGGAGGTCAATTTGACTATATCTATTGAAATATTTTTTTTTTTTGGTACGAGGGCCTCTCACCGTTGTGGCCTCTCCCGTTGCGGAGCAACAGGCTCCGGACGCGCAGGCTCAGCGGCCATGGCTCACGGGCGCAGCCGCTCCGCGGCATGTGGGATCTTCCCGGACCGGGGCACGAACCCGTGTCCCTTGCATCGGCAGGCGGACTCTCAACCACTGCGCCACCAGGGAAGCCCTATTGAAATTTTAAATGCCTGGACCCTTTGACTGAAAGCTCCACTTCTAGGTACCTAATCTGAAGAACCAATAGCCTGTACACCCAAAGAGCCATTTACAAAGATGCTCTTTCATTCGTCTGTTTATTCAGTGAATATTTATTGAGTGCCTACTGTGTACCAGACACAGTTTTAGGCACAGCAAGAACAGAACAGGAAATGTTTTTCTTTAAAGAAGTTCTAGTGGGAGCAGACGGAACAATAAACAAATGAACAATCTAACAAATGACTAAATAGGATAAAGTCAGGCAGTAATAAATGCTATGAAAAGTGTTTAATGCAGCATAATAATGAAGAAAATTTGGAACCCATTTAAATGCCCCTAAATAGGAAATCATTTTAAATATATAAATATAAATATGTGTATATATATATATATATATATATATATATACACACACACATACTATGGACTATTACATAGCATTTAAATAGGATGACATAGGTCTGTGTGTACTGACGTGGTAGGTTCTCCAAGACATAAATTTGCTAAGTAAAAACAGAACCAAAAAACCCACAAAACACAAAACCTTGCAATTCAGTATGTGGAATTTAATCCCATTTCTGTAAAAAAGAAAAGTACCAAATTATATAGATGTACGTGTATATATGGAAATGAAAAGGTTTAGAAGATAAGGTGGTCAATTCTAGGCAGGGGATTAGGATTTGAAGGGAGAGTCAGAGAGAGTTTTTGCTTTTTCTATATGGTTTGAATTATTTTTACGATGAGAATGTTTTTATAAATGCCTCACATATTAAAAGGAACAAAATAACTGTTACAGAACATAGAAGATGGAAGCTTCCCAATTCAATTTATAGAACTAGCATAACCCTGATATTAAAACCTGACAATGTTAGCACAAGTAAAGAGGACTGGAGATCAGTGTCACTTATGAATATGGATGGAAAATTCCTATGTAGAACATTAGCAAATAGAATCCAGCAGTATATAAAAAACCATGGCTCAGCAGGGTTTCTTCCAGAATCACAAGGATGGATGAATATCAGAAAGTCTATAATATAATTCATCAAGACAGTCAGTACTGCCCTTGGACCTGGGCAGCAGGGCCACCTACCTTGGCCCCCCTCCAGCCCTGCTGAGGGGTAAATCCTTTACCCAAAGGGTAAAGGATTCCTCTGGGCCAGGGAGACTTGGCCTGTGTTCCTCCTTCCTAATAGACCACACTGTCAGTACCAGGACTCCAAAACTGCCTGCCCACATGGCCCCAAGTCCATTTCCAGGGCCTACACTGACCTCTCCCCTGGTTCCAGCCCATCAAGGGTGGATCTTGCCACCAGAATAGGACGCAAGGACCAAGGCCTCAGGGACGATGGCCAAGGTGAGGCTGTTTGTGTGGTAGGGTAGAGCTTGGATTCTTGGGCTGGGGTGTCCATAGGTGTGCATATGAGGTTCCGGGTATGGGATGGAGCTGGGGGTGGGAAGAAAAGGATGGTGGGCGGCAGCCCGGGGTTAGGGATGGGCAGCCTGTCTCCAAACTTCCCTATTCTAGCACGATATTCCAAGGAGTGCGAGTATTCTAAATTCAAACCTGGCCTGCCAGGTTGTTACGAAGGTAAATGTCAAGGTAGGAAACAAGAACGTATTTTATTTAACAGTTTGACATTTTGGTTTGCAGTTTCTAAATATTTCCAAATATAACAGGCCCCACGGTTGTTAAGGGCAACTCGGCAATAACAGAACCCAGGAGAAAGAAGCATGATACCAAACATAGAAAAGACATTGGAAAGATGAATGGAGACAAAGAAGAGACAGAGTGGTGGGAAGATGGAAATGGAGATGTTCTGAAACGCAGTCACTTGGTCCTTAATATGTGCCTCCTCTGCTAGGTGGTATAAGGAGTGGAGAAGAGATCCCGTGGATTTTGAAACTTGGAGGGGATGAGAGTGATGGCCGTAGTTGAAAAGTTGGGAATAATTTTCTGTCACTAAAGATGGAGTTTTATATGTATCTTTAAGGCCAACTGTTTTGATCATTGTTTGTCCCAGGCCCCAGCAGTGAAAGCATTGGAGTCCTAACCATTGGATCCCCCAGGGAACTCCTGATGGCTTTTAAACAAACTGTGAAGTCAACACAACCTGAATGCTTGTGTTAATTGTAATGATTTCCTCATGCTGGTCTCAGTGTCTGCTGTATCAGAGTCTATAAGAATGTGCCACTACTCCAGCTCTTTCTGTGGAGAGGTGGTTTTGTGGTTATTTTTTCAGGGAGGTTTGACTTCTGGAGACGAGAATCCTAGATAAAAAGCACGAGAGAAGGCACTCCAGGTTTTCTAAATTTCTGTCTTTAACTTTGCCCCCTAGCCCAGAATGACTTTTTTCTTTTTAAAATAGCTTTGTTAAGGCATAATTTACATATCCTAAAATTCAACTCTTTTAAAGGTACAGTTAGACAAGTTCTAGTAAATTTATACGGTTGTACAACCATCACCAGAATCCAGTTTTAGAGTATTTCCATCACCCCAAAGATTTCCTTTGTGCCTGTTTGCAGTCCATCCTTGCTTGCACCCCCAGCCCCAGGTAACCACTGACCTGCTTTCTGTCTCTATAGTTTTGTCTTTTCTGGAAATTGCGTATAGATACAATTATACAAATTTTAGCCTTTTGTAGTCTGGCTTCTTTGAGTTAGCCTAATATTTTTGAGATTCATCCATGTTTTAGAGTATATCCGTAAGTCACACTGATATTGTATTCTTACTACTCCCGAATAGTATTCCACTGCGTTGATACATCAGCCTTTGTTTATCCGTCCATCAGTTGATGGACGCATGGGTTGTTTCCAGTTTGGGGCTATTATGAAAAATGTTGCCGTGAACATTTGGTACGAGTCTTTGTGTGGACAAAGAATTTCTATGTTTTAATTTCTCTTGAGTATATTCCTAAGGATAGAATTGCTGAGTCCTATGGTAAGTTTATGTTAAAAATTTTAAGAATCAGCCAGACTGTTTCGTAAGGTGGCTGCTTTATGTAAATTCCCACCAGCAGGGACTGAGGGTTCCAGTTTCTTCACATCCTTGCCAGCACTTAGTATTGTCAGTCTATTTGATGATAGCCATTTTAGTGGGATATTTCATTCTCGTTTTAATTTGTATTTTCCTAATGTCTGACGATGTTGATTCAGCGTGCTTTCATGTGCTTATTTGCCAGCCAAGTATCTTCTCTGGGGAAGTGTCTATTTAAATCTTCTGCTCAGTTTTAAAACTGGGTTATTTATCTTCTTATTAAGAATGCTCTGGTAAAAACGTCAGTTGAGGGACTTCCCTGGTGGCGCAGTGGTTAAGAATCAGCCTGCCAGTGCAGGGGACACGGGTTCGAGCCCTGGTCCAGGAAGGTCCCACGTGACGCAGAGCAGCTAAGCCCGTGCGCCACAACTAACTGAGCCTGTGCTCTAGAGCCCGCGAGCCATAACTTCTGAAGCCCACCTGCCACAGCTACTGAAGCCCATGTGCCTAGAACCCGTGCTCGGCAGCAAGAGAAGCCACCACAATGAGAAGCCCGCGCACCGCAACAAAGAGTAGCCCCCACTTGCCGCAACCAGAGAAAAGCCCGCGTGCGGCGACGCAGCCAAAAATAAATAAATAAATAAATTTATTTTAAAAAGCCAGGTGACTCAGATTACCTTCTTTGCTGAACACTTTTCAGTGATTACACATTTACCTCCCCCCCCCCACCACTTCTTCTCCAGGTTAATTCCCACTCATCGTCCTCCCTCAGCTCACATGTCTCTTCTTTAGTCTCAGGAACCTCCAGTATGATACGCTTTGTCATTGCCTCCTGGATGTCTACTTCCTAGCACTTGCTACCATTGTAATTACATACTTAAATGTGTAATTTAAATCTTTGTCTCCCATGTCCTTCAACAGAGCGTGGGCGCCATCTTGTTGTCCCCCTGCATCCTCAGTGTTGAGCCAGTGCCAGGCACACAGTGGGCATCTCAGACACATTTGTTAAATAAGTAAGTAAACAAAAAAGGTCCTGCTTCCTTAAGGAGCGAGGTTTCTGAAAGGCCATGTTCATTCCAAGCCAGGGGCTGACAGCTGTGTGAACCCCCAGGGCACTCAGGAGGCCTCAGTGGAGCCCGGTATGGTCAGGGCCACAGAGAGGAACTGTGCACTGAAAAAGTAACGGGCTGGGGGCAGGGAGCCGGGGGACTTTGGGATTAATTTACACACACTCCTATACATAAAATAGATCACCAACAAGGACCTACTGTATAGCACAGGGAGCTATACTCAATATTTTGTAATAATCTATAATGGAAGAGAATCGGAAAAAGAATACCACTACCACCGCCGCCCCCCACCAAAAACAAGTAATAGGCTGTGTCTGAGGAGGACTTGTAAAAGGCCAAGTGTAAAGAGCCTGTCCTATGGATGGGCCTCCACCTGGAGAGAATTTGTGCTCCCAGAATTCCTTCCTGGGGAACAATAATTTAGCTCTTGAATTGAGAGATGAGGAATGACAGTGGATGTGATAAGGAAAAAGCTCTGCTGTAGAAGAAGCTATGGGGAAAGGCCTCTGTGATTCCATGTTGAAAGGAGAAAGTCCCTCTTTCCGGGCCAGGTTGTTTTTTTTAAAAAGGGAACTTTATTTTATTTGTTTGTTTGTTTATTATTTTGGGGGGGCAGCGTTGGGTCTTCGTTGCTGCACGCGGGGTTTCTCTAGTTGCGGCGAACGGGGGCTACTCTGCATTGCGGTGTGTGGGCTTCTCATTGCCGTGGATTCTCTTGCTGCAGAGCAGGGACTCTAGGCACGCGGGCTTCAGTAGTTGTGGCTCGTGGGCTCTAGAGCGCAGGCTCAGTAGTTGTGGCACACAGGCTTATTAGTTGCTCCGCGGCATGTGGGATCTTCCCAGACCAGGGCTCAAACCCTTGTCTCCTGCACCGGCAGGCGGATTCTTAACCACTGCGCCACCAGCGAAGCCCCCAAGTTTGCGTATAAAACATTAACTGGAGACCAGTATTTTCAGGAGACACAACAGTTCCCCTCCCCCACCCCCATGGTGCCTGGCCTCTGCTTGAAATTTTGTCTCAGCCTTTTTCTCTTCCTCACAGTCCCCGTGTCTCTCTTTAGTTCTCTGTCTTTACTTAGAATGGAAATGTATTCACTGGTGATTGTATTTGTTTGAAGTAAACCAATGTTAATGAAGCTTTGGGTGCACTGAACATTTTGAACATTTGAAGTATCAGCCTCAAAGAAAATCTAAATGTCCCCAAATGAGCTTCTGACATATTATATGTTTCCCACGGGTGGGTGGCTTGGGTGGGTGAGCTATTTGAGCAAGAATCATTTTATTTCTGCAAAGCTGTGTGACTTCTGTTTTTCATTTTTACCTTTTGTAATTCCCTTTTTGGTTTTTAAAAAATTTTTTTAATTTTATCTTTCTTTTTATAATTTTATTTATTTATTTATTCTGGCTGCGTTGGTCTTTGTTGCTGCGCTCAGGCTTTCTCTAGTTGCGGCGAGCGGGGGCTACTCTTCTTCGCATTGCACAGGCTTCTCATTGTGGTGGCTTCTCTTGTTGAGGAGCATAGGCTCTAGACGTGCAGGCTTCAGTAGTTGTGGCACGCAGGCTCAGTAGTTGTGGCGTGCAGGCTCTAGAGTGCAGGCTCAGTAGTTGTGGCACATGGGTTTAGTTGCTCTGCGGCATGTGGGGTCTTCCCGGACCAGGGCTCGAACCCGAGCCCCCTGCATTGGCAGGCAGATTCTTAACCACTGTGCCACCAGGGAAGTCCCTCTTTTTTGTTTTTTAATTAAAGTGTACTTGATTTACAATGTTGTGTTAATTATTGCTGTACATACAGCACAGTGATTCAGTTATACATATATATGCATTCTTTTTTACATATTCTTTTCCATTATGGTTTATCATAGGATGTTGAATACGGTTCCCTGTGCTATACAGTAGGACCTTGTTGTTTATCCATTCTCTCTATAAAAGCTTACATCTGCTAACCCCAACCTCCCGTTCCACCCCTCCCCCAACCCCCTCCCCCTTAAAGCCGAATCACTTTTGATAAGAGGAGAAAGAGGACGAAGAATGCAAGTTGCCGTCCTGGTAAGGTGAGCCATGAGAACGGGGGCTCCGCACCCCCAGACTGGGCATCCCCAAGAGCTATGGGGCTGAGGGACAAGGTACCCAGAGCTGGGTCTGGAGCCCTGGCAAGGTTTCAAGATCCTCTAGCAAATTGTGATTCAGAGATGGTCCCTGTATTGTAGAGTTCCTCTTAAGTTGTGGTCCTTGGATTATTCATTCTTATATATACATTAGAAAGAAAATCTCTAAAGAATACATCAGGCTATATGGTTACCTGTTATTGGGGAGGGGTAGCCAGATGGGGGTCAGGGATTCGAGGCAAAATTTTTACTAGGTAATTTAAACCAATTTTTAAATTTTGAAACAATCTCAGATTTATGCAAAAGCTGCAAGTATGGTAAAAATACCTTCCCCTCCAGCGAACCTTTTGAGAGTCAGTTGCTGATAGGATTCCTGATCACCCCTGAGTACTTTAGTGTGGATTTCCTGCAAGAAGGACCTCCTCTGACATAACCACAATATAATCAACAAAATCAGGAAATTAACATTGATACATTTCCACCATTCAGGTGTCCCAATAATGTCCTTTATAGAAACAAAAGGATCCAGTTCATAATCATGTGTTACCTTTAGTTGTCATGTCTCTTTCAGTCTCCTTCATTCTGGAATAGTTTCTTAGTATTTCCCCAGCCCTCATGATCATATAGATTATAGGCCAGTAATCTTTTCTTTTTAATTGAAGCATAGTTGATTTACAACGTTGTGTTAGTTTCTGGTGTACAAAAAAGTGATTCAGTTTTATATATATATATATATATATATATATATATATATATATATATATATACTTTTTCATATTCTTTTCCATTGTAGGTTATTACAAGATATTGAATATAGTTCCCCGTGCTATATACACTTGGACCTTGTTGTTTATTTTTTATATAGTAGTTTGCATTTGCTAATCTCAAACTCTTAATTTATCCCTCCACCCCCTCCTTCCCCTTTGGTAACCATAATTTTGTTTTCTATGTCTGAGAATATGGTTCTGTTTTGTAAATAGGGTCATTTGTATCATATTTTAGATTCCACATATAAGTGATACCATATGATGTTTGTCTTTCTCTGACTTACTTCGCTTAGTATGATAATCTCTGGGTCCATCTATGTTGCTGCAAATGGCATTATTTCATTCTTTTTTTTTTTAATATTTAGTTGTTTATTTGGTTGCATTGGGTGTTAGTTGCAGCAGGTGGGCTCCTTAGTTGTGGCATGTGAACTCTTGTTTGCGGCACGTGGGATCTAGTTCCCTGACCAGGGGTCGAACCTGGGATCCCTGCATTCGGAGTGCAGAGTCTTATCCACTGTGCCACCAGGGAAGTCCCTTCATTCTTTTTTACGGCTGAGTAGTTCCCTTGTGTGTATGTGCCTGTACATATATAGATATACATATATGCCACATCTTCTTTATCCATCCATTTGTTGATGAACATTTAGGTTGCTTCCATATCTTGGCCTTATTGTGAACAGTGCTGCCATGAACTTTGGAGTGCATGTATCGTTTCGAATTAGAGTTTTCTCTGGATAAATGCCCGGGAGTGGGACTGCTGAATCATATGGTAGCTCTATTTTTAGTTTTTTAAGGAACCTTCATATATTCTCCATAGTGGCTACATCAATTCACATTCCCACCAGTAGTGGAGGAGGGTTCCCTGTCGACTTTTTAATGATGCAGGCCTGCAATCTTATAGAATGTCTTTCAAGTTAGGTTTGTCTGATGTTTCCTTTTTTCTTTTTTTTACTGGAGTACAATCGCTTTACAGCGCCGTGTCAGTTTCTGCTGCACGGCGAAGTGAATCAGCCATATGCATACACACATCCCCTCCCTCGTGGACCTCCCTCCCTGCTGTCTGACGTTTCTTTGATTAAATTCAGGTTATGAATCTCGGGCAGGAATATCACAGAAGTGATGTATAATCTTCTCATTGCCGTCTATCCGGTGGCACGTGATTTCGATTTGTCCCCTTCCTGATGACATTAACTTTGATCACTTTTTTAAGGTGGCGTCTGCCAGGATTCTCCACTGTAAAGTTACTCTTTTCCCCTTTGTAATGAATGAGGATTTTGTACTTTGAGACTATGTAAAATACCCTGTGCTGTCTCGAATTTTGAATTTACTCATTTTTTAATTATGGACTCATAATTTCCTAATTTATTACTATTTCCCTTCTTTACTTTTTTTGGGAACCGTGTGAATGGATTAAATATTTTAAAAACTAACTTTTAAAAAGAAAGAACCTGAAGTCTAAAACCTCTGCTGATCTTTAGCCTTTACTGATTTACCATTATCCTTTGGCCAAGCTTAGGGCATGTACCACCCAAGGTGCCAGGGGGTGTGTATGGTGGGGACAGAGGGGGTGTTATCAACCGCAGGGGAACTCAGGACTGAGTGGGGAGAGAGATTTCTCCACATGGAAATGGGTGGCTGTTACCAAAAGCAGGGAGAATGGAAACTAGGCGGCGAAGACACTAGTGGATACAAAAACAACAAAACACAAAAAAGAAACTATGACCAGAGGGCCTTGGGAGTCTTGTGCTGGGAAACAGGGGATGTGTTGGAGCGGAAATGGCTACCAGCAAGTAACGGAACGAGCCCCAGGGCCAGAGGGTGATCCCAGGGCCAGAGGCCCCCGCTCGCTGGCGTTCCGAGTTGGAAGCCAGGCCACTTTCCGTGGAGTCGGGACCCAAGTGGGGACGGTTGGCAGCACCTGGCTGAGGGAGCTATTCAGAGGCAGAGGACTGGCTCCTAGGAGGGCCTGACCGCGTCTCCAAAAGCATAACGTGTCTTGGTGGGAGAGTTCAGATGAAAGAACGGCCCTGGGAATTTGCGAGTCGTTCTTCCTAGAAGTGGCCTTGAGCCCAGCATTTGAACTTTGGCAGCGTTGCTGGGATGGAGAAAGTTGTTGGCAGCCTCTGAACTCTTTGTAGACTGTTTTTCAAACCCAGGAAGGGTCTGCCACATTACGTGAATTATGCTTGATGCCGTTCACCCTATGCCTCTCAGCCAGGCATTCCTCCACTTCTCAGCCATGAACCCATGGAGTCTGCTTATCATTCCTGCGTTCACAGGATATTTTAAGGAACTGTTTGTATGCCAGCTGTCCCTGGCCTGACCAGAGCACACCTCCGCAGACAGACTCATTCTGCAAATTTCTAACAAAGCAAAAATGTTGATTTTGGCATGCGTTAGCCCCAACTTATCAGACTCGATTGCTCGATTGACTAGGAAAAAATATCTAGGGAAAACACATTTTATGATTTTAATTGTTATTATAGGTGCTCTCAAAAAATAAATCTGTGAACTGCCATATATTTCAGTGAAAGAACTCACATCTGGTTCTGATTAACTCCGGAGTCTGTTGGCTGACTTAGCACGGGAGTCTTTTCTGGAAGTCAGCTCTGTGTCTCAGGGATTTTTGTTTTCACCCAGAGAGACACAGTGGAGACCTTGTTCCAGCACAAAGGCATTAACTGTTAGCGTGACCCTTCACAAACATGGCGATGCTCATCAAAGACCTCAGAATCCCTCCTGGAGGTCTGACACAGACAAGGCTGAAGGCAAGGGCGGGTGGATGGAGAGAGAGAGTTCCAGGCTAGCTCAACAGACTAGGCTTCAGGCGTTGCCATTTTAACCCCCAGTCACAAGAAGGACCCATAGAGGCTTTGAGAAAGACGTTGTCAACCCTCACCCTCTCTCTGGGAAAGAGGAAAGAAAAAATAATGAACTCTATGCTACATTCACTTTTGTGATGAACAAGATGGTAAAATCTGTAACAGACATCCTGGGATAGCCCACTTTCTTCTCTCAAGATATAAGAGCTATAATAAACACACATCTCGGACTTCCCCGGTGGCGCAGTGGTTAAGAATCAGCCTGCCAGTGCAGGGGGCACGGGTTCGAGCCTTGGTCCGGGAATATCCCACGTGCCACGGAGCTGCTAAGCCCATGTGCCACAACTACTGAGCCTGTGCTCTAGAGCCCGCAAGCCACAACTACTGAGCCCACGTGCCGCAACTACTGAAGCCTGCGAGCCTAGGGTCCGTGCTCCGCAACAAGAGAAGCCACCGCAATGAGAAGCCTGCACACTGCAATGAAGAGTGGCCCCCCTCTTGCCGCAACTAGAGGAAACCCCGTGCGCAGCAACAAAGACTCAACACAGCCACAAACAAAACAAAACAAAACGAAAAAATACACATCTCACTTCCTTTATGGGCAAGATGGCAGGATGAATGGTAAAAATGTGAAATGAAGCCACCACAGCCAATAGCTGTGCTTGGTCCATAGGAGTCAAGGAGTCCACTAAGCATTGTCCAGGATGAAACGCCTTTGACCTGAAGCCTCATGTTTTTTTTTTTTTTTTTTTTTTGACCTGGCCGTGCGGCTTGCAGGATCTTAGTTCCTGGCCAGGGATTAAACCCAGGCCCTCAGCAGTGAAAGCGCAGAGTCCTAACCACTGGACCGCCAGGGAATTCCCTGAACTCTCACGATTTTAAAATCCTCTGGCAGTAGGCGATTCTGGCTAATGGGGAGCCACAGCTCCTCCTGCATCCTGCTCTGTGGATGGGAAGAACAAGATAGCTTCAAATTCTAATTCCTCCCTCTTAACTCACATTCTCTCTGTGGACGATGGGAACCATCGTCCCAGCATCCTGCCCTGCTCCTGGGACGTGAGTGGGTCTCGCTTGGGGTGGCCTCCCCTTACTCTCCATCTGCATGGTCCTTCCTCTCCAGTCACACCCTACACACCCCAAGAACTCTTTGCCTAACTGCATGTGCATTGCATCTCAAAGGAAACAGAGAGACCAGTTGTTCCCAGTTACACCAAGGAACAGAGAGAGGTAATGATAACCTTGAACAAACCTGACTTAATAGGGGCAGGACAGTTTCTTTCCCGAGTGCATACCTGTAATAGACTTTATCCTTCAAAAAGCCTTTGATGAGTTCCCCACATACAGCTCCACGAGTCACTGGATGACTGGTCGCTTTTGTCACAAGTAGGGAGCTACCTTAGGGGCAGGGATAAATGGGTTCTTCTCTGCATGGAAATGTATGAGTACTAATTTTTTTTGAATCGAACAAATTATTTTTTTTTAATTTATTTATTTTGGCTGCGCTGGGTCTTAGTTGCAGCACACGGGATCTTTAGTTGCAGCATGCTTGCAGGATCTAGTTCCCCGACCAGGGATCGAACCCGGGCCCCCTGCATTGGGAGCCTGCAGTCTTACCCACTGGACCATCAGGGAAGTCCCTGAATACTAATTTTTAAAATAGCCAACAGTTATTAAGCACCTACTCTGTGCCAGGTGTTGCCCTGAGCACATCCCAACTGTTAACTCACGTCATCCTCACCACAACCTTCTAAGGGAGGTACCGTGACAATACCAATTTTATAGGCAAGGAGACAGTTACAGAGAGATTAAGGGCCTTGATTGAGGCAACTCAGCTAGCTCTAGAACAATCATCAGTGACATTATAATAATTCATTTAGATTTTACAGTAAGATCTCATTGTAATATTTGTGAATGACACAGAACATTAAGCGTATTGAAAATTCAATGAGACTAAATTGCAGAAAGATCCTTTTAGTTTTAGCTCTGTCTGCCCGCAGTCTCCTGACAATTCTAACCCTGCGTCATCCTGCAGCAATGTCCCTTCCTTTCCAAGCCCCAGTCACCACCCTTATTTAGGCCTTTACTCTGTCTGCCTTGAACTTTATAACGGCCTCTTAACTAGTCTCCTGGCTTTCTGTTGCTCCCCGGCTCCAATGCAGTTATCGCATCACTGCCAGATTAAATGAACACAGTACAGCTCTGTCTGAGCCCAAGCTAGTTCCAAGCCCACCCATATCTGGGTTCAAAGCCGTCCACGGCATGCCATGGCCAACTTTGCCAGCGTTGCCGGAGTTATGCTCTTTGACCCAAGACGTTTTTGCTAACTAGCAGCCTTGAGCCAAAGTACTGCGGTAGGTTATGGGGAGTTGGAAGGCCACAGTCCTCGTCCTCAAATTGGTTTTCGTGGTGAGAAGACAGACTTGTAAACAAATGCAAAATCATAAGTTAATTGTTCCAAGGTAGGAGTGTACAAAGTACACACAGGAGAAGAAGTACCCACCTCTGCCCAGGGGGCATCAGGGATCTGTGAGCTGAGAGAAAAAGCCAAAGGCCCAAGTGGACCATAGGAGAGAGTTCCAGGAGAAGAACACAGGGCACAGGGACACCGTGGAAGGACAAGCAGCTGAGTCCAGTGGTAATGCAGAGTTCGACGGGAAGTCGAAGAAGTTTAGAAAACAGGGGGCCAGAGAAAGGCCTTTCACGAGTTGAGTTATTGTACAGATATAAGTCTAATTCCAAACTACAAAATGACCTTAAAGTTTGTCTGGAAAAAATAAGTGTGAGAATTGCCAGGATTTTCTTTTAAAGAAGAATAGTGAGGAAAGAAAAAAATATTACTCTACTAAATATTAAAATATAAGATCACAATGGTCGGAATCGTGTGGTCCCGGTGGGGATTAGAAAGGTAAGGAATACAGCAGGAAATACGGAAATGGACCCAGGTATATATTACAAGTCTTATAAAATATTTTATTCCATTTATTTATTTTTTAGTTTTATTTTTTGGCCATGCCATGCAGCATGTGGGATCTTAGTTCCCCGACCAGGGATCCAACCCGCACACCCTGCACTGGAAGTGCACAGGCTTAACCACTGGGCTGCCAGGGAAGTCCCTAGACTTATAAATATTTTAAATGTGATGTCTCAAATCAGGATCAAAATGGTGGATTATCCAAAAGATGTTTCTGCAACAACTACCTGAACTATTTTGAAAAAAAAGTTGGGTTCCCTACCCTTCCCCATCATTCACAAAATAAATTCTAGATCAGTGCTGTCCAATAGAATTTTCTTTGATGATGGAAATATTCTATATCTGTGCTATTCATTATGGTAGCCACTGGCCACATGTGGTTATCGAGCACTTGAAGTGGGGCTAGTGCATTGAGAAACTGAATTTTTTATTTCAATTGATTGAAATGTAAATAGCCATTTGTGACTGGTAGCTACCAAATTGAACAGCACTGTTCTAGAGGGACTAAATGTATAAATATAGGAAAAAGAAACAAAGGACACGAATAGGAAAATCACAAAAGAAGAAATACAAATGTCCAGTAAATATGAAAAAAAACTTCAACCTCACCTCTAATCACAGATTCACCAACCAAGACAACTATGAGAAAATTCATCAATCTGACAATGCCTTAAAAAATGTTGCTTTATAAAACTTTTAGAGGAAAGCCACTCTTTGACGTAAACCACAGCAAGATCTGTTTTGTTTTGTTTGCGGTACGCGGGCCTCTCACTGTTGTGGCCTCTCCCGTTGCGGAGCACAGGCTCCGGACGTGCAGGCTCAGCGGCCATGGCTCACGGGCCCAGCCGCTCCACGGCATGTGCGATCTTCCCGGACCGGGGCACGAACCCACGTCCCCTGCATCGGCAGGCGGACTCTCAACCACTGCGCCACCAGGGAAGCCCGCGAGATCTGTTTTGACCTATCTCCTAGAGTAACAGAAATAAAAACAAAAATAAACAAATGGGACTTAATTAAACTTAAAAGCTTCTGCACAGCAAAGGAAACCATAAACAAGACAAAAAGACAACCCTCAGAATGGGAGGAGATATTTGCAGATGAAACAACAGACAAAGGATTAACCTCCAAAATATACAAACAGCTCATGGAGCTCAATATCAAAAAAACAAACAGTCCAGTTAAAAAATGGGCAGAAGACCTAAACAGACATTTCACCAAGGAAGACATACAGATGGCCAAGAGGCACATGAAAAGATGCTCAACATCGCTAATTATTAGAGAAATGCAAATCAAAACTACAATGAGGTATCACCTCACGCTGGTCAGAATGGCCATTATCAAAATAGCTAGAAACACTAAATGCTGGAAGGGGTGTGGTGAAAAATTATTATTATTACTTTTGTTTGTGTGTGGAGTACATTTTTATTTAATTGAATCAATTCTTTCTGGATGGCCGTTGTTTGCTCTATGATGGCGGCAGTCCAGGTCCCATGTTGGTGTACTTGGTGGCATCCCTTGGGGCAAAGGGAAGCCGGGGAGAGGAGAGCTCAGGAAGTGATCATCGCTGCCATTCTCTGAGCATTCAGCTCTGTGCCAACCACTTGGCCCCCAGCCTCTCACCACAACCTGGTGAAGTAGATGCCATCATCCCCATTTTACAGATGGGGAAATAGCTCCAGAGGGGTTCAGCGTTCCCATCCCGCAGCCGGAAAGCCAGGGTTTGGAGCCGGGTCTGTGACTCCGGTGGCTGGCAAGGACTCCAGGACCACGTGCGACATTGAGGCCTTCTTGGGGCGAGGCTGTGGCGAAGACACCCCCCCCCCCCCCCCCCCCGCCCCGCACACAGAGAAGCTACGACCCTGGGCCCTCCTGATGGGGAACGGGGACCTCACCAGCGAAGCCAGGCAGACATCCCTCCCCCACTACCCCGGAGACACAACATCCCTGGTGATCTATCCATCTCTTAGCTCTCCACGCTCCTGGGACCCGAAGTAAGAAAACTGGTGTATATGTGGGTGGGTTTTAACTCGTTTTGAAAAGACTTTAACTTGCGGAGGCTGGGATGGGGTAGAGCTCTCAGAAAAGGAATTTGGGGAATGGAGTGTCCTCAGATTTTTCCATCTGCTCAGACAAGGCCCTGCCAGTGATGCCAGAATGCTGTGTGTGTGTGCCCAGCCTCGTCGCGGCTCAGCCATCTTCCGCGACGGGCAGGGGCGGCAGGTTCTGCAGCTGCGGTGGCGGGGGGAGGGGGGAGGGGGAGGGGAGGGGGGGGGGGGAGGGATGGCGGTTCCCGGGGAGGGAGAGCCCGGAGGCTGCCAGGTCCCTCTTGCAGCATAGTTAAAGCCTGAGATAGTTGTGTGCTCACAAGGAAGCGGGGTGGGGAAGCAGAGCCAGACTCCATTTGGTCTCCATCACTGCTCAGAAAGCAACTTGGGTCAAGGCTGCAGTCAGAGCTGGGTCTGTAGCAGGGAGCTGGCGGCGGGGAAATTTTCCGGGTGGCTAGACCTGCCCAAAAGAACAGGAGAAGGGTGGTCTCCACAGGGCAGGGAGGGATGGACTTTAAGGTTTGCAGGGATGATCCATTTTTATTTTAAAACTGACCAACCCGCATCTTTCCCAGAGGAAAGAAGTATTTTGGTTTTGTGTCTGTTTTTAAATGGTTAGAAAACGTAACTGTGTGAACCTGGGCAATCACTTCAGCTCTGTTGAGTCTCATCTGCAATATCTGGACCAGGGAACTAAACCAGCGGATGTTCTGTTAAGGTCCCTTTTAGTGCGAAGGTCAAGGATATTCAAACATTCCCAAGTTCTGCCCCAGACCCACTGAGTTAGGATCTCCGGGGGAAGGGGCCTGAGAACCTATATTTTATTTTATTTTATATTTACTTGTTTTTTTTAATAGATGAGGATACTGAAGGACACTTTTTCTTTAGTCTTACTGAGATGTAATTAACAGACATACATATACACTGTGGAATGATTACCACAATAAGTTTAGTTACCATCCATCACCTTTTCTTTTTTTTTGCGGTACGCGGGTCTCTCACTGTTGTGGCCTCTCCCGTTGCGGAGCACAGGCTCCAGACGCGCAGGCTCAGCGGCCATGGCTCATGGGCCCAGCCACTCCACGGCACGTGGGATCTTCCCGGACCGGGGCACGGACCCGTGTCCCCTGCATCGGCAGGCAGACTCTCAACCACTGCGCCACCAGGGAAGCCCCATCACCTTATATAATTACAAAAAACATTTTTTTCCTTTTGCTGAAAACTTTTAGGATCTACTCTTTTAGCAACTTTCAAATATACCAATACAGTCTTTTTTTTTTTTTTTTACTATAGTCATAATGTTGTACATTACATCCCCAGGACTTATGTGCCTTTTTCTTGAGGAGGGGGTTCTTTTTTTTTTCGGCTGTGCCATGTGGCATGCGGGATCTTAGTTCCCCAACCAGGGATCGAACCCACACCCCCTGCACTGGGATTGTGGATTCTTAACCACTGGACCACCAGGGAAGTCCCAGGACTTATGTGTCTTATAACTGGAAGTTTGTACCTTCACCCAATTCCCCCACCCCCACTCCCTTCCTCTGGCAAACCTCAAATCTGATCTCTTTTTTTATGTTTGTTTTGTTTTGTTTGATTCCACACATGAGTGAGATCATACAGCATTTGTCTTTCTCTGACTTATTTCATTTGAAGCTGTATTTTAATGGTACCCCAGATGAGTCTTACACCAGGAAAAATCAGGAATCGCTGTAGGGAATGGGACATCTCTAACCACCCCAGCCCTGTTTTGCAGAAGGGAAGAGAGAAAGGAGATGGAAGCTGGGAGCGCTGGCATTAAGGACTCTGAGATGTCAGGAACTGAGTTCCTGAGTCCTTCTGCCCCACCTTGGTGTCCCCACCTGCCATCCAGCAGCCCTGGAGCTCTGAATTTCTCCCATGAACTTGCCCACACGCTGGCACCCAGGAGAGGCAGCAGGAGATCAGCACAGGGGTTGGGGGACACATTCCAGACCAGGGTTTAGGGACTTGGGGCGGGGGGGGGGGGTCTGGCCCCACTCTGCCACTGATCTTTGCAGAGTAGCTTTGTGAGGCCTTGAGCCAGGGCTTGACTTTTCAGAGCCCCGGTTTCTTCATCAGTAGAACGGGGACAATTAATAAGCTCATTGATTGTCAAATAGTCAATAAATATTACTGAGGTCTAACTGTCAGGGTCTGTCTTTAGGCTGCCGGCAGTATCCAGTGAGGTATCGATAGAAGAAGTGCTTTGAGCAGAACGAAGCTCTTTGTCAGCATTTCCCGAGTGTGCACCAAGGATGTGGGCTATTAATAGCACTCCGTGAAAATAAAAAGGGTCTGTATTCAGTGGAGGAAGTGCTTGATTAAATCGAATTAAACCGTCTTTGATTTAGGACTTCTCGGAGTCTTTTAATGAATGTGCACTGACTTGCCAGGGCTGAGGCTGTGTGTGAGGGGGGCTGGAAAGGGTAGAATTCAGATCTTGGACTGGTTTGTTTGGTGATACCACTAATTAGTGGAGTATCTCTCTTTGTGTGTGTGTGTGTATGTGTGTGTGGTAAAATATACATACCATAGACTTATCCCCACCATCCATCTCTAGAACCTTTCCATCTGCTTTCAAATGGAAACTCTGTACCTGTTAAACAGTAACTCTCCATTCCCTCTCCCCGTAGGCCCTGGCAACCACCACCCTACATTCTGTCTCTATGGATATGACTACTCTAGATACACCATATAGGGACTTCACTGGTGGTGCAGTGGTTAAGAATCCGCCTGCCAATGCAGGGGACGAGGGTTTGATCCCTGGACCAGGAGGATCCCACATGCCGAGGAGCAACTAAGGCCCTGCGCCACAACTACTGAGCCTGCGAGCCACAGCTACTGAAGCCCACGCGCCTAGAGCCCGTGCTCCGCAACAAGAGAAGCCACCGCAATGAGAAGCCCGTGTACCACAACGAAGAACAACGCAGCCAAATAAATAAATAAATAGATAGATGAATAGATGGATACACCATATAAGTGCAATCACACAGTATTTGTCCTTTTGTGACTGGCTTATTTCACGTAGCATATTCGCTTAGCATTCATCCGTGTCGTAGCAGGTGTCAGAACCTCTGTCCTTTTCAAGTTGAATATTACCCCGTTGTATGTATAGACTGCATTTTGTTTATCCATTCATCTATCTGTGGGCACTGGGGTTATTTCCACCTTTTGTCCGCTGTGAATGCTGCTGCTTTGAACAGGGCTGTGCGAATATCCGTTTGAGTCCTTGCTTTCGGTTCTGTGGGGTAGATACCCAGATGTGGAATTGCCGGAGCATCTCTTGGACTAGTGTTCTGTGGAACACACTTTCGAAACATCGCTCTTTATAGCTCTGAGGGAGCACTGTTTAAGTGAGAACATTCCCGAATTTTCCAGGGATGTTCCTGCCGTGGCTGATGCAGTGGGAAAACATCCTGGGTTAGGAGTTCAAACTCACATTGCTCCCTGATGAGGACCTCTGTGGACCTTAGATTCTGCAGCGGTTAATTGAGTATGATGAACTGGACGATCTCTTGAAATCTCAGATTCTCTAACCTAACTTGGTCTCCCTCCCACGTGATCTGGCACCAGGATGGGGGGTGGGGGGCGGGGGGCGGGGACAGGGCCTGGTCCGGAAAAGAGATGGTGTGCAGCTACGGACAATTAAATGTCTTTGTCCTTCAATCTCAACATTTTAATCTTTTTTAAACCTGTTTCCTTTGGTGGGGGAAAAGGATATTTAGCTCTTTCCTCACCTTCTTGCTTCAGGGTCTCTATCTCCGAGTTGTCCTTTCCGTCTCTAGAGCTGGTGTCACAGCTGTGGCCTTCCTCTGCTCTTTCTCCTCAATCAAGCAAACTGCTGGGAGGGAAGAGAGAGCTGCCTGTATTTCCTCTTCACTTTCCTATTGGAAGAGTGACTTTCCTTTTCTTCTACCATTAGAAACACAAAAGAAAGAGTAGTCACAGAAATTGGTCTGTAGGCTACAAATGATGAACCTCAGAAGCTCCCGTGTCCCATGAGAGAGGAGCAACTTCCCACTTTCTTCTTCAAAAACAGTCTTCCCTCTCCCATTAGGAATCTCTGGCTGCTACTTGAATTTTAAATATAATAGCCAGGTTTATACATTAAGCAAGCTTTGCCTGGTTTGCTTAGCAACGGCTCGAACTTTTATAGCTCGTTCTAAAGGAACTTGCAGATTTCATGATAATAACATCCATCTCACTGATCCAGAAGGGAAGAAATCTTAACCTTTCAGAATGATGAAAATCTAAAATTAAGCCACAAAGCAAAACAAAACCCTCCAAGCCTCTGGAATAACCTTCACAAAATCCCACACTAAAGACAAGAGCTTTATTTGTGAGAAAAGCCTTTAGACCTGGAAATTCTATTCACTCTTTTTTAACAGATCCTTCTCAACAGCGAGTCAAGACCTGGGAGGGAACCGCTACAGACACGTGTTAGCAGCAGTGTTAAACCATCTGGTAGCTCGAGGACAAAGGAGACGGAAACCTAAAAAAAGCAGACATGGAACTGTGCTGTGACATTTTTGACAGATTCCAATCAAAATGACTAAGGTCAACAAAGTATTGATTTTTGTAAAGATAAGCTTCAGTTACCTGGAAAACTCATTTGCTTTTGAAGAATTTGGTGCCAGCAGAGCTGCATAATTGAAGTATCACTGTGTTTTGAACCAAAAACAAACCTAGCAAGATGTTCAGAGATTTAAAATCTATCCATTGGATGAGTCACTAGTGGTGTGTACAGGGCTGGAGGATTGGGTGAGGTCTTGGCTAAGACCAAACTCCTAGATTTTCTGAAAGTTTGGTGGTTCTGTGTAGGAAAACCCAACACTTTTGTTGTGTGTGTGTGTGTGTTAGTTTCTGCTTTGTTATAATAACAAAGTGAATCAGTTATACGTATACATATGTTCCCATTATCTCTTCCCTCTTGTGTCTCCCTCCCTCCCACCCTCCCTATCCCAACCCTCTAGGTGGTCACAAAGCACCGAGCTGATCTCCCTGTGCTATGCGGCTGCTTCCCACTAGCTATCTATTTTACGTTTGGTAGTGTATATATGTCCATGCCACTCTCTCGCTTTGTCACAGCTTACCCTTCCCCCTCCCTGTATCCTCAAGTCCATTCTCTAGTAGGTCTGTGTCTTTATTCCTGTCTTACCCCTAGGTTCTTCATGACATTTTTTCCCCTTAAATTCCATATATATGTGTTAGCATACGGTATTTGTCTTTCTCTTTCTGATTTCACTCTGTATGACAAGACTCTCGGTCCATCCACCTCACCACAAATAACTCAATTTTGTTTCTTTTTATGGCTGAGTAATATTCCATTGTATATATGTGCCACATCTTCTTTATCCATTCATCTGATGATGGACACTTAGGTTGTTTCCATCTCCAGGCTATTGTAAATAGAGCTGCAATGAACATTTTGGTACATGACTCTTTTTGAATTATGGTTTTCTCAGGGTATATGCCCAGGAATGGGATTGCTGGCTCATATGGTAGTTCTATTTGTAGATTTTTAAGGAACCTCCATACTGTTCTCCATAGTGGCTGTACCAATTCACATTCCCACCAGCACTGCAAGAGGGTTCCCTTTTCTCCACACCCTCTCCAGCATTTATTGTTTCTAGATTTTTTGATGATGGCCATTCTGACTGGTGTGAGATGATATCTCATTGTAGTTTTGATTTTCATTTCTCTGATGATTAATGATGTTGAGCATTCTTTCGTGTGTTTGTTGGCAGTCTGTATATCTTCTTTGGAGAAATGTCTATTTAGGTCTTCTGCCCATTTTTGGATTGGGTTGTTTGTTTTTTTGTTATTGAGCTGTATGGGCTGCTTGTAAATTTTGGAGAGTAATCCTTTGTCAGTTGCTTCATTTGCAAATATCTTCTCCCATTCTGTGGTCTTTTGGTCTTGTTTATGTTTTCCTTTGCTGTGCAAAAGCTTTGAAGTTTCATTAGGTCCCATTTGTTTATTGTTGTTTTTATTTCCATTCCTCTAGGAGGTGGGTCAAAAAGGATCTTGCTGTGATTTATGTCATAGAGTGTTCTGCCTATGTTTTCCTCTAAGAGTTTGATAGTTTCTGGCCTTACATTTAGGTCTTTAATCCATTTTGAGCTTATTTTTGTGTATGGTGTTAGGGAGTGATCTAATCTCATACTTTTACATGTCCCTGTCCTGTTTTCCCAGCACCACTTATTGAAGAGGCTGTCCTTTCTCCACTGTACATTCCCGCCTCCTTTATCAAAGATAAGGGGACTATATGTGCGTGGGAAAACCCAACACTTTACATGCACAAGCTGTCCTCTTGTTTACACAAGTAGAGGTTGGGATTTTGGCCTTGATTTAGAGGAAAACCTTTAATAGGCCTTTGATTCTGTAAAGGTAAAGTAGCCGTGTTACCCTGCTCTGGATGGGGAGGTTTGCTTCTCTGTACGATAATGTAAATGAGTGTCTTCCCGTGGGCGGAGCTGCATCACGGTGGGCGGAGCTGCATCACGGATGTTTCTAAGATTATTGTTTCTTCTGGAAAGATGTGTGGTGGGGTCTTGTCCAAGACCAGGAGCAGTTATCAGAAGGTTCAGGAAAGCTGCCTGGAGCCTTATCTTCACTGCAGGCTGACTGAGTCCCCTGAAGGCAGCTAGACGGGCACGGCCTGAGGCCACCTGGACGCTCCCACAGATATTCCCCCAGGCCAGGTTATTCTAGAACAACCATGCAACCTAAGACCTTAGGAAATGTGCTGCCTCCAGAGTATTGCTCTGATGCCCTTTTGGGGGCAAAGGGCAAGACCACATTTTTCTGGGTGTGGGTGGGGTTTCCCCTGCAAGGAATGGTTGTTCCCCTGATCAGTCATCCTGGGATCCAAAATAGGGACTCGGGGGGCTTCCCCGGTGGCGCAGTGGTTAAGAATCCGCCTGCCAATGCAGGGGACATGGGTTCGAGCCCTGGTCCGGGAAGATCCCGCGTGCCGCGGAGCAACTAAGCCCGTGCGCCACAACTACTGAGCCCATGCGCCACAGCTACTGAAGTCCGCGCACCTAGAGCCCGTGCTCCACAACAAGAGAAGCCACCGCAATGAGAAGCCCGCGCCCCGCAATAAAGAGTAGCCCCCGGGGCTTCCCTGGTGGCGCAGTGGTTGAGAGTCCGCCTGCCAATGCAGGGGACGCGGGTTCGTGCCCCCGTCCGGGAGGATCCCACGTGCCGCGGAGCGACTGGGCCCGTGGGCCATGGCTGCTGGGCCTGCGCGTCCGGAGCCTGTGCTCGGCAACGGGAGAGGCCACGGCAGTGAGAGGCCCGCGTACCGCAAAAAAAGAAAAAGGCAGGGGAGGGCTTTGTCACCGGCAAAGCCCATTAAAAATTCCTGGGAGATAAAAATAGAATCTGGGCAATAAAATAAAGTCTAACCTTTAAAAAAAAAAAAAAAAGAGTAGCCCCCGCTCGTCGCAACTAGAGAAAGCCGGCGCGCAGCAACAAAGACCCCACGCAGCCAAAAATAAATAAAGAAAATTAATTTATTTTAAAAAAAAAATAGGGACTTGGGAGGAACTTTAGACTCTCCTAGGGGAAGACTTCTCCTTGTGCATTGAGCTTTGATGAAGGAAAAGCCTAGACCCTGGAAAGGAAGGGTTTATTCAGGATACTCCCATGGTGGGAGTGAAGTCGAATTCTTCGATAGACAACACGTCAAGGGCAACTGAAAGACACCAGAAGGCGGCAGGGTTGCCAGATAAAATGCTGGATGCTCGCTTAAATTTGCATTTCAATTAAACAACGAATACCATCTTAGCGTAAGTATGTCTTGACTATTGCATGGTTCTTAATATTGCACAAGACATACTGACACTAAAAATTACTTGTTGTTTATCTGAAATTGAAAGTTAATTGGGGCAGCCTATATTTTTCTAAATCTGGCAACCCTAAGAAAGGAACCTCTGTGAAGACCCTCCACGCTATCTTTCTTGTTACCTCCAAGTTTCCGGTATTACATATGAAATAAGTCTGGCTCAGCCTTGCTAGGGGCACTTGAGGAAGAGGTCTGTGCCCTGCTGGGGTGAGCCAGACGGGCTGGGAGAGCTCGTCATTGCCAGAAGAGTCAGGCTCTAGAGGGAGGAGGGGGGGAGGGGGTCCTTGGGGAGAGGGGAGTAAGGGAGTTACCCAGGATCTCAGGGCTGTTGGAGGTGAAAGTGGAGTCAGGACAGATGTGTAGGTCTTGTAGGTGTTTTGTCTGGAGTTCTAGAAAACTTGCAGAGGATCCTGGTAAAAGTGTGTGGTCAAGGAGGCTAGGGCCCTGGCTACTGTGATTGGGGCAGCATGAATACATCAGCTGATGACGTCTGGGATACTTGGGTTACAAATTCAACTTGAGGCATCAGGGTTGGAGTCTGTGATGTTGTGACTCATAGTAAGAAATGTGTATTTGGTCTTTGATTCCAGTTCTGGCACAGAGCTCCTAAAACCCTTAGCATTGCCTGTGTCTCTTGTTATGTTAATGGAGAGACTCCTGGAAAACACCTAGAGCTGGGGCTGGTTGCTGGGAGAACCAGCCACGTGATTAGAGGGTTGGAACTTTCAATCCCACCCCCCTGACCTCCGGAGAAGGGCGGGGCTGGTGAATCCATCACCAGTGGCCAGTGATTGAATCAATCAAGCTTCTGTAATGAAGCCTCCATAAAAACCCAAAAGGAGAGGCTTTGGGGAGCTTTCGGCTTGGTGAACAGGTGGAGGGTCTGGGAGAGGGGTGCCTGGAGAGGGCGCAGAAGCTCCGCACACACCTTCCCACACACCTTGCCCTCTACATCTCTTCCTTCCATCTGGCTGTTCCTGAGTTCTAGCTGTCAACTGAAAAAGAAACGTACAACCTAAAGCTGAGGATTACGTTTTATTCGGTGGACTTTCTGAGGACTTAAGTCCGGGAGGCAGCCTCTGAGTTAGCTGTGAGGGACTGCTCCGAAGAGGTAAGGGGAGAGCCAGGATACATAGGAGTTTTTGCAACAAAAAACCAAGTAGTTGGAACATCAAAAGATTACTGTTAACGAAAGAAAAGCAGACATCAAGTTAATGCATTTAGCGCCGTTCGGTGTATGGGAAGATGCAGGAGTCTGGGCTCCTTGAAATCATTCCTTTGATATGCACCTTAACTATCTAGGCTCAGTGTCCTGCTTTTCTCCTTCCTGAATCCCCTCAGGGTGCAGAGTTGGGCTGCTGCAGGGGCTGGTGGCTTGATCGCCTGCCACATACTTTGTTTATTGATATATGGCAGGTGACGTTTCTCATCCACATACCTTTTATAATAAACTGGTAATCTCGTAAGTAAAATGTTTCTGTTCTGTGAGCCGCTCTAGCAAGTTAATCAAACCCGAGGAGGAGGTCATTGGAACCTCCAACCTGTAGCTGGTCGATCAGAAGCACAGAGCTGGTAACCTGGGCTTTCGATTGGCATCTGAAGTTGTGAGGGAGGGGGCGGTCTTGTGGGACTGAGCCCTTAACCTGTGGAATTGGACGCTGTCTCCATGTAGATAGTGTCAGAATTGAGTAGATTTGTAGGGCGCCCAGCTGGTGTCGGAGAACCGCTTGTTGGTGTGGGGAGCCCCTCCCGCCCTGCAAACACACCCACGTTGGAACTGGGTACAGAACCCTTATAGGAAGATTTCTACGCAAGGGTGATTATACACTTGGTATTACCGTGCAGCTTTTCCTGTTGTCTGTGTTTCAGCTGAGGCCCCCGTGATGAGAACATAGGATGTTAGGTGCCCACATATTCTCAGGAAAGGCCCCAGATCATCTATGCAGAGCTCAGTAAAGTGGTGCCCCCAAACTGATCAGAGCATCAGCCACGGGAGGCTGTGCAGGGGGAGCTGAAGTGTCCACAAGGAGACTGGAAAGGGAAGGTTCCCCCCAAATCGTGGGCTACAAAGGTGAGGAGGGGGTGCCCTTCCCTTTCCCAAGCCAGAGCGCCTGGCCTGTGTCCCCCTGGGGTGGCCTCACACTGGAACCTGCCACACCTGGAAAATAAAGGTGGAGCAGCTCAGGGCAGCTTCCTGGGAACGGGCTGCACTCGCATTGTGTGTCAGGACACGGGTGAGTGGACTTTCCCACGGGCCCTGTGCACCTGTGGACAGCGGCCGGGCTTCAGTTCCCTGGAAAAGGAACTCCGTGATGAAGCTAAAGAGAATGATGCTGCGTGAAAGCAGCCCAACCCCAAAAAAAAGAGTACATACCGTATGATGCCACTTATATAAAGTTCTAGAGAATGCAAATTTGCCTCTAGTGCCAGGAAGCTTGGGGGTGGGGGAGGGACAGGAGAGAGGAATCACTGAGGGCCTCAAGGAAACTTTTGGGAACCACGGAATGTTCATTATCTTGATTTCTGGTTCAGTGGGCCTCTTCAAAAGACAAAACTTATCGGTCGTACACTTTAAGTATGTATAGTTTATTGTAGGCCAACTGTATCTCAGTAAAGCCATATTCCATGTGAGTGGGTCTTCCGCCCCCAGCAGGAAGAGGTTGGATGCAGAAACTGGTCCTAAGTGCTTGGCCGGGTAATATATTACCTGGGCCAGAAAGTGGTGCTGTGGGATATGACTCTGGTGAATTCATAAGCATTTGACCACCTGCCACACCCAGAGGGCACTAAAGCGGAGTAAGGCTTCTCCTGTGTCTTATCCTCCCCATCCCACCCCCAACCCTAATTCTGCAAGAGCCTGGGGCAGTCAGTTGAGTGGGGAAAGGGTGAAGGAGGAAAATCAGGCAGCCACCCATGACCCCCTTCCCCGTTGCAAATCCCCAAATGTGGGGCAGGAGAGAAGCTTTCCAGTGGTTGAGAGATTGCAGTTTTGATCTCAGTTTTAAAATCTCCCGTTTAATTCCTGAAGGACGATGGTGTGGAACAAAGTTGTTTCCTGCTCTGCATACCGAAGAGTCCAGCTCACTCAATAACCAGTTTATGTTTTATTGTCTATCGACCTAGTCTCTTCTACCTACTGGGGATCAAGTGATCTGCTGTTTATTCTTAATTACCTCCATGGGAAGTGAAGAACAACAGAGCATACACGGGGATCTTGCCAGCTAAAGGAGCGTTGAAAGAAACAACAAGACATTTTCGGGCAAAGTGCACAATCTCTGGGTGCCTTGGTTCCCTCATTTGAGAAAGGGGGATGAGGTTAATAGTCAGCTTAGGCTAAGTTGTGCTGTAATGACAAACAGCTCCAAAGACTAAGTGGCTATGCTAACAAAGATTTATTTCTTGCTCATATCACATGTCTATCACAGGTTGGCGTTGGCTTTTCCCCCTGGGACCATACTGAAGGAGCAGCCCTTTTCTGAGACATGGCTGGTGTCAGGGCAGCAGGAAAAGAGTGGTTGATGGTGGATCCATGCACTGGCTCTTAAGGCTTGTTTTTTTTTTTTTTTTTTTTTGGCCACACCCGCGAGGCTTGTGGGATCTTAGTTCCCCGACCAGGGATTGAACGCACACCCTCGGCAGTGAGAGCACAGAGTCCCAACGACTGGATCACCAGGGAATTCCCAAGGCTTGTTCTTAAAAATGGCTTCTGTCGCCTCTGTTAACATTTCCTTGGCTGATATCAACATGGTGGGGAGAGAAAACTCTCCCATAAGGAAGGACAGAGAATATTTGGGACAATAATACCGTCTACTGCAGTACCTACCTACCTATATAAACTGCTTAAAACCGTGCTCAATCAGGCCATGGAAGTGCTCTATAAGGACTGTGCTTAGTACTTTCTTTTCCTCTTGAATTTTTGGGGACTTTTGTTAAGGCCAGTTGCTCGCAGACCCTGATTTAGGAAGAGTCCCTACATCAGCTGCCCAATTCGGCAAGAACTACCAAAACACCAGAGAGGAACCCTAACAAAGAGGTTGCTGGAACCCAGGCCCCAAAGCCTGATTTGGTGTCTGATTGAAACATTCTAATGAAGAGGAATAAATAAAGCTGTGTTTTTCTGGGCTATTTCTGAAAGTCTCTCCCGAAAGACAGGCGTCAGGGTACTGGGCGATCATTCCTCAGCTATTTCAGGAAGACTGGGACACTGCAATGTTATTCTTGTCTCCAAGCAGACTGCAGTAGCTCCGCTTCTGTTAAGTGCTGAGACCACGGAGGGAGCGTGGCCGGGCTCTGGGCCGGCCGGGCTGTTTCCTCTTAGTATTGGGATCAGTATTACCTGGGCTGCTCACCGGCCACCGGTTTTCTGTGCAGCACTGCGGGGACCCAGACTATCCCAGCGGGAGGCAGGAGGTCTTCCTGGTGCGTGTTGGGTTTGGGGTTTTAGATTGGGCAGTCAGAGTCTGTGGCTGGAGGCTGTCATGGCATCATAGGGAGGGAGATTTTTCACTGTTCTTGAGCCTCGAGGCCACTGCAGCCACTGGACAGGGGCCATTCTTGGGTCTCAAAGACTCTTCTCGGCCCCTCTGAGCCTTTCAAAGCCCTCTGATCTAGAGCATGCAAGAGACCAAAACTCTGATTGTTGCAAGTGGGGCACTGAGGCAGAAGAGCTGCAGAAGAGGAATAGCGAGATTTGTGGTCACCTTTCAGTTCTTATTAGGACAGATTTAACCTTATTCTCTTTCTTTTAATGGCTTAAAAGCCATTCCAGCATGCGCCCTACAGCTACTCTCTCCCTTATCGCTTTTCTCCTTATCAGTGCAATTCAAAATGACAGACATTTATAGGTTATTTTCTGACTAGCGAAACAGTCACTGCCCGAGGTCTTTGGATGGTACGGACAGTCCTGTACCCTATTCCTGTTGTTCACGAGTGGCAGTAAGTTTACAAGGGTCTGTACCTCAGGGCCGAATGTGACAAGGCTTCACAGAGCTCGGGAGTACTAGGCATTCATGCCGTAGGCAGATGATGAGGGCTTCCTGCAAGAAGTGGCACTTGAGCTGGGCTTTGAAGGGTGATGTTCCCCGAAAAGATTTATTCATGTTCTAACCCCCATACCTGTGAATGTGACCTGATTTGGAAATTGGGTCTTTGCAGGTGTGAGCAAGTTATAATTTGGGATCATATTGAATTAGGTTGGGTCCCCATCCAGTCACTGGTGTCCTCTTGGGAAATTTGGACACAGACACAGATGGGGAGGATGCTCTGTAATACCAGAGGCAGAGGTTGGAGTGATGGGCTACAAGTCAAGGAATGCTGATGATTATTGCAGCTACCAGAAGCTAGAGAGAGGCAAGGAAGCATCCTCCCCTAGAGCCTTCAGAGGGAGCACGGCCCTGCTGCCACCCTGATTTCAGACGTATAGCCTCCAGAAGCATGAGAGAATAAATTTCTGTCGGTTTAAGCCACCCAGTTTGGAGTAATTTATTATGACAGCCGCAGGAAACCAATATAGATGGGTAAGACTTTGAAATGCAGGAAAGGACTATGCGTAGACAGAGCCACTACGAGTGAATGTAACAACTTTGGAAAGCCTATGGTGTCCTTGGGGAATAATCAGTAATTTGATATGGCTGTGGCAAAGGAGGTAGAGAAGAGGAAAGAGCCACATTTAGTGGGAGGTAATGGAAATACAGACTGGCGCCCTGAATACCTGGCTAAGGATTTTGGCCTTTATCTTGTATGAGATGGGAAGCCATTAGCATTTTTTTTTTTTTTTTAATTTTTAGCTGTGTTGGGTCTTCGTTGCCATGCACGGGCCTTCTCTAGTTGTGGCGAGCGGGGACTACTCTTCGTTGCCGTGTATGGGCTTCTCATTGCAGTGGCTTCTCTTGTTGAGGAGCACGGGCTCTAGGCACGCGGGCTTCAGTAGTTGTGGCACGAGGGCTTCAGTAGTTGTGGCTCGCGGGCTCTAGAGCTCAGGCTCAGTAGTTGTGGCGCATGGACTTTGTTGCTCTGCGGCATCTGGGATCTTGCCGGACCAGGGCTTGAACCTGTGTCCCCTGCATTAGCAGACGGATTCTTAACCATTGCACCACCAGGGAAGCTGCCATTAGCATTTTTTTTTTTTTCCGGTATGCAGGCCTCTCACTGTTGTGGCTTCTCCCGTTGCGGAGCACAGGCTCCAGACGCTCAGGCTCAGGAGCCATGGCTCACGGGCCCAGCCGCTCCGCGGCATGTGGGATTTTCCCGGACCGGGGCACGAACCCGTGTCCTCTGCATCAGCACGTGGACTCTCAACCACTGCGCCACCAGGGAAGCCCGAGCAGACAGATTCTTAACCACTGCACCACCAGGGAAGCTGCCATTAGCATTTTTGATCAGAGTCTGAACTGTGCTTGTGATAAATTACTTTCATTAATCAGGGATGAGAAATTGCCTTCCCATTATGGCTTTGGGTTTCTTCTTGTCCTTCTCACTGGTTTTGGCCACAGTCATGTTAGGTGATGCTGGGCTTAGTGCCACAGAATGGATGACTCAAAGGTAGGGACATGCAGAAAAGGCACTTAACAAAATTCAATGTCCATTTATGATAAAAACTCTCAACAAGGTGGGTAAAGAGGGAACGTACCTCAACATAATTCAGTGCAATCTCTAGAAAAATTCCAATGGTATTTTTCAAAGAAAAGAGCAAATAATCCTATTTGGAACCACACACACACACACACACACAAAACCAAACAAACCCAAACAGCCAACGCAGTCTTGAGAAAGTAGAACAAAGTTGGAGGCATCATGCTTCCTGATTTCAAACCACATTCAAAGTGATAGTAATTAAAACAGTATGGCATTGGCATACAAACAGATACATAGATCAATGGAACAGAATAGGGAGCCCAGAAGTAAACCCAAACATATATGGTCAGTTAATTTATGACACAGGAGCTAAAAATATACAGTGGAGAAAGAATAGTGTCTTCAATAAACGGTGCTGGGAAAACTGGACAGCCACATGTGAAAGAATGAAACTCCACCACTATCTTATACCATACACAAAAATTAACGCAAAAATGGATTAAAGAATTGAATGTAAGACCTGAAACCATAAAACTCCTAGAAGAAAACATAGGTGGTAATCTCTCGCACATAGATCTTGACAATTATTTTTTTTAATCTGATACCAAAAGCAAAAGCAACAAAAGTAAGAATAAATAAGTGGGACTACATCATACTAAAAAGTTTCGGCACAGCAAAGGAAGCAATCAACAAAATGAAAAGGCAACCTACTGAATGGGAGAAAATATTTGTAAATCATATACTGATAAGGAACTAATATCCAAAATATGTAAATAACTCATACAACTCAATAGCAAAAACTAAACAAGCAAACAATTAAAAAATGGGAAGAAGATCTGAATAGACATTTTTCTAAAGAAGTCATGCAGATGGCCAACAGGTACATGAAAAGATGCTCAACATCAATAATCATCAAGGAAATACAAATCAAAACCACAATGAGATATCACCTCACACCTGTCAAAGTGGCAGTTTTCAAAAAGACAAGAAATAATAAGTATTGACAAGGATGTGGAAAAAAGGGAACCCTTGTGCACTGTTGGTGGGAATGTAAATTGGTGCAGCCACTGTGGAAAACAGTATGGAGGTTCCTCAAAAAATTAAAAATAGAACTACTTATATGATCCAGCAATTCCACTTCTGGGTATTTATCAAGAGGAAATGAAAACACTAAGTCGAAAATATATCTGCACCCCCCAGATACTTGCAGCATTGTTTACAATAGCCAAGATATGGAAACAACCTAAGTAAACAACTCAGTGGGTGAATGGATTAAAAAAATTGTGGTGTGTATATATATAATGAAATATTATTCAGCCATAAAAAAGAAGAATGAAATCTTGCCATCTGACACAACATGGATAGACGTTGAGGGCATTGTGCTAAGTGAAATAAGACAGAGAAAGGCAAACACGGTATGATCGCTCTTACATGTGGAATCTAAAAACAAACAAATAAAACCCACAAACTCATAGTTACAGAGAACAGATTGGTGGTTTGGGGTGGAGGTACCCAGAAGGATGGGGTGGGAAGAAAGGAAAAAAAGCAACGCTGGAGATAGTTTGACTGATTTATCACTAAACTGTGATTTCCGTAGTTGATGAGCGCACGATATTTGCTGAATGAAGTGAATGAATTGGCCAGTCAACTTTTGGTTTAGGAAACAGCAACAAAAAACAAAAAAATCCTCTGTTATATACTTTACATTAAATATGGGGAGTGGGATTGAATGCTGCAAAAATAACCTAAAAAAACCTATTTAAAAAATAAAAGATAAGAACAGGGTCTAATTTGCGTTTGCATCCTGCGCGCATAGACTAGGTAATACGTGTTTTTCAGGACTTTAGCTGTAAGTAATAGAAAACATTTTGCTTAAGCAACCAGGGAATTCATTGGATCACAAAACGGGGGAAAAATGAGAAGGTGTATTAGTTTCCTAGGGCTGCTGTGATATTGTGATTTATAATACGAAGTATATATTTGGTCTCCATCCCAGTTCCTGGCCCAGAGCTCCTAAAACCCTTGGAATTTCCTAAGTGATGAGAGCTATAAAAAGTGTCTTGTTACATTAATGAGGTGACTTTTGGAAAGCCCCTAAGTCACCTAAGGATGGGGGCTGGTTGACAGGGGAGCCAACTGTGTGACTAGAAGTTTGGAACTTTCCATCCCACCCCTGACCTCCAAGGAGGAGAGAGGAGCTAGAGATTGGGTCCCGTCACCAATGGCTGATGATTTAATCACTCATGCCTACATAATGAAGCCTCCATAAAATCCCGGAAGGACGGTGTTTGGAAAGCTGGGTTGGTGAACACGTGAAGGTTCTGGTAGTGTGGCTGCCTAGAGAGGGCATGGAAGCTCTGAGCCCTTTCCCCACTTGCTTTGTGCGTCTCTTCCATCTGGCTGTTCCTGAGTTATGTCCTTTTATAATAAACCAGTAATCTAGGAGGTAAAATGTTTAAGTTCTCTGAGCCACTCTAGCAAATTAATCTAACTCCAGGAGGGAGTCATTGGAACCTCTGGCCTATAGCCAGTTGGTTAGAAGCTCAGGTGACAGCCTGGACTTGAAATTGGTATCCGAAGTCGGGGTGGGGACAGTCTTGTAGGACTGAGCCCTTAACCTGTGGAATCCGATGCCTTCTCCAGGTAGACAGTGTCAGAATTGAGTTGAATTGTAGGACACCTCGCTGGTGTCAGAGAATTGCTTGGTGTGGGGAAGCCCTTAAGCATCAGGGGTCAGAAGTATCGTGAGTTTGGCAGAAGTGTGAGAGTAAAGGAGAAGCACAGGAATAGTGTAGGTTTCCTTCTCAGCTGCCCTAAGAAATTACCACAGTCTGGGTGGCATAAAACAACAGAAACATTCCCTCACAGTTCTGGAAGTTAGAAGTCTGAAGTCAAGGTATCAACAAGGTTACTTCTTTCTGGAAGCTCTCTCCCTCTCTGGAGGCTCTAGGGGAAATTCTGTTCCATTCTTTTCTCAGCTTCTGATGTCACCAGCAATCCTTGGCTTGTAGACACATCACTCCAATCTCTGCCTCCATCATCATGTGGCATCCTCCCTATGTATCTGTCTCTAGATCTCTTCTCCTCTTCCTGTAAGGACTCCCGTCTTCTTACAAGGACACCCATACAACCTCATCTTAACTTGATTATATTTGCAAAGAAACTATGTCCAAATAAAGCCACATTCACAGGTGCCAGGGGTTAGGACTTCAACATTTCTTTTTTCTTTTTTTAAGGAATTGTTTAATTATTATCATTTTTTAAATTTTTATTTATTTATTTGGTTGCACCAGGTCTTAGTTGCGGCTGGCGAGCTCCTTAGTTATGGCTCCCCGTCTCCTTAGTTGTGGCACGCATGTGGGATCTAGTTCCCTGGCAAGGGATTGAACCCGGGCCCCCTGCATTGGGAGCTTGGAGTCTTAACCACCGCGCCACCAGGGAAGTCCCAGGACTTCAACATTTCTTTTTGGAGGACACAGTTCAACCCACAACAGAGATATAGCTGGCTTCAGGTATGGCTGGCTTCAGGAGCTCAAGCAATATCAGGGCTCTGTCTCTTTACTGTTCAGATGGGCATCCTGCCTGATGGCCGACAGCAGACCAAGGATGTAAATATGTGGTGATGGTACAGGTGGGCTTGGGCAGGGAAGTGGTGTTAAACAGCTCTTGTGTTTCATGCTCACGGATGCTAAGAGGGATAGGGAACCAGGAAAGACGACAGTTAGGCGTGATTGGTGAGGAAGGGCAAATCAGAGACAAATGGAAGGAGGTTTGGATAAGGAGCAGAGATGGGGGAGGGGACAGAGCTAGTGGAGTGGAGCTCTCATGGGCCCGGATACCCTGTTACCTGGTTGGCACAGATCTCCTTGTTTGTTTGTTTGTTTTTTGGCTGCACCACACGGCTTGCAGGATCTTAGTACCCCGACCAGGGATCAAACCCAGGCCCCTGGCAGTGGAGGCGTGGAGTCCTAACCACCGGACCGCCAGGGAATTCCCGGCACAGTTCTCTTTAAAAGGGTCCAGTAAAGAGCAGGTACCTAACGCTAAGCTTGAGGAAAAGCACGCCTTTTCCGTGCTCGCTCCTCCCAGGATGGGTGGGGTGGAATCTGTTGTCTTCCCTCTCCAGCTTCCATTCTGCATTCCTTGATTAACAGCCCCGTCATTTTCCTTTAGGGTAATTCCCTCCACCACCACCTCCAGCTCTAGCTCCTGGGGTCTCTTGAAAACTCAGGACTAGACAATCAGGACAGTCCATCCCTTTGGCTAGAGCCAAAGTGATTGGCTCAGGGAAAGGCCTCCTCTGTGCCTAGTGAGTCCTCACCCCTAGACTTTTTCTGGAACTATTGGGAAAAAAGAAGCACCCTGTTCGGTGGAGGGTGTGAAACTGGTAGGGTGTAAGTGTGAAGCTGCTGGGGACCATCTGTGCCACCAGCTGGCGAAAGAAACCAAGACACCTGCCTCTGAAAGAAACCAAGACAGAAGAAGACAGAGCTGAGAAATGGAGAGAGGACCTGAGGCCCAGTGACGTGGTTCTAGCAAATGTATCTGACCCATTCACCCATTTATCCTCCTGTTTGTCCAACAAATATTTATTAAGGATCTACCAAGAGCTGAGTTATTTGCTAGTTTCAGTAATAAGTAAATAAGACTTCATCAGCTCTGCCTCCCGGGAGTCCCTGGTCTATGAGGAACTTAAAGACATGGTTTTAAATTATAATGTTAAAAAGGCAGAAAAGGGAACATTTCATGAGAGCCCCAGATCAAATGATGTGGAAATTCAGGAGAGAGATTATTTCCACTAGGGAAATTGACATTCTTGGATGTCTTTGGAAGGCAAGGAGGATGTGCACATACATGGATGAGATGAAGGGCGTTGCAGGAGGAGGAACTGTATGAACAAAATAAAAATTATGGGGTGTCGAGGGGGTGGACCAAAGCTTGAATTTGGCTGGAACATAAGAAATAGGAGGAATAGGAGAACTTGGAAAGTTGAGTTCAAAGAGCGATCTTAGAAGGCCAGTGGGGGCAGGCTAAAGGGATTGGGCCACATTCTGTTGACAATAACTTTCTTTTTTTTTTTTTTAAACAGGACTCCTACAGCTTCTTCAGGAAAACCAACTGAGCGGTGTAGAGCATGGTTGGAATGGCAGGAGACTGAATGTAGGAGTCAGTTTTCCAGGTAAGAAGTTATAAGGTCCCAAGCAGGGTAATGTTGCGGTAATGTATTGCTGCATTAACAAATCACCCTGAAACTTGATGGCTTCAAGTGACAACAAGAGTATCACATCTTACAATCGTGGAGATCAGGAATTTGGACTCAGCTACAATTGTGTGCACCAGCCCAGGGCTCAGCTGAATAATTCTTCTGTTGGACAGAACACCCAACTGGAGTCACTCAACGGTATTCAGCTGGTAGGCTGAGATGGTCTAGAAGGTCCAAGAGAGCATTGCTCTTATGTCTGGCTCCTTGGCAGAAATGGCTGGAAGGCTGGTCTCAGTTGGGCATTTCTCCCTCTCCATGTAGTCTCTCAGGGCCTGTCCAGCAGCCCAGGGCTGTAAGCGCGAGAGTTTCAAGAGACAGGAAGTGGGAATTGCCAGCCTCTTAAATCCTGGGCCTGGAGAGTGGCGCTCCATCACTTCTACCATATGCTATAGGTTCAAGTAGTCACAGAATCCACCAAGGTTCAAGAGTTGAGGACATACACCCCACATCTCAACGGGAGCATTGTCCAAGAATGGTGGCTCTCTTTAAACCACCAGGGGTAGTAACAATGGGAATGACAGGATGACAGGTCGAAGCTAAATTATAGAGGGAGAAGTCAGAGGACTTGGCAAGTGCTTAGAATCATTCACTGATGAAATATTTATTGAGCATCTACTGTGTGTCAGGCAGCATTGCAGACACTGAGGACACGGCAGTGGACAAGACAGATCTCTGTCCCCTTGGAGCTCATATGCTAGTGGTCTGGAGAGTGAAAGATGGTTTCCAGTGTGTGGACCTGGCAACATGGAGGTGCCACTATCAGACAGAGGAAACCCAGGGGGGCCAATCTGATTGAGTTTGATAATATAACCGAAAAACTAAATTCTCAATTCCCCCAGCACTTCAGCTGTAATCGTAATAGCAGTAAAAGCCCTCTGACTCCAAGCTGTTGAGGAAATCCAGGATTTTGCCTCCAACCTCAGGCAGCGCCTATAAGATTACGAAGAGAAAGACTGGCACTTTTTTTTTTTTTTTAAATTTTGGCTGCATTGGGTCTTCGCTGCTGGGCGCGGGCTTTCTCTAGTTGTGACGAGCGGGGGCTACTTTTCGATGCGGTGCGCAGGCTTCTCATTGTGGTGGCTTCTCTTTGTTGCAGAGCATGGGCTCTAGGTGTGCGGGCTTCAGTAGTTGTGGCACGTGGGCTCTGTAGTTGTGGCTCGCGGGCTTAGTTGCTCCGCGGCATGTGGGATCTTCCCGGACCAGGGCACGAACCTGTGTCCCCTGCGTTGGCAGGTGGATTCTTAACCACTGCGCCACCAGGGAAGTCCCGAAAGACGGGCACTTTAACAGCCCTGTAGATGTCCTGCCTTCCTCCAGCAGGAAGAGCCTTGGAATCATACAGATCCTCTGCCAATTATACTCCAGTGACAAGGAGGGCGCTAATGTTGGAATTCACATTCTGACCCACTCAGCTTACTTCCCGCATGAATTTTTTTTTGGGAGAACTTCTCCATTGACCCACATTTTAAAGAAACAGAAGTCTCTGGCCTTAGGAAACTATCTTGGGGCCTTTGGGAACTCAGATTGGTTTTATTTCAAAGAGACTCAAATGCCCATGATACATTATTGAGTTTTTTTAAAAAAGCAAATTGAAGTGTAATAGGTATAATATTCATGGAAAAAACTATTTTATACATGCACAGCGAAAGGCTTGGAAGGATATTGTATCAGTCAGGATGGGTGAGGCTGTGTCCCGGTGCTAAATCACTGTAAAAATCTCAGTGTTTGCCACGATAAAGGTTTGCTTATGTACACCAAGGTGTCATCGGCTGGTTGTGGCTTTCTTGTCTTCACTCTGGGATCGAACTTTCTGGAACATCGTGGCAGAAGAGAAAAACATGTTCTGGCTCTTAAAGAATCTCTGTTCTTTGGTCCAGCAAGTTCCATAGCTAAGCCTGAGCACAGCAGGGTAAGGAAGCATACTCCCACCTTAGAGTAGCATAGTGACAATGTCTGAGCAGTAACACAAAATCCTTTTTTTAAAAAAATATTTATCTATTTATTTATTTTGGTTGTGTTGGGTCTTAGCTGCAGCACGCGGGATTTTCGTCGCGGCATGCAGACTTCTTAGTTGCGGCATGCATGTGGGATCTAGTTCCCTGACCAGGGATCGAACCCGGGCCCCCTGCATTGGGAGCGCAGAGTCTTACCCACTGGACCACCAGGGAAGTCCTAGCAACACAAAATCTTACCACAGAATCTACTGAACCATTGATAGTGATTACTGCTGAGGTCAAGGGCCAGGGGTTAAGGAGATTTTATCTTTCACTTTCTACACTCCTGTATTATTTTAATGTTTTTCAAAAAGCATGCACTATTTTTGTAATTAAAACCACGTTTTAATCTTACTTATTTTTAAGTTTTTATTATGGAAAATTCAAACATAAGCAAAAGAGAAGAGTTTGAGGACACCCCCGACCATGACCTGTCACCCAGCTTCCAACAGTTAACTCATAGACAGTCTTATTTCAACAGTAATGCTACTCACTTGTCCCAGATTATTTTGAATGACTCCCAACATCATATTATTTTGTTTTGAATATATCAGCCTGTATCTCTAGATAGGGATTCTTTTAAAAAAAACAAAAAACCACAATATCATTATCACAACAAAAAATTAACAATAATTCCTTAATATTATCAAACATCTAATGAGTATTCAAATCCCCCAATTGTTCTACCTGTATATAATTTTTTAAACAATTTATTTGAATCAAATTCCAAATCAGGTCCATATATTGTTTGCTGATATATGTGGGGGTTTTTTTGTGGTACGTGGGCCTCTCACTGTTGTGGCCTCTCCCATTGCGGAGCACAGGCTCTGGACACGCAGGTTCAGCGGCCATGGCTCACGGGGCCCAGCTGCTCTGCGGCATGTGGGATCCTCCCGGACCGGGGCACGAATCCGTGTCCCCTGCATTGGCAGGCGGACTCCCAACCACTGCACCACCAGGGAAGGCCAGCTGATATATGTTTTGTATCTTGATCTCAATCCACAGTTCTCTCTTCCACTCTCTTTCTCCCTTTTTAATTTCTTTGCAATTTACTGTTGAAGAAATCAAGTTGTTTGTCCTTTAAAATTTCCTGCAATCTGAGTTTTTCAGATTGCTTTCCTATGGCTACGTTTAACATGTTTCTCTGTCCTCTGTATTTCTGATAAATTAGTAGTGAGATCTAGAGGCTCAGTCAGATTTAGGTTTGATTTCTTTTTTCTTTTTCTTTTTTTTTTTTTTTTTTGGACAACTCAGAGGTTGCATTCTGTACTTCCACCAGGAGAACCATGTCAGGTTGGTTTTCTTTTTATGATGTTAGTATCCACTGACGATTATTGTCTAAATCCAATATTTGCAGGGGGTTGTAAAGCAACGACATTCCAATTCTACCATTCCTTTGTCATTTATTAAGGGAAAAAACTTTTCCCTCATCAATTCTTTGGCTATCCTGCGGTTACAGTTTGTATAGGAAAGACAAGATAAATGCTTGATTTTTTTAAACATCTATTTACTTGCTTTCTAAGTCATGAGATTGTTCCTTTGCCCTCTTCAAAGGTAGCCCATGAATTTTTTTGTTTGAATCATTGTGAACTCTTGTATTTAAACATATTTAACATGTTTCAATTCATTGCCATTGCTATCATTATGATACTCAAGCTGTGGCTCCCGTATTTGGCCAGAGGGAGCCTCTTCACATTAGCTCCTATGTCCTTTTGTCATAACTTAGTAGTTTTTGATATTTTGTTTCCTTGCTTTCTGTTACGATAAGATATTCCAAGCTCGCCTTGCATATTTCCTGTCTCAGCCCTGGACTCAGCCATTTCCCTGAGGATCCTATGTTTGATAGCATTTGTAGACCACAGTATAGAGCCACCAGGGGTGCTCATTGCTCTAGGGGTGCCCACTGTTTCTAGGCTTCCTCCATGGGCAGAGCTAGGAAATCCTTTTTTCAATGACAGAATATTTTCATCAATTCTTGCTGAAATTCCGGTTCAAATGCAGTACTGCAAAGTGTTTACTTAACCTCATCTATCTTACATACATACCTGCTTTCTCCGATACTGAAACGCCTGGTTCCTGATGATATAACAGAATTACTCATCAGGTTTAACCCACAGAGTACACGTAACAGTGTCAGAATAGCAATATCAACCCTATCACCAGCAATGTGATTACTGAAGATGGTTCAAGATTTCTTCCCCGTCCCCCCTTCGTTCCTTCCTTCCAACAGTTCTCTTTGTCCTTAGGATTATCCCACTAGGAATGTGCCCTCAAGTTTCTATGCCTTCAGGTCCCTTGGAATACTTTTTGGCTGTGTGGTTATGCCTCAAATTGGATAAAGAGTTGGGTTCTTTTTTTCACTTACTTTAGATTTTCAGTGAAGACCCTTTTTTTAAAATATTTATTTAATTTGTTCGCTTGGTTTTTTTTTTTTTTTTTTGCCTGCGTTGGGTCTTCGTTGCTGCACAGGCTTTCTCTAGTTGGGGTGAGCGGGGGCTACTCTTTGTTGCAGTGCGCGGGCTTCTCATTGTGGTGGCTTCTCTTGTTGTGGAGCAGGGCTCTAGGCGCGCGGGCTTCAGTAACTGTGGCAAGTGGGCTCAGTAGTTGCGGCTTGCGGGCTCTTGAGTGTAGGCTCAGTAGTTGTGACGCGTGGGCTTAGTTGCTCCGCGGCATGTGGGATCTTCCCAGACCAGGGCTCGAACCCATGTCCCTTGCATTGGCAGGCATATTCTTAACCACTGCGCCACCAGGGAAGCCCCAAGACCCTTTTTTTTTTTTTTTTTGCGGTACGCAGGCCTCTCACAGCTGTGGCCTCTCCTGTTGTGGAGGACAGGCTCCAGACGCACAGGCTCAGTGGCCATGGTTCACGGGCCCAGCCGCTCCGCGGCATGTGGGATCCTCCCAAACCGGGGCACAAACCCGCGTCCCCTGCATCGGCAGGCGGACTCTCAACCACTGCGCCACCAGGGAAGCCCCAAGACCCTTTTTAAACTTTAATTTTGTTTTAGTTATATAAAATATTTACATGGTTCCAAAGTCATATCTACCAAACAAGGTATATTTAGAGAAGTCCACCTTCTATCCTTGGGACTCTACTCTATTTTCCTTTCTCTCCCTATAGATACTTTAAAAAAAATAATAAAGTATGGCTAAACTTTTGTGATAAAAAAAAAAGATACATCCTTTCTTACATTCTGTACATACTTTTCTCCATCTTGCTCTTTTCATTAGAGATGACTCCAAAGCAGAACTTTCCTTAGAACTCGGTAAAAGGATTCCCACCCTGGGTCCCTGCTCCAGAATCCGTGTTTTAGGGAGCTCCATGTATCACAAACACAACACTCGTTAAAGAGTGTACAAATGCAATAGACTTTTACATAATAAAACATGGTTCCCCGGTAATGCGGAATGTACCTGTTTCTCCACCAACCTTGCCAAGAGTGTGTTGTAAAACTTTTGAGTTTGGGCCAATCTGATAGGTTGGAAATAATATCTGTGTAGTTTTCATTTATGTTGTTCTTATTATGAATGAGTTTGGGCATTTTTTCATATGATTAAGGACTGTTTTCATTTCTTTTTTCTGTGAATCATCTATTCATATCTCTAGCTCATTTTCCTGTGGTGTTACTGGTTATTTTCTTCTCCATTTTTAGAAGCTCCTAATATACTAGGAATGTGAATCTTTTTTTTTTTTTTTTTTTTTTTTTTGCTGTACGCGGGCCTCTCACTGTTGTGGCCTCTCCCATTGCGGAGTACAGGCTCCGGACGTGCAGGCTCAGCGGCCATGGCTCACGGGCCCAGCCGCTCCGCGGCATGTGGGATCTTCCCGGACCGGGGCACGAACCCGCGTCCCCCGCATTGGCAGGCGGACTCTCAACCACTGCGCCACCAGGGAAGCCCCGGAATGTGAATCTTTTGTCTGTGAACAACTACAGTCTTTCTCTGTAGTAGACTCTGGATTAGATTTGGCGGGGCGGTTCAACAAAATATAAGGCGTCATCCATGCCCTCACAGGAGCTTGCAAGATTAAATAACAACAAGGGATGTAAGTAATTTTATGAAACAACAAGAGAAGAGAGATCTCAAAGGAAAAGGATGAGCGACAACCAATTGGTCACAGTCCTGGGCAGTGACTAAATGCCGTGAGGGTCAGAAGAGGCCAGTGCCTTGTGCTTTCCTACTCAAAGCCGTGAGCATCCCCTGCCTGGACCCACACTTTTCCCAGCAGGAGCTGGCGTTGGTCTGGCACACAGATTCCTTGGCTGTGTTTCTTTGACAATTATAACTGAGGAATTCAGCTTATTTTGGGTGAAATCCCTGGAAGTCCAAGTTCAGATCTCAGTCTGGGCAATGCAGCCACATTTTCCAGTGAGTAACTCCTTCCAATATAACTCCTGGCGAACGACCCTATCAGTTGCGGGGAGAATGTGCTGTCATGTGCGGTGAATAGTAAGACCACTGTGTGGGCCTTGACTCATCTGTCAGAGGAGGGGTATTTTGAAACCTTGACATCATTTGCAAACATGTGTTTGCACATACCTTTCGTTAGATGCAAATTTTCCATTCCCAGTTTAGCTCTTCCAGATTTTCCCCGAAATGAAAGATGTGGTCATGAAGAGAGAGAAACTTTTAATAGGTCTTGACTCCAGGTATGTTCCGGGGAGCTCATTTGTCTCTAGGCCAACTTCCTGTTGACTCAGCAGCCAGGACGAGGGAGACAGAGGAGCAAAGTACCAGAATAGCAGCTGCCATTTACTAAGCGGTTACCTGTGTGCCAGGCACCGTGCTTACCACTTTATGTACAGCAGCTCCTGAACTCATGCCATGACCCTGACAAGTAGGAAGGACTTGACTTCGTCCAAGGTCAAGTCACTACTGAGCTGGGATTTGAGCTCAGGCTGTGTCTCCAAAACATCTCTGTTTAATCATCACGCTGGATGTTATCTAGATATTACCTGCTTGGCCTTGAGCCAAGAGCCTCTGGCCCATCAGTTCCCCAACTGGAAAAAGCATTAGGCATTTTCACAGGCTGTCAGGCATTGCAGGGAAGAGAAGGTAACTGGATGTCTCCATGATTTGTGAATAGATGCTTTGGGGGAAGAATGGGCATCCCTTTACTTAAATCTCCCTCAGGCTTCTAGATCTATCTCCCCGTTATCTGTTTTTTTTTTGTGGTACGCGGGCCTCTCACTGTTGTGGCCTCTCCCGTTGCAGAGCACGGGCTCTGGACGCGCTCAGCGGCCATGGCTCACGGGCCCAGCCGCTCCGCGGCATGTGGATCTTCCCGGACCGGGGCACGAACCCGTGTCCCCTGCATCGGCAGGCGGACTCTCAACCACTGTGCCACCAGGGAAGCCCTCCCCATTATCTTGATACCCTGTGCCATCCTCTCCCCTTTTCTGTCCAAGCTGAGAACCAGCCCTATTTCCATGAGTTCTTCCCCACTCCTCCCCCACTTCCTGCCTAAACCCACGAGCATTTTCTGAATTCTACAACCCTTTCTGAGATGCTCTGTATTATTTTTCTATGCACGCAGTAGGAGTGCCGCACACAGTAGGTGCACCACAGAATTGCCACGGCTGAAAATGATGACACACAGAAAATCCTGTATGGAGAGTGGACAGGTGACTTAGGGCTGTGTCCTAGGTCTGCATTGATTTGCTCTGTGCTATTGGGCAAGTCCCTGACTCAGTGTCTCATCTGTGAAACAATGAATAGGCAGCTTCTACAGGCTCTTCCATCCATAAAGGTCTAGACTCTGTGATTCCCACATGTCTCTCTGAAGGGCAGATGCAGGTCTGGAGCTCCTTTGAGAAAGCTGGGTTCCTGGCCAGCTCCTCTGCTTCCCGCCAGCCAACTCTCAAATACCTGGTATGGAAAATAGTGTTATTATTATTATCAGTGGGCTCACACCCATCAGTGTTTTCAATAGAAGGAAATTGGGAAATCTTTCATGAGAACATTCAAGGGCAGAGCAGGAACCACCCTTTCCGAATATGCCAAAAATGCTGCACAACTATGAATCTTGAGTCTAAAATTGAGGAGAACAGGGGCCTTTGCTTGAGCTCCCCAGTGGTGTTTCTCACACTGAAGAGCTTCAACAAGGCTCCCTGACACAAGTCCTCCTGGGAGGACTTGTCTAGGTGGATTTGTGGAGAAAGGGCCCTCCAATGGAAAATATAATAGCATAAGCAAAGGGGAGAGGATGGCCAGAAAAAAAAAGCAAGACAGATGGAGGAGGCCAAGGAGAGGTGATTATTAGGAGAAACAGCTATAATGAAGGAGCAGGAGACAGGAATTTGAGAAGGTAGGTTGAGTTCATATTATGCATGATTGTGAAAATCAAACTGAGGAATTTTTTCTTTTTTTCTTTTTTGGCTGTGCTGTGCAGCTTGTGGGATCTTAGTTCCCCAACCAGGGATTGAACCCTGGCCCTCGGCAGTGAAAGCACGGAGTCGTAACCACTGGACAGCCAGGGAATTCCCTGAGGAATTTCTTATTTTTTTTCCTAGGATTTCATTTCCTTTCCCTTAGAATCTAGCCCTTCCAGTAGAAATCATATCAACAAAAATAATTTTTGAATTTTATGTTATTGGAGAATTTCAAAGATATGCAAAAGTAGAGAGACTAGTAATGCAATGGAATGAATGTTATTTTGGGGGGACCAAAATCCATATGTTGAAATCCTAACCCCTAATGTGATGGTGTTAGGGGCTGGGGCCTTTGGGAGATGAGTAGGTCATGAGGGTGGAGTCCTCATGAATGGGATTAGTGCCCTTGTAAAAGAGACCCTGGAGAGCTCCTTCCCTCTTCTGCCACATAAGGACACAGTCAGAAGACAGCCATCTATAAACCAGGAATCAGGCCCTCACCAGACACTGAATGTGCCAGCACCTTGATCTTGGACTTCCCAGCCTCCAGAACTGTGGGAAATGAATTTCTGTTGTTTATAAGCTATCAATTATATGGACTTCTTTTATAGCAGCCTGACTAAGACAAGTGATAATAAACTCCCCTGTACCCGTCACCCAACTTCAACAATTCATGGCCAAACTCCTTTCATCTGTACCCTCTCCACTTCCCCTCTTTTTTGCCATTTTAAAATAAATCCCATGGACTTCCCTGGAAGTCCAGTGGTTAAGACTCCATGCTTCCAGTACAGGGGGCATGGGTTCGATCCGTGGTCTGGGAACTAAGATCCCGTATGCTGTGCGGTGTGGGGCGGGGTGGGGGACATATATATATATGTGTGTGTATATATATATATATGTATACTAAATCCCAGGCACTGTATTCTTTCATCTGTTAATATTTCAGTGTAAATTTCAAAAAAATAAAAGGACTCTTTAGTGTCATATAACCACAATACCATAACCACACATAAAAAAATTAGCAATAATTCATAATTATCCAATATTCAGTCAACATTCAAATTTCTATTTGTTTCATAAATTTTATTTTATACACACACACACACACACACACACACACACACACATTATTATAATTTGTTTTATTGCTTGAATGAGGATCCAAAAAATGTTTCATTGCATCAGGATCCAAAAAAGGTTTCATTGCAATTGGTTGATGTTTTGTTTTTGTTTTTATTTTTGTTTTTTTTGCGGTATGCGGGCCTCTCACTGCTGTGGCCTCTCCCATCGTGGAGCACAGGCTCCAGACGCAAAGGCCCAGCGGCCATGGCGCACGGGCCCAGCCACTCCGCGGCATGTGGGATCCTCCCGGACCGGGGCATGAACCCACGTCCCCTGCATTGGCAGGCGGACTCTCAACCACTGTGCCACCAGGGAAGCCCTGATGTGTTTTTTAAATCTCTTTTAATCTACAGCAGAGCCTCATCTTTTTGTTGTTGTTTATTTTTTCCTTGCCATTTATTTGTTGAAGAAACCAGCTTGTTTGTCCTGTGATGTTTCCCACAGTCTGGATTTTGCTGATTACATTCCTCTGGTATGGTTTAACACGTTCCTCTGTCCTCTATAGTTTCTGTAAATTGGTAGTTGGGTCCAGAGACTTGATCTGATCCCAGTTTGAGCACTTAAGGATAGCTAGATTCTATTGACAAGACCTTCTAGGATTCAAATGCTGGGCCAAGCCTTTGCAAATATTATCTTATTTAATCCTTAAAATAATCCCGTGGAATCTGTGCTATCACCATCATCATCACCCTTATACAGATGAAAACACTGAGGCTTTGAGAGATTGTATCACTTGGCCAAGGTCACATAGTTGTAAGTGGTAGAGCCAATTTAACTGACTGCTGAGTCCAGACGTTTATCTGTGGTGCCATACTACCTACCGTGAGAGGCCCTGTGTGACACTGAGATGCACTTCAAATCCTGAGATTATCCCTTCACATTTCTCTTGCTTAGATGTACAGAGCAAATGCTCCTAAGTGTAGAGGTACCTGTATGTCTATCAGAGAGGACCTTTATAGGTAAGCTAGTTGTGAGGTCTATGTGTGTATATATAACTTCCAGTTAGCATTGTTTGTCTACCTTTTTCTTTAATCTTCCGGCCGCACTGCATGGCACGTGGGATCTTAGTTTCCTGACCACACCCCCTGTATTGGCAGCAGAGTCTTAACCACTGGACTGCTGGGGAAGTCCCTACCTCATGTATATATATATATATATATAATTTTAACATTTTGAGAGGGATTTATTTATTTATTTATTAGAAATTAGTTATTTTTATTTTTGGCTGCATTGGGTCTTCGTTGCTGTGTGCCAGCTTTCTCTAGTTGCCACGAGCGGGGACCACTCTTCCTTGCAGTGCACAGGCTTCTCATTGCAATGGCTTCCCTTGTTGCGGAGCACGGGCTCTAGGCGCGTGGGCCTCAGTAGCTGCGGCACGCAGGCTCAGCAGTTGTGGCTCGCGGGCTCCAGAGCGCAGGCTAAGTTGTTGTGGCGCACTGGGCCTAGTTGCTCCACAGCATGTGGGATCTTCCCGGGCTCGAACCCATGTCCCCTGCATTGGCAGGCGGACTCTCAACCACTGTGCCACCAGGGAAGCCCCCCACCTCATATTTTTAATTTAGTTTTTCTAAGAACTTTGATAGCCGTAAATGATTTTTTTTCTACAGGGTATGCATTCTTCATTTAAAACTCCAAGCCAGGGACAATACTCTTAATATACATCTAGAGAAAATAATGGAAGAACACGATAAGCTTCCTCTGAAAGTCTGTGTATAAGTCCTTTCAAAAGGGTAATGATACTGCTGATGCCTATCATAGTGACGATAAAGAGGAACGCTACTGACTGCCAGTTTGTGCCGAGACCTTTACAAGTGTTACCTCACTGTATCTAAGCCTCATAGCCACCCTACTAAGTAGGTATTGTTATCCCTGTTTTGCACAAGAGTAAATCAAGGTACAGAGAGGTTAAGGACGTACCCACTATCAGGCAGGATTTTTTTTTTGGCTGCACCGTGAGACTTGTGGGATCTTAGTTCCCTGACCAGGCATCGAACCCAGGCCCTCGGCAGTGAAAGCATGGAGTCCTAACCACTGGACCGCCAGGGAATTCCCGGGCAGGATGTTTTACTTTTTTAAAAATACTTAATTAATTAATTATTTGGTTGCACCGGGTCTTAGTTGTGGCAGGTGGGCTTCTTAGTTGTGGCATGCGAACTCTTAGTTGTGACATGCATGTGAAATCTAGTTCCCTGGCTAGGGATCGAACCTGGGGCCCCTGCAGTGGGAGCATGGAGTCTTAACCACTGTACCAACAGGGAAGTCCCCCAGGCAGGATGTTTTAAACCAGGGGCCCCCAACCCCCAGGCCGCGGACTGGTACCAGTTCTGTTAGGAACCCAGCCGCACAGCAGGAGGCGAGCAAAGCTTCATCTGCTGCTCCCCATCGCTCCCCATCGCTTGTATTACCACCTGAACCATCCCCCACCCCGCTCCCCCATGGAAAAATTGTTTTCCACGAAACCAGTCCCTGGTGTTGAAAAGGTTGGGGACCACTATTTTAAACAACAACAAAAAAAGCCTTTGATAAAATATATCTTTCAAGAATAGACTGATTTGGATTTTTAAAACAACCTCCAATGAGATGCCCACACACCTTTTTTTTTTTTTTTTTTCTGAAGAGTCATACCCATTTTTAGCAAATCCAGGGCAATTTCTTGATTTTCTCTTCACCTAGTGAGTAGGACCAATGCAAACCAGGCCTGGCTCCTTAAGGCCGAGGTGGCAATAATGCTGCGTCATATAATAGCAATCAGGCTTGATTTCAGACTGCGGTTCTCTGCACCAAAATGTGACTCCCCCTCTTCGCACCAGGTCTGATCCACCAGGGACCACAGATACTCTGAGACCAATGACCCTGTTTCCATCTCTAACCATTGACAAGACTTCAGACTTCTCCAGTGACCTGTTCCTCTTTCCATCAAGATAACCTGGACCCTCTAAGAAACTTGCTTATTGTTTGTTATTTGCCAACATTCACACCAGCAGTTGTTATCACTTTGCTAATAACATTTCCCTTTCTCTTTTTGCTTCCTTGTCTTTTTCCTGCTGCCTCGTCCTCTCACCTCTCTTTTCATTTGTTCCTTAAATATTTACTGATGGAAATTACACTGGAAGTTTGGGAATCCCCAGATGTGTATAAGGTTCAGTGTCAGCTTCCAGGAACCTCCAGTGTTACTTCTCTCCTTCTTTTCTGCAGCAAGTATTCCATTCTTGAGTCAAATACTATTACTTCCCACCGTCTCCTGGTATCACTTTTCCCTGCCCATGCTTCGGTTCCTTGCATCCTTGCCCCTGCAGCCCATTATCCTCCACCACTGCAGTCCTGATGGGGATTCAGGCTCAGCTGAAATGACACCTGGAAAGCGAGAAGGGATCTCCTCATGCATCCATCCACTCATCCATCCAATCCTTCCATCTTTCTGTCTTTCTATTCAACAAGCATTTATTAAGTATCTGTTCTGTATCAAGCACTGAGCTAGTTCCTGGGGATACAGCTGAAAACATTGACTTTGCCTGCACGGAGTTTACAGTCTAGCACTGTGGGGTCCACTCTGGTAGCCACCAGCCACATGTAGCTCTTGAGCACTTAAAATGTGGCCAGTCTGAAATGAGATGTGCTGTAGGTCCAAAACACACATCAGATTTTGAACACTTAGCACAAGAAAAAGAATGCGAAATAGCCTATTAGTGATTTTTTTACATATTGAAATGTAATATTCTTTTTATATTGGGTTAATATATTAAAATTAATTTCAATTATTTTGCTTTACTTTTAAAATGTAGCCCCTAGAAAGTTTAAACTTAGATATGTGCTTGCATTGGTGGCTCCCATTCTGTTTCTCTTGGACAGCACTCATTTCGAAGGAGGATACAGGGATGGAGATTTAAAAAAACTTACAAGGAGTTTTTATAGGTGTTTTGATAAATGTGTGTACAGGGTACAGTGAGGGATTATTTTTATTCAAGAGGCCATGAGAAAGTGGAGGAAGGGAACCAACTCCTACTCTGCTAGGCACTTGCGGATATCCTCATGCACGTTCGAGGCACTTTAACATCTTCATACGTTGGCTTGGCGCTTTCAGTATCTCAGTTAATCTTTGCAATCGCCATCACCACAACCTGACCACATCTTTTCCAGGCTGCTTAGACCAAGTCACCATCATCTCTCAGATGGACTGTTTGTGGCAGCAGCCTCTTAACTGGCCTACCCTGACCCCCCACTTTATTCCATTCTCTATATTATGACCAGAGGGATGCTTCCAAAACACAAACCTGGTCATTCTACTCTTCAGTTGAAAACTCTCCCATAGCTCCCTCGCTGTCCTCCAGATAAAATAATTCTGCCTCATGGTTTACACGTACAATCTGGCCCCTGCCTACCTCCTCAGTCCCTTATTTCACACTCCTCCACGCTTGTTCACTTTGCAGTAGCTTTGCTCTGAAATTCTTTCTGAGCTTGGAAAGCCCTGTACTCTCTCTTCTATGTATTATTTTTCTCTGAAAGTACTTTCTTCCTCGGTTTGTCTGGTTAATGCCTTATTTTTCAGATTATATTTTCAAAATGACTTTCTCTAAGAAGACTTTCTGGAACTTCCCCCACCCCCACTCCTGCCACCATTCTCGGTTAGGTGTCCCTTATGTGTCCCTGGATCTTGCTGTACTTCCCATAATGTAGTACTTATCATGCCATATTACTTTTTTTTTTTTTTTTTCTGGCTGCATTGGGTCTTTGTTGCCGCGCGCGGGCTTTCTCTAGTTGCGGCGAGTGAGGGCTACTCTCCGTTGCAGTGCGCGGGCTTCTCACTGCGGTGGCTTCTCTTGTTGCAGAGCATGGGCTCTAGGCACGTGGGCTTCAGTAGTTGTGGCTTGCGGGCTCAGTAGTTGTGGCACACGGGCTTAGTTGCTCCGCGGCATGTGGGATCTTCCCGGACTAGGGCTCGAACCCACCCGTGTTCCCTGCACTGGCAGGCGGATTCTTAACCCCTGCGCCACCAGGGAAGCTCCATATCGCATTCTTGCAATCTTTTTGGATCAGAGTCCTCTATGAGAATCTACTAAAAACTGTACAGCTTCTCCCCGCGGGGGGGGGGGGGGGGGGGAAGAAAAAACAATACGTTTTGCATACAATTTCAGAGGTTTTATAAAACCCCTAAAACTCTTTGGGTTTCCACAGACTCCAGATTAAAAACCCCTGCTCTCTTCCTAGATTCAAAGGATAGTAAGCATTTCTCACAGGTACAAGTTGCTCTAAGACATTAGGATGCAAGGACTATCGCGCTTTTGTTTTTCTAAATCAAATTAAATCTGAGTTAGCCTTATCCTGCGTGGCTGGTGAGAAGTCTTAAATTAGTCATTTTCAGGAAACTTCTGTTTTTTTCTTTTCCCCCCAAAACTCCAGAGCTTAAGGGGCCCAAGAAAATTCTGGAAGATTCCTTCTTTCTCAGATCATCAGAAGTTTTCTGTTTGTTTTTAACTGTTCTTCCTGCTGTTTCAAAATGCCACAGCTGAGCATCGATCCTTCCTGTCAGTCAGGAATTATTTCCCCGAGGTGGGCTGTGAGGGGCTCGGTACAGTAGCCTCTGCCCCGAAGTCCTGCCGCTTCCAGGAATCTTGTTGAAACGGGGCCTCTTCTCATGGGCACCCCAGATCTCCTACTCCTTCACCACTGTCAGGGAAATAGCTTTTTAACTCAAAAATACCACCCTTTCTCTTATCTCTGGAATGATCTGACGTGAAATCCCTTGACAGGCATGACAGAGACTGAGAACGCAAATAGATGCCTAAAAAGACCAGGAAAAGAATGTCAATGGATAAAGCAGGTTGGCTTCAAGAGACAACAGAGAGTAGTGGTGACTGAGGCATGCTCTAGATAGAACACAAGCTTTGTCTAAAAATGAGCAGCAGCTAAGGCATCAGCGAATTGGCGCGGAATTTCCAGATCTTCTGTGTTTTCAAGGGAAGCCAGAAATCTGGATTTTCATGAGAGAACTCTTTTTTCTATATTTTTAAAACATGACATATTAAGGTATATTTTTAAAATCATGTAATTCACAGCATAACATTCAGTGACCTTTTAGTAACTTTATCCAGTTGTGTAACCATCACCATAAATCAATTTTATTTTTTTATTTTATTTTTATTTATTTATTTTTTAGCTGTGTTGGGTCTGCGAGGGCTTTCTCTAGTTGTGGCAAGCGGGGACCACTCTTCATTGAGGTGCACGGGCCTCTCATTGTGGAGCACAGGCTCCAGACGCGCAGGCTCAGTAGTTGTGGCTCACGGGCCTAGTTGCTCCGCGGCATATGGGATCTTCCCAGACCAGGGCTCGAACCCGTGTCCCCTGCATTGGCAGGCAGATTCCCAACCACTGCGCCACCAGGGAGGCCCCATAAATCAATTTTAGAACATTTTCATCATCACAATAAGATCCCACATGTATATTTACTGTCCTCCCCACCCCAGCTCTTACCTCAGGCAACTACTATCGTACTTTCTGTCTCTATAGCTTTGCCTTTTGGGGCTATTTCATGTAAATGGAATCACACAATATGTGGTCTCTCTGACTTCTTTCACTGAACATAGTGTTTTCTTTTCTTTTTTTTTTTTTTAAACATCTTTATTGGGGTATAATTGCTTTACAATGGTGTGTTAGTTTCTGCTTTATAACAAAGTGAATCAGCTATACATATACATATGTTCCCATATGTCTTCCCTCTTGCGTCTCCCTCCCTCCCACTCTCCCCATCCCACCCTTCCAGGCTGTCACAAAGCACCGAGCTAATATCCCTGTGCCTTGTGGCTGCTTCCCCCCAGCTATCTGAACATAGTGTTTTCAAGGTTCATCTATGTTGCTGCATGAAACTGTAGTGTGTTCCTTTCCATCGCCGAATAGTATTCCATGGTACGGGTATACCACATTTGGCTACCCATTCACCAGTTGATGGACATTCCATTTTTTTCCTGCTATTATGAATAATGCTGCTCTGAACCTTTGTGTGCAAGTTTTTGTATTCATATATGTCTTACTTTTTTTGTTGGTTTTTGGTAGATACTGAAAGATAGAATTGTGTTACATGGTACATTCATGTTTAACTTTTAAGAAACTGGCAAACCATTTTCCACAGTGACTACACCATTTTCCTGCCAGAAATGACTGAGGGTTCCTGTTTCTCTACATCCTCGCCAACATTTGTTATTGTCTGCCTTTTTGATTATAGTCATCGTAGTGGGCGTGAAGTGGTATCTCATTATGGTTTCAATTTGCATTTCCCTAATGGCTAATGATGTTGGATAGCTCTTGACTTTTAAATGTTGGAATTCACTCAAATTTATAAAAATAAAAATGTTTCATATCAGCGCTGTACAGACGGAACAAAATAGCTTAGAACAAAACAGGTTCATGGGCCGGAACTGCCCTGAGGGAATGAGTTTGGACTTGTGACCTAGACTCTGCAAAACAGTGGTCTGTGACCTTTTTCTTTTGGGGGTAAAAGCAGCCTAGACTGCCAGCAAAAATTACTATGGAGAGAGGACAAAGGTTTCTCACTCTTTTGTAATGAAATTGTAGATTAGAAAAAAAAGGACAATTTTCAATCTATATATTCATAATGCCATTTTTTCCCCCAGTAAATCATCCTGTTACATATTTGTTGAACGAGCCCTTCAGGTGTATATTTCTATCCTCTTTTTTTTTTTTTTTTTTTTTCCTGCGGTACCCGAGCCTCTCACTGTTGTGGCCTCTCCCGTTGCGGAGCACAGGCTCCGGACGCGCAGGCTCAGTGGCCATGGCTCACGGGCCCAGCCGCTCCGCGGCATGTGGGATCTTCCCGGACCGGGGCACGAACCCGTGTCGCCTGCATCGGCAGGCGGACTCTCAACCACTGCGTCACCAGGGAAGCCCTTTTCTTTTTTTAAATAAACTTATTTACTTATTTTTGGCTGCCTTCGGTCTTCCTTGCTGTGGGCGGGCTTTCTCTAGTTGCGGTGAGCGGGAGCTACTCTTCGTTGCGGTGCGCAGGCTTCTCACTGCAGTGGCTTCTCTTGTTGCGGAGCATGGACTCTAGGCGCACGGGCTTCAGTAGTTGTGGCATGTGGGCTCAGTAGTTGTGGCACACGGGCTTAGTTGCTCTGCGTTATGCGGGATCATCCCGGAGCAGGGATTGAACCCGTGTCCCCTGCATTGGCAGGTGGATTCTTAACCACTGAGCCACCAGGGAAGTCCTGTATCCTCTTTTTAGAGATGAGGTTCAGGAATTTGTCAAAGATTAAAGCTCTAGTAAGTGGCAGAGACGGATTCAAAGCCAGGTCTATGTGGTCCTAAATCCTGCGTTTTCCTGATCAAAATGGCAAGAGGTTCAGGGATGGAGCTACATGAGGTGAGACTGGAGTTAGAATTCTGAGCCTGGCTGGCTAGATGACTGAGGTGGAGGGGGACATGATGGGGGAGCAAGGGAGAGGAAGGAATCAAAGAGGTTTCAAGGCTGGTTTCATTAACAGACAAAGGGAAGTTGGGAAGAAAGAGTTTGGGTGGAGGGATGAAGTGGAAGTGGGAAGAAAATAGGTTTGGGGCTTCCTGCTTTTGCAGTTGTCCTCCCATCAAGGTAGGGACCTCTGGCAGACAGTTGAAAATGTAGGGCCCAAGGGCTGCAGAGATGCCATGGCTAGAGATGCATTTGGGGACAGTTTCTATATTTTTTGGGCCACAGCACACAGCTTGCGGGATCTAAGTTACCCGGACCAGGGATCGAACCTGGGCCTCCGTGGTGAAAGCGCCAGAGTCCTAACCACTGGACAGCCAGGGAATTCCTGGGGACAGTCTCCTTATTATTGATTTCTCTTCAAGACTGACATCTTTGTGATGCTGAATTCTGGTGAGCTTCCTGCCCTCCTCTTCTGATGGTCCACTGAGTTTGTTTTAAAGTTATGGGAAACCACAGACTTGGTGACTGATGGGGCTGTTTGTGTGTGAATGCTCTAAGCATTCAGAAATGACTTCAGTGGCTGGCAAAGCTGAGACTCAGGCATTAGAGATGGAGTGTTTGGTGTTCTCTAAAAAGTTGTTTTTTTTTTTTTAATTCAGAAGAGGAATACTGTTCACATGCTATGTATGGTTAACTTGTACTCCATGTGCAGGTTGCATTAAGGAGGACAGACTTCATGGAGCCAAGTCACAAGACACCTGGACAGAGGGCAGCTTACTCCAGGAGGCTGATGGGGGTGGGGGACAAGATGCACTAGGACAAAGGACAGTACAGGACCTGATTCGGACTTCCCCAGGAGGGACTCTGCACTCAGCTGCCTTGAAATCTTCTCTGAACTGCACCACCCCCTCCTTATCGTTTCCTGCCTTGTTTTGTTTTTTGCTTTATTCACATTTTACCAGAGCAGAAGTTTCCTAGGCCTAGCCACTTACATCATAAATAATAAAATGCACCCATATTCAACACGAAATAACTACATCTTGCTGTAAAATTTTTTTGAAAAGATTTGGATAAACTTCAGATTTTGTGACTTGTGACTTAAACTTTATGATATTTATAATTAATTAATTAAGGGTCATGTTGCAGTTGACTAGATATTGCAGACGTTTCATTAAATATTGATTAACTTTGATTTTTTTGGTTCCCTTTCCTTATCTGGGAGCTTTTTTTCTTCTTCTTCTTCAGGTCTCAAACGTTTTCTAAGGCCTTTGAAAAGTTAATAGGCCCTGGGGGATAAGACAGCTCTACAGAACCTCCTCATAGCCCCTCTCAAGTAGGGAGCTCTATTGAATGAATGAATGAATGAACGAATGAATGAGGTTAAGCCCGTTTCCCAAGTCTTCTCTCCAAGGGGGGTTCGCTTCTCAATCCTCTGTAATCTCAGCCCAGCCAGGAGTCTGGGTAGGGAGACGTCTCCCCTTTCAAACATCAAAACCGCGGCAGCGGAGGAAGCTGTCCGGCGGCCGCCGCTCAGAGGGCCTGGGCAGGGTCAGCCTGGAGCCGGGGGTCGCGACAGTGCCGGGAGCGCGGACCGCCGACTGAAGCCGGGGACCCAGCTTCAGGGCCGGAGCGCATGGGCAGAGCAGCAGCCCGAGACTTGCCTCCCCTCCCCCACTGCAGGTGAGCCGCCGAGCCGCGGCCCCCACCCCCCCCAGCTGCCCCGGGAGTGACGTAAGGCCTCTGGACCGCGCTCCGGCCCCGCCCCTGCAGGCAGCGCCCGCGGCCCGAGGCCCGCGACTCCGCGGTGGAAGCCGGTCCCGCTGCGGGACACGCCGGCTGCGACAGGCAGAGGAGGCGGCGAGGCACTTGACTGGGCTGCCCCTGCAGCCCGACGGCAGGGCGAGGCGAGTCCAGGCGGAGCTCGGGGCTGCGGCCGTGGCACACCTGCCCCGCGGTCCGCACGGCCGAGGCCGCTGCGGGGTCCTCACCCTCTGCCCCGCGGAATCGCGGGGCGCCCAGCCAGCCGCAGCTGTCCATCTCCGCCCGAGCCAGCCAATCGCCCGCGACTGCCCCGGCCGCACCTCCCGGAATCTCTGACGGGCGTGCGGCTCAGCCTATGAGATGGGGGTCTCGGCGGCCTGGGCTGGGAGCGGGAGCCAATGAGCATCATTTCAGGTGGGTGGAGGGAGCGGACCTCGGGAAGGTAGCTTCTTTCGGGTTGCTAACGTTTTCCCTTGGAGATGGGCGCGCAAACGGACCAGTGGGTCTGGGGGCGGTGGTGACGGGCGTGGAGCTGGCCCAATGAGGGTGGGAGGGGGGTGGGGCAGCCCGGAGTAGCAGTGCTAAAGGAGCCCGGCGGAGGCAGCGGTGGGTTTTGGACTGAGGCGCCGGATCTGTGGTCGCGGCTGGGGACGTGCGCCGGCGCCACCATCTTCGGCTGAAGGTGAGAGGTGCGGCTTCCCGGGTCCGAGTGCGGCGGCCGGGGACCGAGGGACGGTTTGTGGGGGAGGAAAGGATCCCCGGCTGGGGGCCCGGGCGGGTCTGTAGGGCAGGAAAGGAGCCGAAGCGGGAGCTGGGGAAGACAGAAGGGGTTCTGGGCGGAGGGTTTGTGCTGCAGGGGCCGTAGATTCGCGCAAGGAAGGACCTTGGGGGTGGTTAACGGGACCCCGGTGGGTGGAGAGACCCCTGGAGGGGCGGGGAATGAGGCCCTTGAGAGTGAGACCCCTGCAGGGATTAGGGCCTGGGTGTGCGGGAGGACGACCCCTGGGGGGCTGGGGATGGAGATCTGCGGGTGGGCATGTGCTGACCTGGTACTAGGCGTGCGGGATCCGTGGGGCGCGGGGTTGGGGGGGGCCTCGTGCCCTGGTGGGTGTCCCCGGGGGTCCCGCGAGCCTGTGCTTGCCTCTCGGGAGGGGAGGGAGTCCTGGGGTGGGCTGGAAAGCGCCATCCGGGTTGGGGGTGGGGGAGCGCTGGACGGGAAGGGCCACTGGGTGAGTTAGGCCGGGTCCGGCATCCCGAGTGCGGTGAGGGGTTCGCCGAGGGCTCGGAAGGCCGGCGGCGCGCCGGGACCTGCGGGGTGAAGGGACCGGAGGGCAGGGCTGCGCACGGCCCGGGAGGCGTGCGGCGGCGGGTGAGGGTCTCAGCAGCCGGCCGCCGGCTAGGGGAGGGTCGTGCTCCGCTGGTCCCGGGGGAGCTGGGCGAGAGAGCGGGGCGGGGCGTCTTCCCAGGCGCTCTGGGGACGGCGGGGGCCGGGGGTGGACACCCAGCCAGGCCCGGGCGGTTTGGGGGGGGCGAGGCGGGAAATGTGGCGGGGGCGCGCTGCAGCAGGGCGGTCGCGGGGGGAGGGTCAGCCCTCGCCTCGGGATCCCTTTATTGTGTAAGTGATCTGGGCATGGCTCGGCGCGGAGTCTCTTCCTGGCCTTCTGCAGTGGGGGGTCACACCCTGATCCCATAAAATCGGTCTGGAATGGGGTCGGAGGGAAGTTGAAGGCGCGGAGTCCCGGCGTCCGCGGGGGCTTTGTGGGCCTGCGGTGGGTGGATGCGGCCCGGGGACCGGCGAGGCGCCCAGCCTGGCCTGCCTGGCAACTAGGGCCTTAGGAAGGAGGTTGGCGACTCTGGTCTGAGCTCGGCTGGTGAGTTTTGGGTAACGTGGCCTCTGCCTATGACCGTTATCTCTGTTCCTTGGGGCCTCTGCAGTTCCCTTCGAGATCACTGCGGTGGATGGAAGGGGGTGGGGTGGGGTAGGGGAAAGCAGGCAGGGTAGATCCCGACTGCAAATGAAACAAAGACTGCTGTTTTCGCTGAATAATATAATACCAAATATAATACTTCGGCTTTGCTGAGATTTTTGTTTTTTAACATTGAAGCTGAGGATTCTTTGAGTCAGGCTTAATTATTCTTGATAGTATCTCACTCTGGAAAACTTTAATGTATTTATTGTTTCATTTCCTTCATCAATCCACCTTTATTAATTACTCTTTCAGTTCCATGCTTTTGATGTTTAAGTATGCCCTGTCTGTCACGGACGCTGGAAAAGTGGCCATTTTATGCAGCTCCTTACTTCTGCATCTTAAATTCAGTTCTTTCTCGTCCTTATCTGGAGAAAGCATATGGTGTAATTGTGTGATATAGCACTAGCTTTTGCTGCAAAGGGATGTGACCTGAGAGGTTGGCTTTTTATTTGGGCTCCTTAGGGAAATCATTTCAATGAAGACAGGCTGGATGGAAGGTGAGATGGAGGAAATTTTGAAGGGCACGTTGTATGGTGAAAGACTACAGGCTTCAGCGGATGATGTACTTACTTGTCATATAGGAAGAATAAAAATTCCTGGTGTCGGCTCCACGTTTCAGAAACATTGAACACGGTGTAAAGATATTCACAGAGGTGGCTTGGGCCATGAATAGCGATAGTGTCCTTTTGCACTTAGTTTGTATTTCTGCTCATTTGGTTGAACAGAATACTGATAAATGAACAGACTTACAGGTCTCTGTAATGTAAGTGACCTCTGTGGTAGCGTTACACAAATTGGTACAATTCTGTTTTAGTCTTAGAGAGATGCGCTATCATATGGATCCCTTATCCATCATTTTTGTTTGGCTTTATATATATATATATATATATATATATATATAAATGCAAGATATTCATAAAACTGTTTTTCTGTGCCTGTACCTATAGTAGGTGCTGGGAGGCAGTCGAGAAGTTTCCTGGGTGATATTTCATTGAGAGTCTAAAATGGCCTTGGAGATGGAGCCCAGGGGTGTGTGTGTCTAAAAGCAAATGAAGGGGATGGGGCTTTGGCTCTGTAGGGAGCTAATTGGTGCACAGATAAATGATTCACCTGTAATTAGGCAGTTATTTCAGATGACACCAAGAACCTTCAGATTCTGTCTGTTGCAAAGATGTTCCTGTTTATTCCTTTTTTTCCCCAATATAGGTTTTTTTTTTCTATAAAATACAAAGCCTTTGCTAGGTTGTGCTAGTGCGTTCATTGGCCGAGCCTGTATTCTTTTTTTTTTTTTTTTCTGGCGGCTTGTGGGATCTTAGTTCCCAGATCAGGGATCGAACTCCGGCCCCCCGCAGTGGAAGCACAGAGTCCTGACCACCGGACCGCCAGGGAATTCCCTGAGCCTGTACTCTTGAAGCCATGATTGATAATTGATCGAGAGGCAGTATGTAGTGTACTACATGCCCTTCAAAGTTTTCTCCTTCTCACCTTCCATCCTTGTAGCATGTGCTCTGGGGCTGAACTGAGTTTACTCCCAGCTCTGCCCCTTGTTAGCTCTGTGACCTCCAGCCAGTTATTGGCTTTCTCTGAACCTTGGGTTTCTCATCTGTAAAATGGAGATATGAATGGTACCTACCACGTAGGGCTGTTGTGAGGATTAAGAGTTAATACATACATAACCTGCTTAGAATCGTGCCTGGCCATGATTAGTGGTATGTAACAACAGTATCTGCTGTTTTCAAAATTCTAGTATTATCCTTTCCGAAAGGCAAAGCATTTGGGAGAGGTTTCCCTATTAAATACCAGCATTATCAAGATTAGGTACCAAATGTACAATGGAATGAAAAAAATACAACATATTTGGCAACCACAAGTGAAGAGTTAAGATGAACAAAACATCTTCACTGGCCTCAGGGACTCTGTCAACTAAACAAGGATTTGAGCACCTACTACCTGAGTCCTCTGGTACAAAGGCGAGGGAGGGTTAAAAGAATGCCAGGAGAGCGGTGCAAAATGTTAGGAGAAGGCTAAGGATTAAATTGCCAGGTTGACCTGAAGAGAACTTCTGAAAGGGTGGCGTTGGGTTAGGATTTGAAGGAATGGTTAGCTTTTGGCGGCGGAGGAGAAGCTGAAGCTTACACTGAGGGTCGGCACCATTCATATAGTATTGATCAGTAGGTATATAGAGGCCCTCCTGTGGACCAGGGGGTAAGCTCACCGTATGGCAAAGACAGGAAACCATCCTCATAGTGTTTAGTTAGTTGTAGAAAACTCTGGAAAAGTAAAAATTAAAAGTAGTTTGTTTTCCCACTACCCAGTGGAGACCCAATGACTATTTGTTTCTTTTAAAACAAAAAGAAAAAAAAGTTTCCCCCCACACACAAAATCGGGGGCATATTGTAACCACACTATTGTGATCTCTTGTGGGTTTTTTTCCCTTATATTAAATTATAGGTGGTTCCCCACCTAGAAAAAGGACATACTGATAAATTTAAAATGTGTTGATTTGATCAAATAATTTATAAATCCATGATTTACTTTTAAAAAAAGAGGAAAGACCTGCCCTAGAAATGACCTGTTAAGTTACTGTAATTTATAGTCACTCGCTAAATCTAAGCATATAGTTACATGTCTAATGTAAAAGTAAAGAAATGTGTGCATACATACAGGCAGCAAGGCAGTTTCTGAAGTGTTGTATGGGGTATACAGTTTATACCTAATAAGAATAAGAGTAACTTGTTATCGTATTTTGTTCTAGTTGGATATTTTCTCTTTTAAGAGACTGTCCTTCCTAAGGCAGCGTGTGTCCTATTGTCTGTATCCACATTCATCCAAGATAATTCCCATTTCAGAGCCATCCTCTTCCTAGCAGTGGGTAGCAAGTGTATAGGTTGGGAAGACAGAAAACTTGTTAATAATCTTATCAGTGCAGTCCGGAGAGGTGATGGGTTTTTGAAACCATTCTTCAGAATGTCCATGTGTGCTTGAATATTTTCTCTATTGCCCTCTCCCACATGGATGCCTAAGAAGGCAACTGCAAGTATAGTTAGAGAGCATATTAGCAATTCTATCGGTAGAAGTCTTAATGTTACACGTTTTGTGATTTTTTTTGTTTGTTTTATTCTGTTTTGTGATTTTTGTTTTATCCAAGTGTATACTCCTTGAAACGTTAGCATATCCTTTAAGTCAGGTTATGAATTAGTCTAAAACATTGGTTTTCAACCTTTTTTTCTACTCCAGCATACCTGGTAGTAACAGTGGTTCACCATGGCAACCAGAGAACTGTGGAGGAATGGTTCTCGAAGTGTGGTCCAGCATTATCAGCAGCATCTGGGAGTTTTTGTTAGAAATGCAAATTATCGGGTCCTCCACCCCAGACCTACTGGATCATAAATTCTGGCAGTGGGGCCCAGCGGTCTGCCCTTTAGGTGTTGCTGATGCCCTTGCCAAAGTTTGAGAACCATGCCCCAGGGCATGAGTGTTTGTAATCCTTTACATTGTTAACAACCAGTTTCTAAAGAATCTTAGCTATTTGATTCTAGTACCTTCTTGCTGGGACTGAAAGGGCTAGTATCTTGTACCCACTATCAGTGTTTAACCTTTTAGGACAAAGATAAATAGATCCCTTTAAGAATCCAAAGAAAGTTATACGTGTTCTCCTCAGAAAAGCACAGATATACAAGAAAGTTGTACAACGTTTTTAGACCATTTCAGTGATTTCATGGAGCTTAAACTTTGTCTACAGCCTCGAGGTTAAGAACCTCGTAACAACTTTGGATGACTTTATGATTTCCCTTGCAGCCTTCCATTCTGTTGCCTACCAAGAATCCCCATCATTTTGGGGAGAGGGAAAAGTTGGGAGGGTTTGATGGTTACTCACTTGCCTTCTTTCATTGACTTGGATGAGATTTGTAATAACCTGGAATTTGGAGTAATAACAGAAGTATTTAATGATGGTGTTGGATTCCAGAAAGATAGTGTCAGGCAGGAATGACGCGTCATGTCAGAAAGGTGAGTGACGAATGTAAAATCCTGTCCTTTGATCCAAAAAGTCAATCCCACAAGTATAAGAGGAGAAGTAGCTTCAAGGACCATGAGTGGAGCTTTCGCTGACAGTTCCTTGTGAACCAACCGTAAATGAGCGCTCAGTAAACCACTTAGGTCTTGAGATACTGTTCATTGTAAAAGTCACAGAAGCAGTGCTTTCCCCAGTGTGGCCTAAGGCTGTGAACAGTTCCTTTTCTTCTGCACTGGTCAGACTGTGTCTGGAATATTCTGTTTGCTTCCAGTCCCCACACTCTAAAGGGGCATGGAGTCTGTTTAGAGGCGAGAGACCAGAGTGGAGGAGTGAGTCCTGATGAAGGACGGGATGCAGGAGAGGAACTGGCGGGGAACAGCTGTGGGCCTGGGAGTGGAGACCTGAACAGCCCCCATCACATACTTGAAAGGCTGGGTGTGATGCCAACTTACACGCTCATCCCCTGTGGTCTCGTGATCACACTGAGGCCACATGGGCCATAGCGAAGCTGCAGGGGGCTGGCTTGGGGTAATTGTAAGGAAGAACGTCGAGTCTGTTGTCTGAAGGTAGGATGGGAGGCACATTCTAGACCTGAGGGTCGGTCTGCTGGCAGCCACCGTGCATTTCTGTAGCTATCAGTACATCCTGGTGGTCCAGCAGCACTCCATGGGCCTTTTGTCATGAAACTTTGTTTTCTTTTTCTTCCTTTTCCTTTCCCTTCTTAAGTCCCTGTTTAATTTGTGGTAAGGGTGAAATAGGAGATGGAGAGGGAAAAAAGGGTGAAACTGGAACTTTGCTTTTCCCTCCTGCTTGTTTTCCAGCCGTCAGCGACAGGCTACATCTTGAGTGGTCCTCAGACGACCAGAGTCATCATTTGTGGTCAGGCCTGAAATTTACCTTGGAAACCCAGTTAGTACGGCCATGCAGAGGGCTACCGCAGCTCCTTCACTCAAAGTTCACGCTTTCTGTTTACCAAAGCGTTTGTTTTAGGTTTCTTAGAAGAGTAAAATTTGTGAACCATCGTATATTTTGGAATATCTGACTTTGTCCTCCTCCTCTTCTCACAGAGGCAGTCGCCCTTGGATCCCTTCTGTTCACAATGGCACAGAGAACTGGACTTGAAGATCCGGAGAGGTATCTCTTTGTGGACAGGGCGGTCATCTACAACCCTGCCACTCAGGCGGATTGGACGGCTAAAAAGCTGGTGTGGATTCCATCAGAGCGCCATGGTTTCGAGGCAGCTAGTATCAAAGAAGAGCGGGGAGATGAAGTTATGGTGGAGTTGGCGGAGAATGGAAAGAAAGCGATGGTCAACAAAGATGATATTCAGAAGATGAACCCACCCAAGTTTTCCAAGGTGGAGGATATGGCAGAATTGACGTGCTTGAATGAAGCTTCTGTTTTGCATAATCTGAAGGATCGTTACTATTCAGGACTTATCTATGTAAGTATGCCCTCTAAGTAATCATGTGAAGTGGTGACTTAATGGGAATTAGACGTACTGTCCTAATCAATGTGGAATACTCACATACTCTCTGTTTAACATGTCTATTTCTATTAAAGATAGAATGATTGTCCCTTGCTTACCCAAGTCTTGCTTTGCTTTAAATCTTAGCACATAATTTAAAATAATCCAATCTGCAATTAAATATACTAAAATGGTATTTGAGACTTTTGTGTAGTGGTGCTCTGGAGCTTAGTAAGAGGGGGGAGAGCGTGTGGCAGAAAGATAAGGGACTTTCATATGGTAATAAGAGTTGCATTAGTGGTAGGATACAGATGGCAGATTGGTAGGAAATCCAGTGTATATCCAGGGGGTATAAAGTGGCGGGGCTGCAAGCTTAGAGGTTTCAGTGAGGAGCAAGACCAATGTCATCGGGTACAGGGAAGTCGGAAAGCTGAATGCTGAGGTTTTTAAGAGGAAACAGTTCAGGGTGAGATTGAGGCTGGGGTTGTCCTGTGGTTAGCAGTTGACACATGTGTCACAGTCACTGACGGTGTCGTGACCATATAGAAGTTCCTGAAAGTAATAAGGGATCGGGGTTGAGAGGAAAATGCAAGCCAGATCCTGAAAGAATCTCTAATGCCAAAAGAGGCTTGAAGGGATGGTAGACACGGGTGGCAATGATTTAAAGAAGGCCGGGTAATTAGCAGCAACATGGATGGACCTAGAGATTATCATACTGAGTGAAGTAGGTCAGAAAGAAAGACAAATACCATATGATACCACTTATATGTGGAATCTAAAATATGACACAAATGAATTTATCTACAAAACAGAAACAGACTCCCATACATAGAGAACAGACTTGTGGTTGCCAAGGGCAGGGGAGAGGGATGGATTGGGAGTATGGGATTAGTAGATGCAAACTATTATATATAAGATGGATAAACAACAAGATTCTACTGTATAGCACAGGGAACTATATTCAATATCCTGTGATAAACCATAATGGAAAAGAATATGAAAAAGAATGTGTGTGTGTGTGTGTGTGTGTGTGTGTGTGTGTGTGTGTGTGTGTATAACTGAATCACTTTGCTATACAGTAGAAATGAACACAACATTGTAAATCAACTATACTTCAATAAAATAAATTTTAAAAAAGAAAGAAGGCAGGGTAGATAGAATGTAGATTTAGAATGAAGAGAAGTAGAGGGGAAGGTTGACACTTATGGTCTGAATTTGGAAAAGAGAAGTTGAATTTTTTACAAAGAGTGTGGTACTAACGTCCATGTATAATTCAGAACTTCAGCAAAGCAGAAGTCGGTTTCCCATAGAATTAGTTTATTTAGTGGATGTTTACTGAGCACCTACTATGTTCTAGGTGCTGGAGAGAGTGTGGTGAACAGGCCAGGCCAGATCCCTGCCTTTGTGGTACATCCTATGCGGAAATAAAACAGGACTATGGGATGGCTTTCCCCAGCGGGTCAGGGAAGGGCTCTTTGAGAAGGTAGCATCTGAGCTGGAATCTGACTGATAGGAGGGAGCTAGCCATGGGAACATCTGAGAATGAGTAGTTCATTCATGACCTTTGCCAGAGGAGTCTGAATCAAGCCTGGTGGTCTCTTTTATTTTATTTTATTTTTTTCTCTATGAGTTGGGATGCAAAGTAAGGGTAAGAGGCACCAGGGTCCGGAAGGTGGCTTGAGAATGCGTAAGGTTTGGAAAGGGGAGGAAGCCAAGGGTAAGAAAACAATTGGAGAGCAGCATTGGGAATCCAGCTGAGACTGAATAACAGAATGTGTAAGGTGGCCACATTTTTGTCTGGAGAGAAAGGAGTGGAGAGAGGGAGTGAGAAAACTGGGAAGTTAAGAGATTGTGGTCAGATCATTATGTTGACATCTGAGATTTGAGAGGTGAATCAATTTTGGATGATACCTGGTGCGGTGAATTGCAAAAGACTGGAAATGCAGGGACGTAACCAAAAAGCTGTGGAGTGCTGCAAAGGAGCCTGTCTGCCCCCAGACCCCACCCTGCCCTCCAGGGCTGCTGCAGGGAGGAGAGAGGAGGGAAAGAGAAAGGGGAAGGAAGTTGTGGGTAAAAGGGAAGGAGGAGGGAAAAGACAATTTAGTTTATTTGTAGCCATTTCTCATGATAATTCTAAGACTTTGCAAGTATCTTTTATTGAGTTTGTTTGATTTTTTTTCCAGCTTAATTCGGGGACAACAGAAGTGAATTTCTGGGTTTCTTTTCAAAGCACGGCCCCCTGGGCTTTACAGAAAGAGAATCTGAGTTTTTTCTTTTTTAAAAAATTTATTTATTTTAGGCTGCGCTGGGTCTTCGTTGCTTCCCGTGGGCTTTCTCTAGCTGCAATGAGCGGGGGCTACTCTCCATTGCGGTGCGCGGGCCTCTCATTGCAGTGGCTTCTCTTGTTGCGGAGCACAGGCTCTAGGAACGTGGCCTTCAGTAGCTGCAGCACGCGGGCTCAGTAGTTGTGGCTCACAGGCTCTAGAGCGCAGGCTCAGTAGTTGTGACGCATGGGCTTAGTTGCTCCGCAGCATGTGGGATCTATCCGGACCAGGGCTCGAACCTGTGTCCCCTGCATTGGCAGGCAGATTCTTAACCACTGCGCCACCAGGGAAGTCTCTTGAGTTTTTTCTTGAAGTACTAAGGTCACAGCAGAGGTGAGGGTTTGGGAGGATCATACCTTCAATTAGTGGGGTGGAGAAAGGGTTCCTATGGAAGATTCACGTTGGAGCGCTTGACTCTAAAGAAACCTCCTAAGAGAATGGGGCTGTGGATGGCCGTGGCTGCTGAACACTGAGTGAAGGGTATAGTATTGGGCTTTGGAATTCACCCAGCACTTGAAATTGATCAATTGAGGTACCATGGTATAGACACTATAATAACTTGGATAGGACCTTTGGGACATATTTCTTTTCTTTTTTTTTAAATAAATTTATTTATTTTTATTTATTTATTTTTGGCTGTGTTGGGTCTTTGTTGCTGCACACGGGCTTTCTCTAGTTGCGGCAAGCGGGGGCTACTCTTCGTTGCAGTGCACGGGCTTCTCATTGTGGTGGCTTCTCTTGTTGCAGAGCACGGGCTCTAGGCACGCGGACTTCAGTAGTTGTGGCTCAAGGGCTCTAGAGCGCAGGCTCAGTAGTTGTGGCTCAGAGGCTCCAGAGCACAGGCTCAGTAGTCGTGGCTCACGGGCCCAGTTGCTCCACAACATGTGGGATCTTCCCGGACCAGGGCTCGAACCTGTGTCCCCTGCATTGGCAGGCGGATTCTTAGCCACTGCACCACCAGGGAAGTCCACTGGGACATATTTCTATAGATAAGACATAACATATGTTCATTTAGGTAAGTTACTAGCAGGTTTGGTTATGTTATTTCCTTATATTTTCTTTGGATTTAATCTCCCCAACTTCCACCTTCTCAGGTCATTAATTTTCATCTTCTTAATAAAACTACTTAAAAACTGCAGATGTCTTCTCTACTACGTTTTAGCTTACTTCACACATTTTGACATGTGTTCAGTTCTAAATATTTTCTAGCTTCTATTATTCCTTATTTAACCTATGAACCATTTTAAAGTATACTTTTAAAATTCCTAACTGTTGTTTTTTAAGTTATCTTTGTGTTATTGATTTTTAAATTAATTACATTAGTATAGTCCATATAATAACACTCCTTGTTTTTGTGAGACTTGCTTCATGTAGCATATTGTCAGTTTTTATGAGTGTTCTGTGTGTTTAAGAGTGTGTTTTCTGTTGGGTGTGGAGTTCTATATGTGGCCGTTAGACTAAGTTTTTTAATTGTGTTTAAACTTTACTAATTTCTCTCTTCTTGGTCTGTTGATTATTGAGAAGTGTCTTAAAATCTCCCAGTGTGTTTTCTCAAACTAAGTATGCATTCCTTAAAAGTATAGTCTAGTTTTGCCTGTTGATGAATTTTTATATGAATGCCTCTCTTAATACATACCTTTTTGTGTATTTTTGCTCAGTGTCACAATTTTAAGATTCACCCGTATTACTTTGTGTTGATGTAACTCAGTTGTTCTCAGAGGGTGCTCTACAGACTCCTAGGGTTTCTTTAAGACCCTTTCATGGGATCCTTGAGGTCCAAACTATTTTCGTGATTATTGAAGACTTTATTTGCCCTTTTATTGTTGACATTGGTACTGATGGTGTAAAAGCAACGGTGAGGAAAACTGCTGACACCTTATCGTGGGTAAAAGCAGTGACCCCAGACTGTACTGGTGGTCATACTAATCCAGTTTCACTCCAGAATGTCCTTGGTAAAGCAGGAGGGATGATTGAATTTATTTCAGCTCTTGAGAACACATCTTTTAATGTTCTGTGTGATGAAATGATAAGTATGCTAAATCACTTCTGCTGCATATTGAACTAGAATGGTTGCTTTGAAAAAAAGCGCGTGTGTAGCTATTTGAGTTGCAAACTAAACTTGCTACTTTGTTTGATAGACTACCTTTTATTTGATTGAATGGCTGATAGATAAGCTTTGATTAATTCACACTGGGGTATTTGGCAGACATTTTCTTGAAAATGAACAAAGTGAGCCTGTCATTTTAAAGGAAACAGTTGAATGTATTTGTTGACAATGATAAAATTTGAGTTTTCACATGAAAATTAGAATTTGTATCTGCCACTGTGAACTTGACAGCTTGTCAACACTTAAAACCTTCCCGATGAGAGACAGATGGCAATATTAATGAATGTGATTTTTTTTTTTTTTTAATGTCATATAGTGTGAAATGTCATCATTTGGAAGACTTGAACAGTTCATTGAACCAGAGTTTTCCAAATGATGTGTACATGATGTTAGAAAATCATGCCTGGGTAAAAGATTCATTCACCTGTGCAAGCTTAGCCAATGGATTTGATGTATGTAACAGAGTATGAAAAGTTCATGGACAGGGTGTCAGATGCTACATTGTATCTAATCTTTAAGAAATTCTTACTTGTCAAGTTTTGGTATAGTATCGAAGAGGAATATCTATAATTACATGAAAAGGCTGTTAAACTACTCCTCCCTTTTCCAGTTAAATATCAGTGTAAGGCTAATTTCATGTGTTTCAGTCAAAACATCATCACAGTAGACTAAATGCTGAAACAGAGTGTTGAGTGTTGTCTAGAGTGTTGAGTGTTTTCTGTTAAGAAAATTGAGTGTTTTCTATTAAGCCAGACAATAAAAGATTTGCAAATATAAAACCGTACCACTCTTCTCACTTTTATTTTGGAAAACAAAAGGTTATTTTTCATAAGAAATGTTATTTATTGTTATTTTTAAATGAATAAATACACATTTAAAAACTATGTATGTACATATATTTGTGTAAAAATATATAAAACAAAAGATCTTTAGGATCTTTAACAATTTCTAAGACTGGTAAAGGGCCCTGAACTATAAAAGTTTGAGTGTTTCGTTCCTTTTTGTGGAATGTAATGTTCCATTGTAAGATTTTTGACCCAATTTATTTATCCTCTCAGCTGTCTTTGGACATTTTATTTTTCCAGTTTGTGGCTATTATTGTACAAACGGTGCTTCCGTGAACAGTTTCGGACATGTCCTGGTGCACATAAGCATGGCTTTCTAGAAGGTATATAACTAGGAGTGGAATTTCTGGGTGATATAGGACATGCATATCTTTAACCCATATCTTCAGCTTTTCTAGATAATGCCTAAGTTAGTCAGATTCCAGCAGGAAACAGAAGGCCCTCTAACTAAGTATTCTGTGAATTTAATAAGGGGACGATTTACAAACATGTGAATAGAGTTTAGAAAACAGATGCAGAAATGTTGCAGTATCCCAGCACTAGTGATGGCTGAGAGCCCTGGACCCATCTTCATCTTTAAAGGAACAAAGAGCCGTTACCTCAGCTGGGAGAGGATGCCATGTGGAGAGGGCTTCCTGGTAGGAATTGTGGCTGCCTTTATTTTATTTATTTTTTTTTGGGGGGGTACGCGGGCCTCTCACTGTTGTGGCCTCTCCCGTTGCGGAGCACAGGCTCCGGACGCGCAGGCTCAGCGGCCATGGCTCACGGGCCCAGCCGCTCCGCGGCATGTGGGATCTTCCCGGACTGGGGCACGAACCCATGTCCCCTGCATCGGCAGGCGGACTCTCAACCACTGTGCCACCAGGGAAGCCCTGTGGCTGCCTTTAGAGGGAAGCAGACAACTAGCAGGGAGGGGCCTGGGGGATAAACATCCTGACTTCATTCTCCCCCTACCTTCAATCGCCTGCCGCCTAACTCAGTTTGAAGCCAGAGGAGAAGGGAATTTGGTGATATATTTCTTAGGGTCAGCCTCAGTTCCATTTGGAATTTAATTTTGTGTGTGGTATAAGGTAGGGGCAAGGTTAACTTTTTTTTCCCCAAATGGCGATTCAGTTGACCCAGTGCCATTTACTGAAACATAGCCCTCTCTCCACTGCTCTGAAGTGCCACCTTTGTTGTAAATCAGATGCTCATAAATGTGTGCTTGACGACCTGTTCTGTTTCATGGGTCTGTGTGCCTGTCCTTGGGCTGACAACACATTGTCTTGATTATTGCAGCTTTAGACTATGGCTTGGTATCCAGTAGGGTAAGTTCTCTCATTTGCATTCTTTAGGATGGTTCTGTTTGTTAGGTCCTTTGCATTTCAGTATAATTTCAGAACCCACTTGTCAGTTTTTCATATACACACAAGCACACACACGCACACACAACCTTATTGGAATTTTTATTGGGTTTTGGCTGATTCTATAGTTCATTTTGGAGGAGAAATGAGATCTTTACAATATCTGTTCATCTAGTTCATTTATTTAGTTTTTAATTTTTCTCAATATGTTTTAGGTTTTTTTTGTAGAGGCCGTGTATATCCTTTGTTGGATTTATTTTTTGTGGGATTTATTTTTAGGTGTTTGATTTTTTTTTTTTTTTTTTTTTTTTTTTTTTGCGGTACGCGGGCCTCTCACTGTTGTGGCCTCTCCCGTTGCGGAGCACAGGCTCCGGATGTGCAGGCTCAGCGGCCATGGCTCACGGGCCCAGCCGCTCCGGGGCACGTGGGATCTTCCCGGACCGGGGCCTGAACCCGTGTCCCCTGCATCAGCAGGCGGACTCTCAACCACTGCGCCACCAGGGAAGCCCCGAGGTGTTTGATTTTTTTAATGCTATTTAAGTGGTGTTTTAATTTTAATTTAATTTTATTATTTATTTATTTGCGGTATGTGGGCCTCTCACTGCTGTGGCCTCTCCCGTTGCGGAGCACAGGCTCCGCACGCGTAGGCTCAGCGTCCATGGCTCACGGGCCCAGCCGTTCCACGGCATGTGGGATCTTCCCGGACCGGGGCCCGAACCCGTGTCCCCTGCATTGGCAGGCGGACTCTCAACCACTGCGCCACCAGGGAAGCCCTAATTTTTATTTTTTTAATAAATTTATTTTATTTATTTATTTTCGGCTGTGTTGGGTCTTCGTTGCTGTGCTCGGGCTTTCTCTAGTTGCAGTGAGCGGGAGCTACTCTTCCTTGCGGTGCACAGGCTTCTCATTGCAGTGGCTTCTCTTGTTGCAGAGCACGGGCTCTAGGCTCGCAGGCTCAGTAGTTGTGGCACACGGGCTTAGTTGCTCCACGGCATGTGGGATCTTCTGGGACCAGGGCTGGAACCTGTGTCCCCTGCATTGGCAGGCGAATTCTCTAGCACTGCGCCACCAGGGACACCCTAAGTGTTGTTTTTAAATTGTTACCATTAGGTAGAAATACAGTTGCCACGTTTTTTTACAGTTAACTTTTGTATATTGACTTTGTATTCACCAACCTTACTAAGTTTATTAATTGATTATAATAGTTTAGCTGAGGATTCTTTTGGATGTCGTGTTGAACACACTCATGTTGTCTGCAGATAATGACATTTTTATTGTTTCCTTTCTAATTCTTGTACATTACTTTATTGCATTGTCTAAGAAGTGTAAATGTTTGTTGAATAGTAGTGGTTATTGGAGGCATCTTTGTATCATTCCCGATGTCAGAGGGAAAGTTTTCAATGTTTCACTATTAAGAATGACTTGTTTTGTTTTGAATATTTTTAAATTAGATTCACGGAAGTTTCCTTTTGTTCCTAGCTTTTATCCCGCATGGATGAATTTTTAAAAATACTGATTGGTTGTTAATTTATCCCATGTTTTTCCAGTTTCTGCTCAGGTGATAGTGTGATTTTCTGGTTATTTTGTTACTGTAGTGAATTATATACTATATTTTTTAGTGCTAAGACTAACCTGGCAAGGACCAAGTATTCTTTTTATGTATTACTGAATTCCTGGATTTTGTTTGCTGGTATTTTTGTTTAGAGTTTTTGCATCTATATTCATAGATGAGATTGACTTAAAAATTTACTTTCTTACGATGTCCTTGTCATACTTTGCTATCAAGATTATGCTGGCTTTATAAAATGAATCATGGAATGTTTTATCTTTGTATTTTCTCTGGAAGAGCTTGGATAAGATTGATGTTATTTCATTTTAAAATAATGATACAGTTTCCTTTGTGGGGAAGTTTTTCTTTCATAGTTATAGAATTTTTCAGATTAAAAATTTTTGGTGTCAGTTTTATTTGGAGTTTTTCTGGAAATTTGTCTATTTCATGTAAATTTTCAAATTTATTGGCATACTGTTGTTCATAATACCCTCTTTTTTCCTGTAGGATTTGTAGTGATGTTCTCTCACTCCTGATACTGAAAATCTGCTCTACCCTTTTAAAAATGAGTCTCACCAGAGGTTTATCAATTTTACTAACCTCAATCATCTCTTTTAATTACTTGAGCATATTATTGTACAAGATAATAATCCAAGGCAATAAAAGTAGACTCACAGGGAATCCACATATTATCTTGGATTTTAGTCACAACTGTTGCCTTACGTGCCACCTACTGTATATAAAATTGTGACGTTAATTTCAGGCTCTGCATGACACCAAGCTAGTTCTAGAGTTTTGCTCTGGGCAGGCAGTTAGATGAAGGGGATCGAGCACGTGTAGATCAGTCAGGGATTGACATCCTTCCCAACTGGGCTTTGGGCTGGTCTATTTCTGGTATACTCTAAACTCTCAGGGTGTAGCAGTTAGGGTCCTAGCTGAACGCCTGGCGTATTTACCCTCCTCCGGAGTGGCTTTTAAAAAACAAAAACAAAAGCAAAAAACCAAGGTCTGTTGTGCTGTCGAATTTCCCATAGTCTGGATTTTGTTGACTGCATACCTGTGGTGCCTTCTGTAAACTGGCAGTTGGATGCGGCGGCTTGATCTGATTCAGATTCAGGACGCGCAGGATGCCAGCTGTCTCTCAGTTTACAATGTTGAGATGGATCAGTGACTCAGTTTGGGCTTCGTCAGGTTGATTTGTGCTTTAGGAGTGTCTACCTTCACCCGAGGGTTTTAGAGCCGGTGGTGGGCACTGTCCTGATCCCTCATTTCATTAGGAAGCAAAATGGTGATAGTCTAATGTCATCATTCCTTCTGTTATGATTAGCTTGATGAATTTGTTTTTTAACTCAATGTGTATTACAACACCTCCCCGCCCCAACCAGGCACAGACAGTTTTCTTCAAGTTTATTTTTGATTACTGTTCTTTCTGCAGAATTTTGACCTTTTTTCCTCCCTAAGGAGCAATGATTAATATTTTAGTTATCTTTTCTTTGCTCTCCATGTTCATCTTTCCTCTGTGTATTTTTTTTTTTTTTTTTTTTTTTTTTTTTTTTTTTTTGCAGTACACGGGCCTCTCCCTGTTGTGGCCTCTCCCGTTGCGGAGCACAGGCTCCGGATGCGCAGGCTCAGCGGCCATGGCTCACGGGCCCAGCCTCTCCACGGCATGTGGGATCTTCCCAGACCGGGGCACGAACCCGTGTCCCCTGCATCGGCAGGTGGACTCTCAACCACTGCGCCACCAGGGAAGCCCCTCCTCTGTGTATTTTTTAAATTGGTTTTATCTTTGTGCCTTCTTTTTCTTTTATTGTTTACCTTTGTTTTCTCTTTCTTTAAGAGTCCATGTTGTATTACATTCTGTTGCAGCCATAAATCTATTCCCTAAAGTTTTCTTTTAGCTTATTTTGTAGAGAATGTCCAGAGGTCATTTCTCTCTCTGAATATTCTGGAAGATGATCTTTTCCTTATTACATAGGGTTGTTGTTGTTTTTTTTGTTTGTTTGGTTTTGTTTTTGCGGTACGCGGACCTCTCACCGCCATGGCCTCTCCCGCTGCGGAGCACAGGCTTGGACGCGCAGGCTCAGCGGCCATGGCTCACGGGCCCAGCCGCTCGCGGCACGTGGGATCCTCCCGGACCGGGGCACAAACCTGCGTCCCCCGCATCAGCAGGCAGACTCTCAACCACTGCGCCACCAGGGAAGCCCTGTTGTTGTTTTTTAAATACACATGTGAATTTTATCTAGGTGTGGTGTTTGCAAATGGTGTGAGCGACCTATTCTTTCTTCTCTTCCTTTCCTTTTTGGGCGGCGGTCTGATTTCTTCTGAGAGCTGCGGTCGGGGTGTAGGTTGGGGTGATGCTCCCAGTTCAATCCCCTGTTCCTCATAAGAGACTGTTGTATCTGCTCGATTGCACTGATATCTATACCTGCCTCTGTTTCCTGGTTCTCTAATCCTTCAAAGCTATGAAGTAATAATGTATATGCATATCCCTGTTTTCTTAGACTGAGGCCTGACCCTAAAGGATAGCAACATTTCCCAATACTGGATAGGAGATGGGCATTCCCGGCAGAGTGGTCAGCATATGGAGAAGGCTGGAGGCATAAAGCAGCACAGACTGTTGGGAAAAATTCAAGGTTGTTTTGGTGCTAGTTTTTTTTTTTTTTTTTTTTACATCTTTATTGGAGTATAATTGCTTTACAATGGTGTGTTAGTTTCTGCTTTATAACAAAGTGAATCAGTTATACATATGTTCCTGTATCTCTTCCCTCTTGCATCTCCCTCCCTCCCACCCTCCCTATCCCACCCCTCTAGGTGGTCGCAAAGGTGCTAGTATTTTTGTATAATAACTGTTACTTGATGTCTTAAAGCCTTTGCAAACTTCTTCAAGGCTTTGCAGTTCTTCAAAATGTTCTCATGGCTTTAGGATTCCAGTGTTTCCAACTGTTCAGTAGGCACTCATTCTCCTGGGCTCCCTTATTGTAATGAATCTCCTTTTAACGTGCCACAATCTCAATATGTTAAAAGGGGATTTAGTTGTATCTGCTCTATTGCACTGCTGTCTATACCTGCCCACAAATCAAATGATTTTTCCCCCGTCCACTTGTTACTTTTCCATCTCTAAAGCTTGACAACCTTGGAGTCATGTTTAACTTGACGACCTTGGAGTCATCTTTACCTTGAGGCTTGAATGGTTTTCTCTATTTAGAGTCCTGACTGCTGTTGAATCTCCAGCCCGCTTTCTTCATGACTCATCCCGGCTCCGTTTTTGTCTTGTTTTTCTCTCCTGTAGGCCTGTTACTGTGCCTGGAGAGGTCTCTACCTCCTGCTTCCCACCTCTTGCCCCTTCAGTCTCTTCTCCATATGGCTGCCAGGTTTATGCTGTTTCAGGAATGCCTCTTTCCTTCCATCACTCTTCTCTCCAGGACCTCTGATACCTGATCCCCTAGAGTGGACAAAATCTGCCTGTCTGGGCTCTTTTCTCTCACCTTCCACGGAACAAACTGTTGTCAGCTAGACTGCGCTTCTCTCTGCCGTGGATATACCCCGCCACCAAGTTTTACATTCTTATTGATTTGGCTGTTCCAGGTCTTAGTTGCGGCATGCAGGACCTTTGTTGCGGCATGCAGGACCTTTGTTGCGGCACGCGGGCTCTAGTTCCCTGACCAGGGATCGAACCTGGGCCACCTGCATTGGGAGCACTTAACCGCTGGAGCATCAGGGAAGCCCCTCGTTCGTACTATTTTAATAGGAATTCCTTTATCCGTCCTTTTAACCTACTAGTCTTTAAAAAGAACATCAGAGACCCTCTAGGTCTGGACTTAGTACCTAGTTGTACGGTTTCCGACAAGATGACCATGACCTTCAGTGGGGTTTGTAGTGTGTTCCGCTCCAGGGTTTCTCTGTTTAAAAGGCTTGTTCATCTTTCTTTTTTTGTATCACTCTCTTTTTAGTGCCTTATATTATGTCTTGTTTGCTTAGTGTATCTTTATTGTCCTCATCCCCTAGAGCGTATAAGAAGGGGCTTAGTATCTTCCGCATGTATTCAAATGCTTAGTACTGACGTTTACTTTGGACTTAAGGCTTCCAGAGAAATTAACAGCACATCGCCCTCCTTCCGTGTGACTTGGGGAGGCCAAAAGTGGTACAGTACCGGTTTCAGTGCAGGAGCCCAACATTTGAGCTAATTTTCAAGATAGAAGCTTAGCTGTTTAAGCACTTCAGTTTACTGTTTCCACTTAGACCTCTGTTACTGCTTCTCTTTGGCAAGCATAGGATACTGATGATTATTCAGCCTTGTTTTTTTTGTGAGATTTACCCATCTCTGTAATCTGCGTGCTCAGAAAAGTCCCCAACACATGATAGACACACACGTTGGAATGATTTCTGATTGCAAATGTCCTCATTAGGATCTGTTACCATGCCGTACATGCTACGGAGTGTTAAACGGAATTGGCGTATTTTGACTTCCTTGGAGGCTTTGGGTTTCTTTGTTTTGTTTTGGCAGTCTGTAATTATTTAACTCTTACAAAAGAGTGACATGCAGAATTTGTAGCTTCACGATCGACTCTTATCTCATTTTTGAAGGAAAAAGTGGAAGTTGTATATATAGCAATTCATTGAGATGTGTAGTTATGATTTGTCAGATTTCCTGTGTATAAATTAAGCTCAATCAAAAATTAAAATGTTGAGACTGCCTCTCCTTAGTTTTCTCACCCTTAATAAAATCTCTGTTTTTATTGTCTCTCGTTGCCTTTTTGTCCTGTGGGTGGCAGAGAGAGGCTGGCCTAGTTAGACTAGAGACTAGGTAGAAGGTGCCAGGCTGCTGGGTGGGTGGCCTGAGAGCCAGCCCGGGTTCTTGGAGGTCTGATGCCTGATGCGAGAAAGCCAACGGCTTCAGGCCCAGCGGTCACCCAGGGAGGGGCAAGTAACTACTGTGGCCTCAGGCAAACAGTAATCAGTTTAGGAATCAGGCAAACAGCCCAAATCAGTGAGCTCAGGGCAGGGCCCTTGCTTGCCTTTGTCTTATTCCCAAGCGCTAATCTAGGTAGGAAGTGCATTCCACATCCGAGCCTCCGTTGGGAGGGAAGCAAAGATAAAGGAGAACAGCTGCTGAGGTGGTTCTGATCACTTAAACTTTTTTTTGGCCGCCTTTCTCCTTTCAGCATCATTCACTGCAACGTTCAGAATAGAGTGGGCTCGACAGTGCCTCCTGGTGGCCACTGCCAGGACTTTCAGCCTTTCTGAACACAGCTTGTTGGTTAGAAGCCCCT